>NC_080789.1:3170490-3521323 GCF_028018385.1 Neofelis nebulosa | reverse complement strand
CCAGCCCGGCGGTGTCACAGGCACCCCAAACGCCCAGGCCCCAAGAGCAGGATATCCGTGAACCCGGGCCCCCCTCCTACTGGCCCACCGCTAGCTGCACACAGGTGTGGTCACTGCCCAGGACATGGAGGAGGCCACCAACGCCTGGCCGTGCGCCCCGGCGGCCGTTCGCACCTGCCCTGGTGCCGTTGTTGGCAATGAAGCTGGCCATGTCCACGTTCTTCCCGTCCACGGACAGGTTCCGCATGCAGCCCACAAACTGCCGGTTGTGCACGGGGAAGTCTTCGGGCAGGTTGGGGACGCCTCCCAGGAGCAGAGGGCCAGTCAGATCCAGGGACCTGCGGGGGCAAAGGTGAGAGGCAGCGTCGGGGGCCCTGAAGCTGCCGTAACATCCCGGTGGCCGCCAGACACGCCCATCAACTTGAACGTCCGTAACTGAACGGGGAGCAGGGGAGGCGGGCAGCCCACAGGTCAGACCACACACGGCAGGTCCCGGTTCTGGGGCCACCACTGGCTTTCACGTCTCTCTGTGCCTCAGACTCCTCAAACCTGCATCAGAGCCGGGCAAACGGGAGTCCCACCCACTGCCTGGGCCAGTCGAAGCCAAACACGCAGCCCAGCAGGCACGAGTCGATGCCAAATCATGGCACTACCCCTCCCCTCCAGGCTCTGATGACCTTAAAGAGGTCACAGCACACGAGAGCCCTGGTTCCACGCGAGCAGCGGGGTGGCCTTGGGCAAGGGGTCTAACGTCTCCAGGCGACAGCTTTCTTCTTGGTACAACGAGCACAGCTGGGTGGGGTGGGGGGAAACAGGCATATTTCATTCCCCATGCCCAGCACGGATCGGGTCCTCCAACTGTGGACCCCGAAAGCTTCTTGAATACTCCACCACGACGCAATTAGGAAGGAGCAAAGCTCAGGCTGGTGGGGCCGGCATCACAAAACTGGCCTTAGGGCTGTCTGGGCTTCCGAGTTAGGATGATCCACAGAAAACCTCTGGGACGTACCAGAGGGAGGTTTACTGACCCAACACCGGACCACGGGGACCCGTGCCTGGTGGATCGAGGCCAGGGATCCCACAGTCTCTGGGGTCATCAAGCCAGCCGTCACAAGCCAGGCCGTTCGGGGTTGGTCTGGCCATTACTTCAGCAGAACTGATGAGAGGACTTATTCTAGAAGGTTCTAACGTGTCAGAGGGAAGGTGCCCCAAACAAGGGGAGGGAATCTGACTCCAGTCTGGACGGGGGCTGCCAGGCCGCTGGGCCCCAGGTGCCCTGCCTCAGGGTCCCGCCCTGGACGACCCTGCTGGGAGCAGCCGTCACAGGGGGTGACTGCCTGGGCCTCCCCCACCAAGCCCCGGGGATGCTCACTTCTTGGAGCCGCTCTGTGTGCCCTGGGCAGCGCAGCTGTAGTTCCCGACGAGGCCGCCAAAGCGCACAGCCACGGCCGTGTCACAGTCGTCCACGGTCACCACGGCCACCTTCTCTCCAGATGGCCCGTGGGGCAGGCCCAGGCGGCCGATGTTGGGCTGTGAGAACAGAAAACACAGAAGGCATGAGTGTGTCCCCTTCAAGCGCCCGCGGTGGGCTCACCAGCGCCAGCACATGCCTCCCGTCCGCAGGGGATGAGGACGTGGCCAGGCCACATGTGGACGGCCTTGTTTTAAATTAGTTCCCCCAAAGCGGCTGTACTGGGGACCCCTGAAATTCACGTCCTTCCCAGAGCTTCTGAATGTGCTCTTATTTGGAAATGAACGGTCTGCAAGGTGTAATTAGCTAAACAGGGTCACGCCACAGCAGGGGGGACCCTGATCCGATGTGACCGGTGACCTTATAAGGCAGGCCCAGAGACAGACACACGGGGAGACGCCATGTGGCAACGGAGGCAGAGACAGAGTGCTGCGTCTGCAGGCCAAGGAGCACAGGGGCTCCCCGGCACCACCGGGATCTGGGACCCTCCCCTGGTGCCCGCTGACAGAGCTGGGCCCTGCGGACACGGTGACCGCGGCCTTCTGGCCTCCATTACCGTGTTGTCCTAAGCCACCTAGTTTGTGGTATTTTGCTACAGAAGCCAAAGCCAAAGCCCTGGGACGCCTCGGCCACATGCCTCCCGAGCGGGCTCCTGCTCACCCCTCCATGTTCCTGGAGCGTGGACCCCCAGGTGCTCCCGGTCACTCCTGGGCCCAGGGGCCTCTCCTCGTCCCAGAGTGACCCTCCCATGCCCTTTACTGGCCCCGAAGTCAACCACCCTTCATGCCCCAAGGCCAAGCCCCACTTGCCTCCTAAGCCTCCCCCCTCGGCCGTCCCTGCGGGCCTCACACACAGTCTCCCCACCCAGGGCTGGTTACAAGAATTCCTCTGGAATCGGTGACTTGGCGGGTAACCGGCTCACTTCTGGAAGAAGCAGGTTCCCTTCTCAAGGAAGCTATGGTTAGTGTCCAGTGACAGTAACACCCAGCCGGCCCCGCCCCTGTCCCCGGGCGTCCCCCACCGGTCTCCTGGCCTGTCCCTGAAGGACACTGAGCACGTCCACCCAGACAGCCCTCGGACATCCTTCCAGAACGCGAGGCCGGGAGCCTGACAACGTGACTGTGCGGTCTCAAAGTTCCAGAAATACAGCAGGTGGCCAGAGGGCTGGTACGGGCTGGGCCAGGCAACCTTCCCCGTCTGTCCAACCCACAGACAGATGGGTGGCTGGTGGTCCGCGCAGTGCCACCACGCCTCCCAGTTGGCACACGGCTCCCTCCTCCCCACAGACACACGCCTTCTCCAGCCCCCAGCAATCCTTCCCATCACCCCCAAAACCAACAGGCCCAGTGTCCCCACTTGAGAGTTCTGGGATCCGCTTGTGTTTAGAAGACGATACAAACTTGTATTTCTTTACAACAGTATTGGAAACGAGGAGCTGTAAACATAATAGAGGGTTAACTAAATCACCTCCGTACCTCTTAATAGGAAAATAACAACGACACAGTGGATGCCAAGAGAAATCTTCAGGTTTTCAGAGGAATAAAGAAGCATTCATTCGATGGGGGACACTGGACCAGAAGGCAGGACAAAGAAGCTGCTGGTAACAGGAGTTCAGCCAGGTGGCCACACCGTGTGATGCCAGGGGGTGCCCTGTTCACCCTGGTGGTGCCCCCCCCCCCAACCCCGTCCCAAGTTGGGCAGTGCACAGCCTGCACCACTGTACATGGTGATGCCGGGAAGCCTACCACTCCCTCTTGGCCAACCATCTGACTGCACAAGGCCTGTCACTGAACCTCAGTTTCCCTGTCTTTAAGAAATACAAATATTAGAATACCTGTCCTCACTATGTTATAGTGACATCAAGAATGACATTAAATGAGACACACGAGTCTCCTGGAAAGCCTTCTTCGGTAAATCCAATGCCACCCGGTATCCTAGTTCCTGGATAAGCTTCTTCAGTTTCTTTTACACCAGTTGACGATCATGAGACCTGATAAGCTCCATCCTTAAAGATTTCGCTTTTGGTTATTCAACTCAGATGAGTATAACAAATAATCTGCTTGCTCGCTCTGTTACAGCAGCCCGCTTTGGAAAACAGGCACAAGTGCCTATTATAGGACGCTTAAGTGTTAGCTGCCATCCCTGGGGAAGAACCGTCCCCAGGCTGTGTGGCCCTGAGTTATCTTTAACGTATAATCTGCATTTTGGGGGGATGGACGGGAGACTTCTCTGGAGACGAAAATGGCATTTACACTTGCAAAGCTCTAATGAGGCAGAGCTCCTGTTTGCAAAACCGCAAACCGGCTCAGAGCTCCAGGGTCCACGCAGGATGGGCGGGAAAACGAGGCAAAGACTCCCCCCTCCACCTCCTGCAAAAATCAACCTTGGTATTTAGAGCAGCCCACCCTTACGACGGGCTTCAGGGGCGCCTGGTGGGGCTCAGTCGGTTGAGGGTCTGACTCTTGATCTCAGCTCGGATCATGATCTCACGGTTTATAGGATCAAGCCCCACGTTGGCGTCTGTGCTGAGCGTGGATCTGCTTGGGATCGTGTGTCTCCCTCTCTCTCTGCCCCTCCCTTCTTGTTCTCTCTCTCTTCTCTCTCAAAATAAATAAATCAGCTTAAAAAAAAAAAAGAGAGATTTCAAAACCTGGTGTTACTTCATCAAAGCAGCAAGTGCGACTTTTAGGAGAACAGACAGTCTCCAATAAACATCGTCCAACACCTGCTTCTCGATTCCTGCTCCTGGACCCAGGGGCCGTCAGGTCAGAAGCGATGGCCCTTTCCGCCACAGAACCACACATTCTCAGATTAAGAACTGAAAGGGCCAGCAGGGGAGACACAGTGAAGTGCCCGGGAGAACCCCACCATCCCGCCCCTCCCGAGGCTGCCCCAGAACACGCAGCACGAGGGACAGCGACCTAACACGCCCGCCAGTCTGCTTAACGCACGTGACGACAGCCACCGCACGGTCAGCCCTGGCGGGAGAACACCAAGAGAGCACGGGGAGGGGCCATCGCACAGGAAGTCCGTACGGCAGGGGACTTGAGACACACGACTTACACACAGAGGTTAAAGGACCTGGCAACGCCCGCTGCTGGGGACAGACCCGAGACACTGAAAACAGAGACCCCGACAAAAACCCGCCCACTGGTGTTCACGGTAATGCTGCTCACGGGAGCACAAAGGCACAAACAACCCAAACGTCCGGCAACAGAAGGACGGATAATCACAACGTGGCCTCTCCATTCCACGGAAGTTCGATTCAGCCTTAAACGAACAAAGAATTGACACCAGCCACCGACCGGATGAACCTCCGGGACATGATGCCGAGGGAAAGCAGCCACCAAGGCCCCCTGTTGTAGGATTCCGTTTCCATGAGATGCCCAGCAGGGGCAAGTCCACAGACAGGAAGCAGGCACGGGGGTCGGGGGGAAGTGGGAGAGACCGCTGGTGGGTACAGTTTCCTTTCAGGGGGCTGAAGATATTTCCCATCTTGACGGAGACAGCGGGCTGTACAATGTGGCGAATGCACTGAGTGCCACAGAGTTGTTCACTTTATTATTACTTTATTTTATTTTACTTTTTGAAGTGTATTTCATTTTGAGAGAGAGAGAGAGAGAGAGACAGAAAACGAGTGGGGAGAGGGGCAGAGAGAGACGGGGATAGAGGGTCTGAAGCAGGCTCCGTGCTGAGAGCAGAGAGCCCAACGCAGGGCTCGAACCCACAAACCGTGAGATGGTGACCTGAGCCGAAGTCGGACGCTCAACCGACTGAGTCACCCAGGCGCCCCCGAGTTGTTCACTTTAAAACGGTTCATTTTGGGGGGCGCCTGGGTGGCCCATTCGGTTGAGCGTCGGGCTTCGGCTCAGGTCACGATCTCGCGGCCCGTGAGTTCGAGCCCCGCGTCGGGCTCTGTGCTGACAGCTCGGAGCCTGGAGCCTGCTTTGGATTCCGTGTCTCCCTCTCTCTCTCAAAACTAAACTTCAAAAAAATAAAACGGTTCACTTTATGTGATGTGAGTTTCATCTCAACAAGAAAAAAGGCCAGTTTTCTGGACGGGCCTCCACCCTCCTCGATCCCCGTGGCCACTCTCTACCTGGACGACCTCTGGGAAGTGCCATCCTCATTTGTGTCTAAAGCGGGGATGACAGCGTGTGGCCTTCCTGCGGAGACGGTCACCGGCAGGGAAACGCAGTGACAGAGCGAAAGCGTTCGGTCGGGATGGGCCGAGCGCACGTCACCGCACAGGCAGCCGTGACGGGGCAGGACAGAGAAGCGGAACAAAGACAGCAGCAGGTGTATCTGATCTGGGCTCAGGTCATCTGTTCTCGCCCGGGGAAGACAACGCGCGTCCCCTCCCGCGCGGCCGGCACGTCGACGGAATCCCCGGTGGGAAGGAACTCGGAGGGCCGTGGAAGCACCAGGCTTACTTCTGTGCGTCCACCTGTCGCGTTCGAAAAAGACAAAGCAGTCTGAGCCACTCGTTCGGGGCGCTGACGCGGGGATCTGGCACAGGCAGAGGAGAGCGCACCGAGACTCTGTGCGCACGGAAGGGCGCACAGGGACAAGAGAAACAAGACAAAACGAACGGCCCCGGATATTCCTAAGAATTGTTAAAAGTGTGTCACCCGTTTGCACAGAAGTAAAACACCCGGGAAATAGAGACACCTCGTGCCAATGATTCTCACAGCCAAGGGGGCTGGACACAGGCTGGGCGAAGGCTGGCGTCCCCCCATCTCTTTCTCGGGCTCGGCTTGCCTGGCGGGGCGGCCGGCCAGGCCCGGAGGACCCCACGCCTGTAGGAGCCAGGCCCGGACACTCAGGGTCCGAGCAGAGCAGGCAAACTGGAGACACAAGCCAGCCAGCAGGGCCTGCGGATGGGGACGGCTGTAGCGCTCCGTGTGCACAGGCGGCCACGGGGCAGGTGAAATTGGGGCCAGCGAGCACAGACCCCATCGTACTCGCCCCTGCCGCCAACTGAGAAAAACCAATAGGGCTGCCGTGTGCTTTGGGCGGGACCTGAAACCAAAAGGCTTTGCACCTCTGTGTGGATCCAGGTTCCCGATTCTCATAAGTCAATCCGAAGTCACCACTTAGGGTCCTGTCCCTCTTCCTTTCCCTTCAATTTATTTTCTGCGCTGGGTGCAGACCCTCCCCCACGCTTCCTTCCAGATACTCTAGAGCAGCCGGTGGAGATTTGCCTGCGTGTACAAAAGCGTCTGGTCCTTACAAAGCGCTCACGTTTCTACAGCCTTTTAACCCGCTGCAAACAATTCCTCATCGGGGAGGCGAGTGGGGTTCAGTTTCAAACGTGGGCTGCAGGGGAAGGCGGCGTGGGGGCTCCTCGAAACCAGATACCTGGAGCGGCCAGGCTTGGGAACGGAGTGGATTCCCGCTCTGTGTCAGAAACGACCAACCGAAATTTGCACCAGAGAATTCACACGCGGCTGGGCTGTGGGAACGTCGCGAGAAGTCAAAACGCAGCCTCGAACGCGTACCCCGCCGTCGCTTCTCAAACACAGCGAGGTTCACACCGGACGGGAGGGCTTGCCGAACAACAGCCCCACCGGCCCAGGCTTCCAGGATCCACACCAAATTCCTAAGGAGCCTCCCCACGGGGCTTTGCGTGAACTCCGCTCAACCACCAGACCGGGAGCCTCAGCTCCGCCCGTAACACGCGGGTGTGAACTGGGTCTTGCCCCCCAGGCGGGCCAGGACCGCCTCCCAGGACACCTGCTCTCTGGTCAGGCCTGCACAAGGGAGCTGTGGACCCCAGGGCAGTGCTGCTGACCAGCCTACAGGGATTCACGTACAACAGTGCACAGAAAAGGGGCAGTGGGGGAACGTGGGAAGGACAGGCTAAGGGACCCGGTGGCTTCACCCCGACGTTCCAACCGCTTGTGGTCACCTCGCGTGCCCACTCGTACTGAATCCCACGACAGGGCGCGGCCACGTCAGGCACAGTGAGCAGACTCACCTGCGCCCCGGATCTGCCACGGAAACGTGCGAGGAACCCAAGAGCGACACTAACTAGACCAGCTTCCCCAAGGTGGCAGAACCGGCCAGGCGTCTTCGGACCTCAGCACACGTCTCGGCGTCTCCATGAGGACAAAACAGCTTGTTTGCCGACAACAGGGCTGCCTCCCCTCGTGGGGCCGGTGTGAGCAGCCCAGGGCCTGGAGGCAGCCCTGAAGCCACAGCTCACTCCCCTGTTCCACCTCATCTGCCCTGGCAATGCGGGGAGGGGGGGGGGCTGGGGCCTGTTCAGCAGCTTTAAGAAGTCGACTAAATTGCCAGCCCAAACTCCGAGTTCTCCCAAAATTAAGTTGTAAAATATATACTTCTTGAGTTGAATATTAAGGACAAAAAGACAGGGGGGCCTGGGTGGCTCAGTCGGTTGAGCATCCGACTTTGGCTCAGGTCACCATCTCACGGTTTGTGGGTTCGAGCCCCGCGTCGGGCTCTGTGCCGACATCTTGGAGGCTGAAGCCTGCTTCCGATTCTGTGTCTCCCTCTCTCTGCCCCTCCCCTGCTCATGCTCTCTCTCAAAAATAAACATTAAAAAATTAAAAAAAAAAAAAAAATATATATATATATTAAGGACCAAAAAAGGCCAGACATTTTGGGCTTTTTTTCCACAAAGATGCCAGAAACCTATTCCTGGGGACACAGCATCCCCCCCTAGCATACGGGCAGCAAATGGCTGCCTGCACGCCTGATGGGACATCAGGCACGTCACTTCCTGGCCGCCAAGTTCCTGCCCACAGTGAGGCTGAGGAGGGGGCAGGCGTTCCTGACTCCCTCACCTGCTAGTGACCTGGTGTGGATTACGTACCAGTCCGAGCCGGGCAGCTCCTCCCGGAGAGCTGCAAAGCTCCCAGCTACCCACTCTAGGGTCACTGGGGAACAAAACGGAGAAGTGCATCTGAACCCCTCTGCAGAGTGTATCTGGAGCTGGCCTGGCTGCCCCAACGTGAGGCCCAGCTGGGAGGGCCTGGGGCCGACGGGGGACACAGGACAGCAGCGTCCACAGCCCCCGACGAGTTCACATCCTGACCCCGCTGGGGAAAGTCACCTGGCCGCCTTGCCCGCCAGGCCCCTCTGTGAAACAGGGGTGAAAACAGCGCCTCCCTCGTGGGACGAAATGCACAATGAACGCGAAGGCCGTGGCACCACCCCGGGCGCAAAGGGGGCGCTCCGCAGAGTTCGCGGCTGCCGCGCTGCTGGGCGAGGATGGGAGGAAAAGCCAGAAAACCGCGCAGATGGCTGTTCTCCCTGTGTTTTTGCTTCTGTATATTTTCCTGTGGTTTTAAAAAAACAGCAAACTTCTTTTCATGCCTTTGAAGAAGAAAGAAGTCAACAGCTTGCACATGAACGCATCTCCAGGGAAAGCCTCGGATTCTTCTCCAGGGCTTGAACGCGGAGCGGCCAGAGCTCCGGGGTCCTTCCTTTGTTCGCTCTCCGAGAACGTGCTGGACTGTGCCAGCAGATTCCTCTTGTTTGGGGAGCGTTAAGAAGAAAAGATTTTCAACAAACGTCAGAATCCGCTGCTCGCTTTGGAGTTTCATTAAAAAAAAAAAAACATCACACCAGCGTCTTCTGTTTCTCGGGCAGGTGGTTAACTCCAGTTGACGCACGATTGTGGCCCCAGGTAGAAAAGGAACCCTGTGCGTTTCTGATGGACGCACAACACGCGGGGGAACGTGGGAGCCAAAGGCTGGAAGGCGGCCTGCGTGCCTGGCACTCTATACAAATCGGCATCTCCTGAGGGCCCCTGATCTCCGTGGGGATGACTTTTGTTCTGGAAAAGATCCACGGGGCATGGTGCCAGCCGCTCACCAGCCCGACCCTTCACCAGACAAAAGCTCTTGGGGTCCATGAGGGGGCCAGGAGCCTCCGCTGCGGTCCCTGCTGGCAGGGGGCAGGTCCCCCCGCTGCTCGGCCAGCAGGCCCCCCGGGTTTTCTGGGAGCCAGGGAGTTTGTGCAGATCTGCTCGGAGGCTGGTCTTTTCTCCGATGACAAATAAGAGGGCTTAAAATTGGGGTCCCTGGAGTTTAAACAGCACTTTCTTAAAAAGCTGGGGTAACGTTCCTTCTCTTGGGGGCTTTGCTCGACACGAACTGGGGGGACCTTCAGGCACTAGATAAGAAGCTCATGCCACTCCGTATGTGGGATCCACACACCCGGGCCTGCTGGGACCACACGCAGAAGGGGACCTGGGCCCATGGGCAGGCTCTGTGCTCAACCCACTCCTCCCAGGAGAGAAAGGACGACAGCTCTCGGCAATGACCAGGTCACTTAGAATGCACGGATTTACAGGCCACAGGTCACCTTTCCAAAAAGCCACCTCAGACAGAGAAGAAGGGCTTATGGGAAATGTACACACACACACACACACACACACACACACACACACACTCCTGCAAAGCCCTGTCTGCTCCTGCTGGGACCCTGACAGGCCCCTCTCGGTTCCCAGAGTCCAGACAGCAGCACAGAGACCCCACAGGCCGCTGGCTTCTCCCAAGGCCCCCAGGGTCGGGGAATCTGTGCTAGCCCTTGGATCCAAATTGCAGAAGGCAAAGCCCACGAGTGGGTGAGAGCCCCTGGACCCCAGCCCTGACCCTCCTGGCCTCACTCTGAGCCTCAGTTTCCTCCTCCTTCAAGGGTGGACGTGTGGACCCCAGTCAGTAAATGTCCTCGTCTGGGGGGTGGGGGCAGAGGTAAAAAAAAAAAAAAAAAAAAAGGGGGGGGGGGAGGAAGCCCGGGAGGGGGAGGGGCGCCCGGGAAAGCTGGGACGGATGGAGGGCTGAGGCAGGCAGCAGGTGCAGGACAGTGACCGCCACGCGACCAGGAGCCCGGGCGGAGGCGGGCTCTCCACACAGCCCGTGGACACAAAAGCCCCAGGGTGGGGCTGTGCGTGTCCCGGGGAATCGGTGTGTTTCCACAGCAGGTGGCTGTCTGCCATCTGCCGAGGCCGTGTTTTGGAGAAGAAGCAGGTGACTTCCAGCCGCTGGGCCGCCCGCAGGCCGGGCCCTCACCTCACCTGGACCCTCCCAGAGGCCATTCAGGGCACTGTTCTCTCCACCCACTGGCGTCCCTGGGAGGCACGACCCCTCCAGGCCCAGATGAAGGACAACGTGGTTACAGACACTGCCCTCTGATTTGATAGGCAAATGGAATGCACCTGTTATGCGAGCATGGCTGTTCGAGATTTATCGACTACCCACGGGGGCTGACACAGCGGAGGCCATTCCGATCCCCGAGAAACTGGCTGTATCCATGGAAACGCAGCCGGAGAGGAAACAAAAGCAGCCAAACTCCGGACTGGAGGCTCGGGATGAACGGGGTGACCCTGCCCAGAGTAAACCTTAACCACACGTCACTGTGCAGCTCTGTCCGTGGGAGAAGCAAAGCCAGTGTGATGCCAACCCCCCACCCCCACCGTGTGGGGGCGGCAACAACAGAGCCCCACCTGGCCTCTCACGTCTCCCACCTTGATGTCCTCGGCAAAAGTTTTCCTAAACTTGTAAAACTTTGGCTTCGTCTCGTACGTTCTCTAAATCAAACGATTTTTTTTAAACAGAAAGTTAAAAGGAAGAAAACAAAATTGGTTCGTAGTCCCATCACCCATCGTTCCTGCTATACTCTTAAGAACACGTAAAACACGGGGGTGCCTGGGTGGCTCAGTTAAGCGTCAGACTTCGGCTCAGGGCATGATTTCACGGTTTGTGGGTTCGAGCCCCACGTCGGGCTCTGTGCCGACGGCTCGGAGCCTGGAGCTGCTTCGGATTCTGTGTCTCCCTCTCTCCCTGCCCCTCCCCTGCTCCTGCTCTGTCTGTCTCTCAACAATAAATAAACGTAAAAAAAAAATTTAGAACGTGTAAAACACACAAAAAAATCACAGAAAGGTACAAAATGAACACGAAACATATCGTTTTCATCATGTTTCTCCCCAAAGTTGTCCAGCATGTGGTAGGCCGTTTACAAAAGAGCCACAGCCAATGCTTCTGTCACAGAATCACAAGGAATAATAAACATCTGATGTTTTAAGACACCATGCTTTACGGTGATGTGTGACCTAGCAGAAGTTTTCTGATACATGCTGTTGATGGGTTTGGGTTTTTTTTTTTTTTAGGGGGATACCCTTCAGAAAACAAATATGCATATGCCAGCACATATTTATATTTTTTTCAAAGTACTTTTAAAGTTTATTATTTTTTTAAAATGTGTTTAAATGTTTATTCATTTTTGAGAGAGAGACAGAGACTGAGTGCGAGCTGGGGAGGGGCAGAAAGAGAGGGAGACACAGAATCCGAAGCAGGCTCCGGGCTCTGAGCGGTCAGCACAGAGCCCGACGCGGGGCTCGAACCCACGGACCGTGAGATCCTGCCCGGAGCCGAAGTCGGACGCTTAACCGACTGAGCCACTCAGGTGCCCCTAAAGGTTTTTTAAAGTAATCTCTACACCCAACGTGGGACTTGAACTCACAACCCCAAGATTAAGAGACGCAGGCTCCACCAACTGGGCCAGCCAGGTGCCCCATGTCTTTCAAGGTTCTTTTAGTCGAGCCTTTTATTTTGAGATAGTCATAGGCATGCACATAGCTGAGAAAAATAACGAGAGAGATCTGATGTGCCCTTTACCCGGTTTCCACCAACGGTAAACATCTTGCAAAACAGTAGAAGACTATCACAGAAGGATGGAGAATGTTCCATCACCACTAGGACCCCACCTGTGGTCCTTCCACAGACACACCTGCGTCCCCTCCTGCCCCCACCTCGGCCCCGGAAAACTACGACTCTCTTCTCCAATTCAGTCCTTTTCGTTCTTTCCAGAACATTTTGTAAATGGGATCATGCAGTACGTAAGCTTGTGAGGCTGGCTTTTGTCACTCATCATGTGTCTTTGCTGCAAGAACCGTGAGTCACAGCCCACATTCCACACAAGGGACGCACCACAGTCCGTTTAACCGTTCACCCACAGAGTCCAGTCTGGGACTGCTGTGAACATGCCATGTACAGGCTTCCATGGGGACATGAGCTGCACGGGGTCACGAGATACACCAGCCTCTGGTGTCCTATGCTGTCTTCATCTGGTTTTCATATCAGGGTACTACTACTAATGTCCTAGTGACCTGGGAAGCGTCCCCTCCTCTTCTATTTTTCTGGAAGGGATGTATAGAATTGGTGTCATTCTTTAAACATTTGGTAGAACTAACCAGTGAAACCATCTGGGCCTGGAGGGTTCATTTTGGGGAGTGTTTAAATGACAAATTCCAAGGGCGCCTGGGTGGCTTTGTCAGTTGAGCATCTGACTTCGGCTCAGGTCATGATCTCGTGGTTCATGAGTTCAAGCCCCGCGTCGGGCTCTGTGCTGACAGCTCAGAGCCTGAAACCTGCTTCGGATCCTGTGTCTCCCTTTCTCTCTGTGCCCTTCCCCCACTCTTGCTCTCACTCTCTCTCTCTCTCTCAAAAATGAATAAAACGGGGGCGCCTGGGTGGCGCAGTCGGTTAAGCGTCCGACTTCAGCCAGGTCACGATCTCACGGTACGTGAGTTCGAGCCCCGCGTCAGGCTCTGGGCTGACGGCTCGGAGCCTGGAGCCTGTTTCCGATTCTGTGTCTCCCTCTCTCTCTCTGCCCCTCCCCCGTTCATGCTCTGTCTCTCTCTGTCCCAAAAATAAATTAAAAAAAACGTTGAAAAAAAAAAAAAATGAATAAAACGTTAAAAAAAAATTTCCTTTAATAAATGACAAATTCCATTTCTTGAACAGCAAGGTGGTCCAATTCTTTATTTCATACCGGGTGGGTTGTGGTGGCTTGCATTTTTGAGAAATTGGACTGTTTTGTCTGGGTCCTAAATGCACACACAGAGGATTGCGTGTGGAATTCTTCCACTAACCACCAGTGTCTGCAGGGTCTGTACTGATATCCTGCTTTATTCCTCACACTGGGAACTGTGTTGTCTCCCTTCTCTCGTCAATCTGGCTAGAAGGTGATCAGTGTTATTGATGTTTCCAAAGCTCTTTGTTTCATCGATTTTCTGTATTTTTTAATTTTCAACTCCTCTGATTTCTGCTCATTATTTGCTTCCATCTGCTTGCCTGCTTTGAGTTTCTTTTGCCAACTCACACGTGTGGAGAGCTTGACGGAATTAGAACACAGCTGACATTCAGCACAGTGACACCTGACACAGGTGTGAGCATCAAGGGTGCTCAGACCAGCAGGTGAACTATGAGGACATATGGGGGGGTGGGGTGGAAAATAATAAAGCAAACGTGGAAAAATGTCAATAACTGGGGAATCTGGTCAAAGGGAATGAGTTCTTATTTAAACTTTGCAATTCTTCCAAAAGTTTGCAATTTGAGATTAAAAAGTGTGTGGTCTACAACCAGGTCTTCAGTGTGTTTGTTACTGGAGATTCTTGAGGTGGAAGCTTAGATTATTGATTTGAGAATTACTTTCTGATAGTAATTTTTTCAGTGCTATGAATTTTCCTCATGGTACTGCTTTAGCTGCATCCTGCATATTTTGGCATTTTGTATTTTCATTGCCTACAAATTCACAAGTTTTATAACAAACTTCCTTCCTTCTTTCCTTCCTCTACTTTCTGAATAATTTGATACATTAGCCAAATCTCCATTAAGGCCCCTTGTTCCTGGCACCTGTTGGAGTCAGGCCCAGGGAGGGAGCGGCTTGCAAGGTGGTGGCCTAGTGGGCCAGCACATTGTTTAAATAATGGTGGAGTGAGAAAATAAATGGCCAGATTGAGGCTAATGGGAACAGGTTTCTCACTGAGAGAAGTGGGTTACAAACACGAAAGAGGAAAACACTAGAATGAGCCTACGTTGGATGGAATTTGAGGGTTTCAACAAGTAGAGATGAAACAAACGTGAACTTCCATGTGTGCATACAAGTCTGTGCACACACAACTACACACTGACACATGTCCCAGCTCTGCCTGTGAAAGAAATAGAGAGTGAGACACCCCGGCAGCACCAAGCACACCCGGCACCCGAATCTTGGTTTCTAAATGCCGTTTGTCGCAAAAAGAATCCAGAGTTCTATGGATAAATGGCTGATTCCAGGGCTGGGGTTGAGGACCAGATAAGCCTGGAACATCCTTCTGTGCCAACCAGCAAAGGCGCACTAATACAAATGGCGAGGGGAGTCAAAAGGCCGGAGCTAGATACAGCTGGCCCTTACACCTGTGTCCCTTTTGCCAAATCTGAGACACGGGCCAAACAAGAACTAATCTGAACATCGAATTAATGAAAAGGATAGATTATGGTCCATTGAGTAAGACAGGAATTTGTGAAACCATACCAAATATAAATAAACAGAAAGAAGAGAGAATTCCTTGTTCTAGCAAAAAGAAAACGTATACATTTGGAGACCTTGATGGAATTAGAACACAGCTGACATTCAGCACAGTGACACCTGACACAGGTGTGAGCATCGAGGGTGCTCAGACCAGCAGGTGAAATATGAGGCTATGTGTGCAGGGGTAGAAAATAATAAAGCAAACGTGGAACAATGTCAACAACTGGGGAATCTGGTCAAAGGGAATATGAGTTCTAACTTTAACTTTGCGATTCTCCCGAAAGTTCCCAATTTGAGATTAAAAAGTGTGCGGTCTAGGGGCGCCTGGGTGGCGCAGTCGGTTAAGCGTCCGACTTCGGCCAGGTCACGATCTCGCGGTCCGTGAGTTCGAGCCCCGCGTCAGGCTCTGGGCTGATGGCTCGGAGCCTGGAGCCTGTTTCCGATTCTGTGTCTCCCTCTCTCTCTGCCCCTCCCCCGTTCATGCTCTGTCTCTCTCTGTCCCAAAAATAAATTAAAAAAAAAAAAAAACGTTTAAAAAGTGTGCGGTCTACAACCCGGCCTTCAGTGTGTTTGTTAAACCCATGAACAACATTCTTAGAGATCGTTTCCACGTCAACACGCAGAAATCGACTTCGTTCCTCCTCATGGCTGCACCACCCTCTATTCTGCCAAATAACTTCTCCGCTTCCCTAAGTCGGACTCGACAAGAGAACTACGCGTCCCTTCTCATAAAAAACAACAGTTAACACCTGCTGACATCTGCACCGTTTCAGAAAGCAGCACATGCCTATCACTGTCTATTAACAGCCGCTTTGCACCCTTCTGGAGACATCTCAAAAGGACAGGCTCTTGCGGGGCTCTAGCCCAAACAACATAAGCCCCACACCTCCCCTGCCTGGCCCAGTGCTTGCTGGAGGGGTGGGGAGGGGCGAGGTCATGCAGGCCTATTTGTCCAGAAGGGTCAGCTCAAGGAAGGTGCTCGCTGCTCCTTCTCTGTCCCTCCTCCTCTTCCCTCTCCTCCCCTCCCTCCCCCTCCCTCTTCCCTCTCCCTCCCCCGTCTCTGGAACAGGAGCTCCCAGGTGATGCTTTTACCCCTTCTGTGCTCTGTACGTCCCCGTATCTAGAACAGTGCCTGGTATGCAGTAGACACTCAATAAACGCTCCACATATTGGTGAGTGAACACACAGCATGAAGGAAGGGCTACAAGGAGTGATCAGGGAGACCAGGCAGCCACAACCCCACGGCCACACAGTTGAACCACAGGGGGTCTGTAGGAATGACCCCCAGGAGGGCTCCCATCAAAACCAGCCTGACACAAGACTCTGGGCAGAAACCCTTGGGTTTTCTGAAGCACTCAGTGAAGCAGAGGGAGACCCCCACCCCGAGCCCAGGGGGCAGCATGTGGGGTCACTCCTCTGCACCGCCCCGCACATCACCCGCTCCCTTCGAGATTCCTGGAGGTTAATGTGCGGCTCAGACCCAAGAGCTTATGAGTGACTTCCAGAAACACAGGGCAGGGTCCTGACAACACCCAGCAGCCCCTTTCCCCAAGGTCATGGAAATCTCAAGCACTCGGATGCTCTGCCCAATCAGAAGGAGAGAACATTGATGCTGGAGGGGGTTTCCATTTAACTCGAGCTCTCCTTTCTTGATGAAAATACTTTCCTCGCTTACTAAAGGCACCCCACATCATCTCAGAACGGCCCCTGAGCCAGCACGGGCCAAGCCTACCCGGGACCGTGTGGCCAGCCCAGCCTCAAGGGACTCCACCGTCCCATCCAGGCGGGTACGGCCGGCCAACGCATCAGTTCCCCTGCTGAGGCACCTGTGGGGGCACCTGACAATAGACGGAAACAATTCTGGTTGTCACAACGAGGGGGTGCTGCTGGCACCTAGTGGATAGAAGTCAGGGGCACTGCTCAACACCCTTCGGAAACAAAGAATGAGCCGCTAATGACAGGCGTCAATAGTCCCGAGGTGCGGACGCCTGCGTAACACGCCTCACGTCCTCCTCAACCCCTTCTTCATCCTACATCAAAACCCCCAGCCGATCTGGCCCTGTCTGACCACCACTCCCACCACCCACTCTCTCCTCGAGCCCCATGCCCCAAACAGGCCACCCTGCCTGATGTGTCCCAGGAGCGCGCCCCCCTGGCACGTCCGTGTCTTCCAGTCTACACGTCTATGCAGACTCCCGGGGCGCACAGCTGGCTTGGGCGGACACCCCCTGATGCCACGGTCAAGGCGGACATGAGCCGTCCTGGTTTCCCCAGGACCGTCCTAAACCTCTCATTAACAAGGGTCTATGCCCGCAGCCCCGGCGGAAGGATCCTGGGGCACGGCGAGGGGCCTCGATGTGACCCCTGCAGACACCCAGCACGACAGCAGGCCCGTGCTCAGGGACCCGGTGCCCCCTTGCACAGAATCCTCTGCAGGAACAGCAAAGAGATGAGACGCCCACGTGAGAGCCGTTTCCACCAGGGAGCCTGAGTCTCCCCACCCCGCAGCCACCCCGCGGCCAAACCCGAGTTTGGAACAAGGCGTCATTTCCAAATACTCTGCAAACCTCTCCCATCAGGTGCGTTTGCTCTTCTGCGAGTTGGCGGTGCAAACGTTTATCCTCCCAGAGGGCCTCGGAAACAATGCACGTCCGCGACAGAGTCAGGAGTCAGGATCGCAAATAGTCCAGACCAGCCCTGAACCTCCGCGGTGGGGGGGTGCGGGAAGGGCTCCGCCGAGCTTGACAAAGTTCAACATGCCTGTGCAAAGAGGCTGCTTTGAAAACACCTTTCCAGAAAAGACTCCAGTGTACCTTCCTCTCACGGAAGGTGAATTGCAAACCTTCTCATCTACAACGTCATCAAGCGGAGAAAAAGTAAACTGACCGCCTGCTCTCTGCGTGGGAGGCCGACCCTACGACCTTATCAAGGGCCTGCTCTGTCTGGCTTCTGGCTGGCTTTGGCCAATGGGAGCCCAACAGGAGATCAGGGGGAGGGCAGGGCGAGCCGTCAGGAGAGCCTCTGCGGAAGGTTACTGCCCCATGTAAGTGGCTTCTCTCCAGGACTCTGTCTTTCTGGGCTCTGCCGTCCCCTTGTTCCTCCAGGCCTGAGGGGAGCCACGGCCACAGCCCCGCTGCGGCCACCAGTCCAGGGTCCCACACTAGCTCTCGTGGATGCCCCACACCCTATTTTAGGGATAAGCCCTGCTGGGACCGTCCTGTTTGAGGGTTCCCTGCTTCCTGCCTGATAAAACGGCCCAGGCGGATTCCCAGGCCCCCACGCCCCCTGCAGACTTGGGGAGGGTCCGTGGGGGCCAGGGGGTTCCCACGCAGGCAACGCAGAGCAGACCCGCCTGGGAGAAACAGGAGGGAGGGCGTGTGAACCAGAGCGAGGGGCGGGACTCTCCACCATTCCACCCTCCCTGACTGCCCTGAATTATTCAGATACATTGTCTGTAAATGGAGCGCAGGTGAGGGGCCCGTGGCTGAGCCGCTCCAGGAGTTTCTGCAGGGGCAGCTGAGGCCTCGCTGGGGACCACAAAACAAGAGGCCAGAGGGCAGAACAACCAGCCCCTAGGGTCCATTTTCTGAGTTGCCTTCACCCCTTATCCCGGGGCGTCCTGCCTTGGGACGGGCAGCCCTCTCACCCCTGCAAACAAAAGTGCCTACCCCTGGCCGTGGGCCACTCAGATCGTTGCTGCATCTGGAGAAGAGCCTCGGGCAGCGAGACAAAAAATACCCGCCCCCCCCCCCCCCACTAGACAGAGGTGCATCATCTCTGCGAACACTTCCCCGACTGTGTGGCCCGCAAGCCCCACAAAGGAGGCCTTAAGATAGAAGTGAAAACTGCTGGGTTCCCTCCATCGAATAACCTCGGGCAAGAGAGGAAACAGCTGAGCTCCAGGAAAGGAAAGGCCTAATCCTGGCGCTGAGGGTCTGGCTCAGCGGCTCATTGCTGCTGAAAGGCCGGCCTTGGGAACGGAAGGGGCGGGTTGCCGGGGACCCACCTCTGCGTGCCTCCTGGAGGGAGGCTCCTTCCTCCGGGACATGCCGGGGGCTGCCTGGCTGTGGTGTTTACCAGCTGGCTGCCGGCAGGCAGGCCCCTGGTGGGTGCTCCCTATGTGCGGGTGGCGGCCAGGGATGGTGCGGTAGGGCACGGGCAGGGGCAGCCAAGTCAGCGGTCCCGACCCCGCCCAACTGTGACACACTGTTGTTTGGGCCATCGGCAGATTCCAGAACTCGCTACGTGCAGGCACTCTGACGGGGACGCCACGGCCGGCAGAGCCCCGCAGCCAAAAGCCTTCAGCCGGGTGTGGTGGGGGAGGTGTGTTCCCACACAGGCAGGAAAGAAAATGCACCAGGTACGCGGTCTTTGCACCAGGTGCACGGGCTCTGGGGGGTCCCCTCGGCCCACTCTGACCGGCTTGCACCCTTAGCTGGCGCTCAGCCCCCATGATCGCTGTTGGACGCAGGAAAGCTACCCAGAGTACATGAATGGGGAAACCAGGGGGCGTGTCTCTGTCCACCTGTCTGTCCTGCTGGCTGGAGCAGATTCAAGCAGGCAGAAGGCTCCCTGGGCTCGGAGGGATCGTGCCCCGAGCTACGGGGACACAGAGGCCCACGGGGCACAGCCCCGTCCTCGGGGGCTCCTGACCCCCCGGGACACAGGGGCGCAAGTCTCATTATCTGTGCCCAAGAGAAGGCTGCTGTCTCTCGCCCACCCTCGGTGGGAGGCGCCCTGGAGTTTCCCAGGAAAGAGAAAAGCGGCTCCCAAACGCTACAGCCATGGAAAGTGGGGTAGTTCTGATGAACTCTTTCCTTACAAGCCAGGAAACGGCGAAATAAAACAAAACCAAAACTGCCCACACCTCCACAGCATCTCCTCCACCTTCCTGGCGCTCGGGTTACATCCGGGTACGAACGACAATCTTGGCTTTGGAGCTGTGTTTGAATGGCCTGCAATTTTAGCCACCGGAGCCCCCGGCGATGACCCGAGCCAAAGCAGCCGCAATGAAGAAACTCTTTCCACGCCTCCCTCCACTGCAGGGGGACCTCTGGGGGTCCCCGAGTCTCCCCGACCCCAGCACAGGGCTTGGGGACACTTACACAGACCCTCAACAAACACTTCCTAAAGAACTTTTTCAGCCAGTATAATTTCGGAGTATAAATGACTTCAGACAGGGGCACCTGGGTGGCTCAGTCGGTTAAGCGTCCGACTTCAGCCAGGTCACGATCTCACGGTCCGTGAGTTCGAGCCCCGCGTCGGGCTCTGTGCGGACGGCTCAGAGCCTGGAGCCTGCTTCTGATTCTGTGTCTCCCTCTCTCTCTGACCCTCCCCCGTTCATGCTCTGTATATCTCTGTCCCAAAAAAATAAATAAACGTTAAGAAAAAATTAAAACAATAAATAAATAAATAAATAAATAATAACTGACTTCAGACAGAAGAGCTGCTGGGGCCCGGCCACTGGTCGCCCAGGCTGGCGGGAAGCGGTGTGTGGGGGGGGGGAGGGGGGGGCACCCCGTCCTACCTTGTTGTAATACTGCACCTGCACCGAGTGCCAGCGCCCGTCACTCACGCCCCCCGGGACCTGCGGGGTCACCGTTGTGGTGGCCTCACCTGCGGGTGGGGGAGTCCAGAGAGAGCACAGGTTAGCGGGCCACAGACGACACAGCCTAGATCGACGTTCTCTTCCAACAACGTGGGTGACGACGTGCTTCACGGCTCTTTAAATAGTTTCAACGTACAGATCAGATGCCCAACGATGCCCAATGGTTCCCCAATGTCTGGAACCCCGAGCCGGGCCTTCCGTCTTTTCAGCATCATAAATAACACCGCCACGAACACCTTCGTGCGTTCTGCATTTCCCCCCACAGGACAGATCCCCAACAGGACCAGGGGACGGGCAGGGAGCACACTTAAAGGTGCTGCAAAGGACCAGGGTGGTTTCAAGCGACAGGGTGCCCGTCAAGGGCTCAGAGAGCGGCTCCTTCCTGGGGAGGAGGCCCCACCTGCTGAGAAGGTGAGCTGCACCTGTTCGCCCACAATCTCCAGGGCGATGAAGTCGTGCTTCTCGTTGAAGCGGCCATTATAGAGCAGCAGGGCGTTCCTCTCTTGGGTGGCAAACCTGTGGGGCCAAGCAGAAGCACGTCACAGGACGAATGGCCCGGCACCGAGGGGCCGCAGGCGGCCGGGGGTAGGGGAACGACGCGGCACGCCCAGCCGGCAGAGGGCGAGAGCGTGGGGACCAACTCAGGAAAGACTCTCGTCCCCGGGAAACTCATTTTTCTCATCAGGAGTCGACGACCCATAAAACCTGCTTGGCGATGTTCTTTTCTGGGAATAGCAAAGCAGATACCACAGAGGAATCTGGTTTCCACGGCCGGGAGGACAGGAAAAGAGGACATCTGAACCGTGTCCTAGGAGGACGACGCAGCCACTGCACCAGTTAGAGGCGTGTGAACAGAAACACGTGTGGTGCAGGGGCGCCTGGGGGGCTCAGTCGGGTGGGCGTCCGACTTTGGCTCGGGTCATGATCTCACGGGTGGGGAGTTCGAGCCCCGTGTCGGGCTCTGTGCTGACAGCCCGGAGCCTGGAGCCTGCTTCTGATTCTGTGCCTCCCTCTCTCTCTGCGCCTCCCCTGCTTCCATTCTCTCTCTCTCTCAAAAATAAATAAACTTTAAAAAAAGAAGAAGAAGAAAAAAAAAAAAGAAACACGTTCGGTGCATGTTCTGTTACTGGAAACGTCCCTGTGCACGTTCCTCAAGGCAATACCACCCACGCAGGGAGGCTGGTGGTGATGACTGCCTCAGGGCCTTTGTCCCTGGTCTCCACCGCGATTTCCCTGCGCTCCCAAACACTACCCCCTCCCTGCCCCAGGGCCTTTGCACTTGCTGCCCACCCCACCCCCCCAACAACCCTCCCTGGCTCCGCAGATCTCTCAGAAGACACTGACTGCACTTTCTGTAAACTTCATTCCATCTACGTGGTGCCCCGACCCGCTCACATCTATCACATCACTTAGTCTATTTCTGAAGTTATGCTGTTTACTTATTCGTGTGTAAGAGCTATGATCTTTAAGGGAAGGAACTGACTCTCACTCACTACTGCATCCTGGAGCCCCAAACAGGATCTGGTCCATATAAATGCTTAATAACGACGTGCTAACAAACAAATGAACGGATGAAAGCATGATTGGAAACCAGAGGGGTGAAACTGAACAGACCTGCCCGACTTCAAGCCTCTGAAGAGTTAGAAACCACTTATTTGGGGCCGCCTGGGTGGCTCAGTCGGCTAGGCGTCCAACCATTGGTTTCGGCTCAGGTCATGATCTCATGGCTTCGTGGGTTCGAGCCCCGCTTGGGATTCTCTCCCTCTCTCCTTGCCCCTCCCCCACTTGCACTGTCTCTGTCTCTCAAAATAAATAAACATTAAAAAAAAAAAAACCCACGTATGTCAACAAGACGTAAACATTCTCAGAGATCTTTCAGCCAACCCCGGGGTCCCAAGAAGGCCAGCTCGACCTGGGGCGCCTCCCGACACCCTGGTTACAGAGAACCTAGAACGTCTCCTACAGGAACCTGGGAACTGTTTCCTGAGCGAGCTCGATGTCTGTCTCACCGGAGATTAAGTGGGGGAAATTATTTCCTTTGATTCAAGGTTGGATTATCTGCTTTCAAGCAGCAAGAGTGTCGGACCCTGCCTCGGGCATCTGACCTCAGCCTTTCCTTTGAGCTCCTTAAAACAAACAGTTCTCGTCCACAGGTGAGGGGCCCTGTGGCCTCCCCCTCCGTTTACAACATCAGCAAGATCCAGTGACATGGTAGAGAAAACCCCCCGCACAACGAAGGGGATGCTTTGGGTCTGGGGGAAACAGACAGAAGAAGGGCACGGATTATGGACAAGACGGAGACTCCTGGGTCACGCCTAATCCTTGCCGGGCAGGCGGCTCTGCCGTGGGTTTCTCCTTGGACCAAGGTGGGGGTCGGTACGAGGTGTTCGTGTCCAACGGCCCTGCATGCCCCCCCCGCCACCCCGAGCTGGCACCCAGAGGTCTCCCGCTGGACACAGAGCCCTAACAAGAGACCCAGGGCCAAGGGGAAGGTCTGGACAGGGCAAGACAAGGAGGAAAGACCAGAAACAGAGACGGAGACGCGGCGAGGGGCCGGGGAAGAGGCCAAGAACACAGGATGGGGGGGGCAGGGGGTGGAGGACGAGGAGGAAGGCGCTCCGCTCCACCTTTCCCACGGGGTGTCTACCCCCAAAGCACGGCCCCCAGAGCGTAGCTGCTTTTCTGCTCAAGTTCTGGGAGGACTTCTCGGGATTTTTGCTTCCGAAGTCATTCCCTAAAAAACTCCTCACTGATTCAGCGGCGCCCTGACGCCCTGGCCGTGGCCACGCGTACGGCAAACTGCCCATAAGTTGCTGGCAAATGGAATCAGCTAAAGACACCAAATCTGACAAGCAAGCGGACATCAATCACATTACGTTACCCGGACATTAATCAAATGCTTCATTTCTCAGATTCTCCCTGAGTCTGGAGCCAACAGACTTCCTCTGTCGGTTTCTGGGCCTGCCCGCCTCCGGCACCGGCATTTCTGGTCCCCTTTCAGCTCGGCCTCCGACAGGGACCCCCTCCCTGCAGCTCACTCGCTGCCGGTGGTCGGGGCACAGCACGTGACTGAGGGCCATGGCTGTGCGGACGTCAAAGTCACAAGCCCCCAACCACCACGCGTCACAGGCCAGGGATAACACGCGCTAGGAGACCCAAAACGCCTTTGATCGGGAGGGCGGACGCCCACAGGATGTGATGTTTTAAACATCAAGCCACACGGGGCACAGAGTGGCTGGGGACCCCACGGCAGAGCCCCAGTTTGGAAGGCTGTGCCCGCATGGTGGGCCTTCTGGGTGCAGGTCTTACGGGCTGAGGACAGAGACCCGGCATCCCGAGCGGGCAGAGAGCCAGGATCCGGGGCCCGGCACCCAGGGCCCAGCTCGGCAGTCGGCGTTGAGGGCCAGCTGCCCCAGACACTTCCTCTGCGCCCCAAGCCCTCAGGCCACGCCCCAGGGAGGGACCCTCATCGGCCTTTCTACAGAATGTGGTGGAACCATGGCCCAAATAAAACAGGCAACGGCCGCAGAACTATGGGACTCCAAGTGACCCAAGCCTCAAAACCGCCTTTATAGTCAAAGGAAAACAGCCATCCAGGCCTGGAGGACCAAGCGGAGCCCCATGTCCTGCCTCCCCAGAGCACGGTGGTGACAGGTGTGGCTCTCCGGGAACTTGAGAGCAGGGAGTGGCAGCCAGGGACCCTGCGCAGTGATTTGAAGGTTTCAAAGAGGGAGGGTACCCACCCTGGAGACTTCAGCATGATAAAGGAGCTGAAATCAGGACAAAAATCAGGATCAGGAAGTCGGGCCTGAGTTCCCACCCCCCGACCAATGAGCTTGGGTGGAGAACCAGTTTAGGGGGAGAAGGTCCCAGCCACAGTGCAGAAAACCCACTGATAACTCAAGCCCCGTGTGGCAGGGGCAGGCCCAACGGGACTCAGGCTGACTCCGGCCAAGCTGACGAATCCAGTGCTACCAGCTCACCGGGGAGAGAGGATGAGGCCAAGGTGCTGGGGCCGGGGAAGGAAGAAGCGAAGCGGCCAAACAGGGGACGGGAGGACGAGGGCTCAAGGGGCTCGTAGGATGCGACAGGGTGAGAGGCGGGGGCAGAGGCCAAGGTGGGCCCTGAGCCTCAGGCAGCTCCGAAGAGAGGGGCTCCCGGGGGAGAGGTCGGGGAGCCTGAACCACATGTCCGGCGTCCCAGCCCTCCAGAGCTGGCTTTGCCCGGGATCTCCACATGATCGGGGAGCCTTTCCCAGCATTCATTTCTGGAGTCCCTCCCACTGGACTTGAAGATCCCTAAGGATGTGTCTAAAGTCCTTCTGATTCACCCGTTACCCAGAGCATCTCTGGCATAACAGGTGCCCAACAAGCATGAGCTGAAGCAAACTGAGGGCACCGGCCCCAATCCCGCTCACCGCTGGGAACGCACCGTGCGGCCCTCGAGACGGCACAGGCCGGCTCCCAGCTCCTGCCCACAGGCCTGGCCTGCTCTGTGCCCACTGTGCTCACGGTCTTTCCCCCGAAGCAGCCAGCCCACACTCCCGGCTGCACCGGGCTCCACTGGGCTGGAGCCACGGTGGCACATGCCTGGCCACTCACCACAAAGACCAGGCCTCACAGCCGACTCTTCCGGGCTGCAGCTCCCACCAGCGCCCCCCAGGGCCTGTCGGCTGCACTGCACCCCTCGCCCGGTGGTGTGGGCGGCGGGGGGGGGGGGGGCGGTGCGGGCAGGACCCCCGAAGAGGAGCCCGTCTTCAAAGGGCAGCCGGCAGGGAGCAGATGTCTGCTCCAAGGGCACAGGTGCCACGTCCCCACCAGAAGGCCACCCTACGGGCCCCAAACAGGGGCACAAACGACCACACATAAAATACACCCCACTTCTGCAGAAACGTACGCAGAAATAAAGGAGCACCTGCACCCTCGACACAGGCGAGGCCACAGGCAGCTGCCCTCGGCTGCCCAGCTCTCGGACCCAAGCTGAGTCGACCCGGGGCCCGGCCGGCCGGGCCCCGTGCCCCCCACCTCTGGGCGCCAGGGCCGCCCCAGTGTCATCGGCAAGGGAGCGGGACGAGAAGAGAGAGGGCAGGCTTCCGGCCGGGCTCCACCCCCCCGCCCCCGTCCCCCCGCTGCTGGCGTCCTGAAGTTCTGCCCTTGTGACCAAAGGGCCCCCGGACGCCGCCCCGCTGTCCCCTGGAGACGGCTGCTGCAGCACCAGGCGCTCTCCCGCAGGGCGCACGGGATGCACTCACGCGAGGGAGACGGTGAAGTGGAAGCGCTGTCTCAGGCCTCGGAAGGTGACGAAGGACTGGGGCGGGAAGCTCCTGGTGGTCACCTCGCAGTAGGGCCGCTGGAACTCGCCGGGGGGGCACACGCAGTGGAAGCCGCCGATGAGCAGGTTCACGCACGTGCCCCCGTTCTTGCACACGCCGTTAGCGCAGCGGCCGGAGCGCGAGTTCACCTCGCAGTGCTCTCCTGCGGGACGAGACGGGTGGGGGAGAGGTCACCCTGCGGCCCCGGAACCCGACCCGCGGGCGGCCGTCTCCGTGCAGCGCGTAGACACCGCAGCGCCCGGGGCCTTCCGAGGACCGCGTCGCAGTTGTCCCGCATGGTGGCACCCCGCTCCCAGGGGGCGATCCCAGGACAGTTCCCCGGAAACACCCCAGGGGGCTCCTCCACAGAGGTCCCATCCCTGCCCCAGCCCTGCCGGGGTCCCCGCGCTCGGGGGACAGAGGAACGTGCAGGGGTGAACGCTACACCCCGCTAGCCCAGCAGGGCCTTCTCTTCTGCGAGAATCATCCAGACATGATGAGAATAAGGGGGGGGGGGTCCCAGGCCCCCTCCCACAACCGTGCCTGTTGCAACGGCTTCACAGTCAGAACAGAGGGGGCGACCGGGGTGCACGCAGGGAGCACGCTGGGCCCAGGGCCACCACCTCGGGAGGCCTCCCGCCCCACGCGCCCCCTCGCACTGCCCCGAGAGCGTGGCCAACGCCGGACCCCCGGTGAGTCTGTAATCCTGCCTGGCCCCCTCGCCAGCCTGGAGCTCGCCAAGGGCAGGCGCCACTGTGTCCCCACATCCTGCCATGGTGACAGCAGGGTCCCGGAGGCTTCCCCAAAGAGACTGCCTCTGCTCCAGAGGCCTGTCAGACCCCGCCGGCGGGGAGGGTCCCCGCGCTCGCCAACAGGGGGGACACGCTCTGGGAGGCTGGGGTGGATCCCGAGCTGGCAGCCGGCAGCGGTCTGCAGGGACGATTGATGCTCGCTCCAGGGACGGGGAGGGCGGCCCAACCCCGCGGCCCAGCCTGCCTCTACCACACAGGGGAGCCGCCAGCACCCCGCCAAGACCTGTGGACGGACAGGAGCTTCTAAAGAGCAGACACTCACTCCCCAGCTCCCGCCAACATTCTTTGCCAGTTACTGATTTTCATTTCATTTCGTTTATTTTTTAAGTAGGCCCCATGCCCACCACGGAGCCCACCACGGGGCTTGAACTCACAACCCTGAGATCAAGACCTGAGCTGAGATCAAGAGTGGGACGCGTAACCGACTGAGCCACCCAGACGCCCCCACCAGTTACTGACTTTAAATGAACGCCTTTTCAAAGAAATGTTTATTTCTTTATTTTTCAAAGAGAGCACGTGCGTGTAAGCAGGGGAGAGGCAGAGACAGAGAGGGGGCGAGAGAACCCAAGCAGGCTCTGTGCTGTGAGCGCAGAGCCTGATGCGGGGATCGATCTCACAGACCTCGGCTCATGACCTGGACCAGTATCGAGAGTCAGATGTTTAACTGACTGAGTTACCCGCATGCCGCTAAATGAACACCTTTCAAAATGAACGTATGACATTCACATCTGCACCCCTGTCCCCCCCCCCCCCCATCACTGTACAAAAACACGTCAGGGCAGTAAAAGCCCTCAGCGGTCTCCTGCACGCCCTCAGGAACGAATCACTTTCTTTGGAGTCCTTTCCTGTCAGTGCACCTGCTTCCGCCCCTCGTTACTGGCTGCACAGAATTCCACTAGAGGACCCATCAAAGCTTCAGTCACTAACGTTCCTTACTCTATTATTGATGGCGTGTATGTAGCTTATAGCTTCTTCTATTGCAAATCACTTTCAATATACATCTGTGCTGGGGTTTTGTAATGTTTATTTATTTATTTATTTATTTATTTTTTTCAACGTTTTTTATTTATTTTTGGGGCAGAGAGAAACAGAGCATGAACGGGGGAGGGGCAGAGAGAGAGAGAGAGGGAGACACAGAATCGGAAACAGGCTCCAGGCTCCAAGCCATCAGCCCAGAGCCCGACGCGGGGCTCGAACTCACGGACCGCGAGATCGTGACCTGGCTGAAGTCGGACGCTTAACCGACTGCGCCACCCAGGCGCCCCCTGTTTATTTATTTTTGAGAGAGAGACAGAGTGAGAGTGGGGGAGGGACAGAGAGAGAGGGAGACGCAGAATCCGAAGCAGGCTCCAGGCTCCGAGCTGTCCGCACAGAGCCCGACGCGGGACTCGAACCCACGGATCGCGAGATCATGACCTGAGCCGAAGTCGGATGCTCAACCGACTGAGCCACCCAGGCGCCCCCAGGATCTCTTTGCATTTTATTGACAATGTGCATTTGCTGCCCCTGGAGCCACCCGGTAATTCCTCTGCATGTTTTCCTATCAGCTCCTCAGAAACGAAGGAAATCAACTCTCCTCTGTCATTTCTGTGGCTGCTCCCTCCTGGCTTGAGGTTTACATACTTGCAGCCACACAGAGATGTCGTATTTGCAGACAGTCATATCCATCCATTTTCCCTTAGTGATGCCCGTGCTCTTAGATTAGTACAAGACCAGTACGAAGGGATGTGAATCACACACCTCCAGAGACGTCTAAGAGGAGGGGCCGTGGTGCGGGGACAGTGGCCTTCAAGCGACAGCAGCTTCCTGGAGCCCAGGAGTCACTGGGATCCCCAGGCGTCGCCTTAGCCAACCGGGCTGACTAACAAAATACCCGCAGACCGTGTGGCTTCAAACAACAGACATTCATTGCTCAGGGTTCTAGAGGCTGTAAGTCCACGGTCAAAGTGCCGGCCACCCCAGCGCCTGGTGAGAGCCCGTCCCCGGGAGCCCACTGTGCTCACGTGCGTGCAGAACAAGCTCTCTGGTGTCTCTTCTCGCGAGGACGCTAATCCTGTGTGGCTGGGGGTCAGGGCTTCCACCCGCGAGTCTGGGGGGGGGGGGGGATGACACGAGTCAGCCCACAGCAGGCACGTGCAAGATCGCTGAGAATGTGAACGGACTGCAGGGTGATGTTAGGATCTCATCAATCTTGAACAAGGAAAGTGAGGTGCTGTTGAGAGTGGGTGTTACGGTGGAGCCCGAGTGCCCCCTGGGACCGAGCCTCGGCGTGCTGGGTGCTGATGGCTCACACCAGACGCTGCACCCGGACCCCCCCAAAGCCAGGAAACCACCCTTGCTGGGGCAGCCCACACCCCGTGGCTGGTCAGTGAGGAGCTGGAGGGTCCGGTGCCCTGGCCCAGAGCTGGCCGTCTCCGGAGGTGGGGACACGGTCAGCAGAGGACTCTGTCGCTCCCCTCCGGCCCGTCCTGAGCCCCCGACCCCCAGGCGCAGCTCCTGAGAACACAGATCGCAGGGACTCAGAGCATTCCTGGAGGCCGAGCTCTGACGGTGAGGATTCTAGAGCGCGATCGCTGACCAGCGTAAGAAAACGCTTTCAGCCACCCGAGGGGGTGCTTCCAAGAAGCTCACTTTTGAGGCACAGGCCAAACTGACCTGCGGTCAGCATCGCAAACCAGTGGTGCTCCCAAACACTCTGGGCTTTCCCTCCCCCTCCCCCACGTAGCCCCAGTCACAACGCCCAAAAAGTACAATTTGCTCCAGGCTGAGCCCCGTCGAAAACGGGGGGCGGGTGGCTTGAAATCACAGACTTCCTAACTAAAGTCCAGGACCGTGAAGGGGCCAGCAGGCCAGTGACCCCCAGGGCCAGGCCAGAAGCCCCGGCCAGCCCACCCACCTGTTCTCCCGGGCAGGGGCTGACCCCAGGGTCGCGTTGGCAGAGAGGCTTGGTTCGCACCCGCTCAGAAGTAAGAGGAAAAGGACAGGAGCCCACGGTCCCGCCTGGACCCCCTCGAGCTCCACCCTCCATGGAAACTCCTGGCCCCAGCTGGCTAGGGGGCTACCAGGGTGCCCCGCCTGCCACAGCGCTGGGCTCGGCCACCGTGCGGCTTATGTTAGCGCACACACACACACACACACTCACACACACACACTCACACACACACACTCACAGGTGTGCTGATTTATACAGCTGTGCACACACGTGCCCTCACACATACGCCTGTGCACTCACACCCTCCCCCACCCACACTCACACCCTCACACTTGCGACCCAGTGCTCCTGGCCTCCTCCAGGTGAACAGCCCACGGGCTTCTTAAATTCCCTGCCTTCCTTTTCAATGCTTAGCTTAACGTGTGTTTGTCCTCCGCACACTTCAAACTCTCTAATCTCTGCTTGAAAAACGTGTATGACATGTGGGAGTGTTTGCTCCCCGAGTTCCAGCTTGGCATGTCGGTGGCCAAGTACAGAGTATTCTGGAACGGAGCCGCAGCGAGGGGACAGGGCGGGGGAGTGCTCCCCAAACCGTGACAGCAAACAAAGGGAGGCCCCGCTAGGCCCTTCCCACAGCGCTCCACCCCAAGGCGTTCCAGAACAGCGTCGCGGGCTCGGGTCCAGGTGTTCCTGCACCCCCCCACCCCTGCCAGCCTTCCGAGGCCCCCAGCCCAGCCCTTGCCTGCGCGCCGGCCTGCAGACATCTTCCCCGGGCCTGCCTCCGCGGCCCAGAGACAGGAGGCCGTGCGCCCAGCCCAAGAGCTCTGCGGTCCCCGAAGATGTGACTTTGACTCTGGCTCCCGGTTTTCCTGCTTACAGGCCAGTTTTCCGGGGCTGCAGGGAAACTTCCTTCCCCAGGAGGAACAGAAGGACGGCTGGCGTGAGGGGGCCTGTCCCACCCACGGCCACGCGGGGACTTGAGCGCTCAGACCACCTGGCGGTCCCATGGGGGGTCATCCCTGTTTTTCTTCAAGATCGTGCTATTTTTTTTTTAATATAAGTTGCGAACGAAGTTGTTTCCACGGAGCTGTTTGTTTTGATTTAACCGTAAAGTTTTTTTTTCATTTCCAATAAATACTGGTTTCTTAAGGCTGGTGGAAGAAAGGACAACAAATTGCGTGGCTTAAAACAACAGAAACTTATTCTCTCGTGGTTCTGGAAGCCAGAACTGAGGTGTGGGCAGGAGGGGTTTCCTCTGAGGGTCCCAATCCTTCCAGGGCCTTCTGCCTTCCCCACTCCGGCGCTCCCGGGCTTGTGGCCACGTCCCCTCCAGTCTCTGCCTTCACATGCACATGTGTCCCATGTCCCAAATCCCCTCCCTTCTCTTACAAGGACACCAGTCACTGGATGTCGGGGGGACCCCAAATCTGGGATGGTTTCATCCTGAGAGCCTTAACTAATACATCCAGAAAGACCCGATTTTGAAATGAGGATGCGTTTCTGAGGCTCTGGACATGAATTTGGGGGGACACTACTTAACCCACCACAGCAGCCTTCTGTGTTTGTCCTAAAATTAGGGTCGTGGTAAATTTTGGCCTCGGCAACCAGCGCCTGGAGGTGACGCAGCACCTGACCTATGAGGCCGCCTCGCTGGCTTCTGAGTGACATTCGGCTCTGATTCCTCTGCGCTCAGGGGCGCTCTTCCCCAGCCTCGTCTGAAAGCCAGCAAGGGGGGGGGGGGGCTCCCCACCTCCACAGCCATGCCTCGGCCCGCTCCTCTGGGCCCCACCAACCAACCCAACCACCACCCCACAGAGCCCACACCTCAAACCCCGTCTTCCTCTTCCCTGGAGGAGGGGCCCTCACCATCTGAACGGGAGGCAAGCCCAGGGCCCAGAGACACCCTGCCCCTCCCCCTCACCTCCATCGGTGCCCCTCCCCCTCACCTCCATCGGTGCCCCTCCCCCTCACCGCCATCGGTGCCCCTCCCCCTCACCGCCATCGGTGCCCCTCCCCCTCACCGCCATCGGTGCCCCTCCCCCTCACCGCCATCGGTGCCCCTCCCCCTCACCTCCATCGGTGCCCCTCCCCCTCACCTCCATCGGTGCCCCTCCCCCTCACCGCCATCGGTGCCCCTCCCCCTCACCGCCATCGGTGCCCCTCCCCCTCACCGCCATCGGTGCCCCTCCCCCTCACCGCCATCGGTGCCCCTCCCCCTCACCGCCATCGGTGCCCCTCCCCCTCACCGCCATCGGTGCCCCTCCCCCTCACCGCCATCGGTGCCCCTCCCCCTCACCTCCATCAGTGCCCGCCTCCACCCTCCCCCACCCCCCGTCACTTCAGGGAGTCCCATCCCTCACCTCCACTGCCACCCCAGCAGTGCAGCCTCCATCCACACAACCACAGCCACCTCGCCGCAGATGCCCCGAACCCAGGCCAGCTGCCCACTGACTTGCGAACCCGCCTGTGCTCCACGTTAACTCGAGAGAGAGCTTTTCAGAACGCTCCCCTTGCCAGGTGCTGGCTTAGCGGCAACGCACGGCTCTGTAAAGACGCCACTCCGCCCCGAGGCCCGGCCCTCAGCCACACCTCTGCCCCCACGAACGCCCCGCTCACCCGCGGCACGCCCCACACTCCGGCCACGTGGCCCCCCTCCTCCCAGGGCTGTCGGGGACACGACAGGTGACGCAGGTGGTCACCAATGATAACCCGGCGGTGGCCCCCTTCCTGTGGGCCTGGCCTCCGGGGGCGGCTTCCCTGCACCCGGTTGCGGTCCTGTCCCAGGCATGCTCCCCTTAGCAAGCTGCACCCATATGCCTGACCAGGTCCAGGGCACCCATGACAGTCGCTAAAAGGCCCAGAAGCTTCTGGCTCCAGGCTGGCAGCGGCCGTGGGGCTGCTCATTAGCATCTGTGTCCCCAGGCTCCAGGGCGGGACAGGGTCTCTGGAGCCAAGTCTGAGCACGTCCGGCACGCAGAGGGTGCCAGGCGCAGAGGGGGCGCCCGATGCACACCCAGCGCGCGGCAGGGACGAGACAAATGCTCGGAAAATGAAATCGTAAAATGCCAGGATTTCCCGGGTCCAAGACAATGATTAATGCCTGCACGGAATTATAAAAGCTACTAATTCATGTATTTGATTCAAACGGTGTTGGGAAAATGCTGATGTAATGAACGAAAAATTACTTTTATAGTTAAACACGCGTTTTGGAGAAGAGGCCAGTGAGGACTCGGGAGTGTTGGGTGTTCAGACGGGCGAGGTGAGCCCGGGAAGCTCCTTCTGTCTGGATTCTAGCACCTTCATTCAGGCCGAGCCCGGGTCTCCTAAGGGCACTTCCCCCAGCGGCCACCGCAGCTCATCTGTCTACACTGTAAGAATCTACCAACACTTTCTCTTAAATGTAGGTCCTATGCAGTGGGGTGCTGGCGAATCCTGAGAGCCGGCCCGGGCGAGGGGAGCCCCGACCTGCCCATTTCCCATTTCCACGGTGTGCACACCCCCTCGGTCAATTTCAAGCTACCACCTTGACATCACTGAGCACGAACTTGGAAGAGACGTGATAAGATAAGTTTTGTTTGTTTTAATCTATTTTTTGAGTTTTATTTACTTATTTTGAGAGAGAGAGAGAGAGAGAGAGCATGAGCAGGGGAGGGGCAGAGAGAGAGGGAGAGAGAATCCCAAGCAGGCTCTGTGCTGTCAGCGAGAGCCTGACGTGGGGCTCCAGCTCGCGAACTGTGCGATCATTTTCTGAGCTGAAATCAAGAGTTGGACGTTCAGCCAGCTGAGCCACCAGGCGCCTGAGCCTCTGATTCCTAATTTTGGCCGGGGTCATGATCGCAGGGTCACAAGTTCAAGGGTCATGAGCTCTGCACTGAGGGTGGAGCCTGCTTAGGATTCTCTCTCTTTCTCTCTCTCTCTCTCTCTAACCCTCTCCCCCTCTGCCTCTCTCCTCCACCTGCATGCTCTAAGATGAAATGAAATGAAATGAAATGAAATGAAATGAAATGAAATGAAATGAAATGAAATGAAATGAAACGAAATGATAAAAATGATCTTACTTTAGGTAACTAACTCGGATCAACCTTAGTGAGCCTCATATCTTTACCATCTGATACAGTTCTCATTAGAAACACTATTAAAATGAAACCCACATGTTCTCAGACACACTTCCTGTCCAGAATTAACTTTATCGTTCCTTTCCTGGGAGTCCTCATTCAAGTCAAGTTTGGGCTTCTCACATCCTGACCTCCTGCTCAGAGTCAGATGCTCGCCCTGGGTCATTCTGACTCTGAGGAGAATGTCCCCTCCTCCTGCCATGCACCCCCACCACCTCCTGCCACTGTGACGAATGCCAGCCCCACCCCCACGCCAAGGATCGGGTTCACCTGGGCAAACCGATAGCCACACTCAATAATGCATACAGTGAACCACAAGCCCCCCGCAGGTGAGGAACACAGGGCTCAGCCTCCTGGTCTTGGCCCCGGTGCAGAACCCCAAGCAAAAATTTGGGGAAGGACTCCCCTTAACAACGAAACAGAAGCTCCCCGGAGCCGAGGCCCCTCCAGCCCCCTTACGCACATGTCCGTGACCGGATGCCTGTCCCACACCAGCCTTGGGGCTGGGAGTGAGGGGACACTGCCTGCCCGCTCCCGGCCTGCAGTGTTGAGCCACAGACCCTCACTCAGTCTGTGGCTGAATCCCCAGGAGAGGCCCCAGCGGGCAAGGGCTGGAGCCAAGGGCTCGCCTGCAAGGTGACTGCGGGGAACACGGGGTTACGGAGGGCAGTGAGGCCCGGCCATCACTGCTACTCTAATCCCCAGACATGGGGACTCTGCTTTTTTTTTTTTTCATTTTTTTAAGGTTTATTTTTAAGAGAGAGAGAGACAGAGCACAAGCAGGGAGAGGCAGGCAGAGAGGGAGGGAGACACAGAATCGGAAGCAGGCTCCAGGCTGAGCTGTCAGCACAGAGCCCGACGCGGGGCTCGAACCCATGAACTTCGAGATCATGACCCGAGCCGAAAGTCGGACTCTCAACCAACTGAGCCACCCAGGCATCCCACATGGGGACCGTTCTAGTCACCATCTTGCAGATGAAGAAACGGAGGCCCAGCACCGTGTATAAAACATATCATTTTTTGTATGTGACAAGCAAGTTCCTTAAAGATAAGGAAACTGGAGGAAAGAGAGGACGCCTGGGTCCGGGAGCCTGTGAACTGGGCTTTGCCGGAACGACTGGGGATCGTGGCCAGAGGGGCAGCGCGACCACTAGGCTCCAGAAGGGGCCCAAGCAGAGGGACAGGAGATCCCTGGTCCTGGCCACCGGGATGTCACGGTCGGGCAGGATGTCTGTGCAAGAGGAAAGGGTAGCCGGGCACCTCGGTGTCACTGCACAGAGAGCAGGCAGGCAAGCAGGTGGCGTCGAGGTGGGGTGTGTGTGCGCATGTGTGAGATGTGTGTGTTGTGTAGGTATGTCTCTGGGGTGTGATGTGTGTCTGGTGTGTGTGTGGGGTGGAGGCTGTGTGACGGTCGTGGCAGGAGGGGCGAGGAGGTTCGGGGCTGGAACCAGGGCGAGGCTGATGTAAATCGGCACCTCCAAGAGCAAGCTTCAGAACTTGCCCCGTGGCTGCTCCGGGCGGAGACCAGAGAGGTGACGGAGCCCCAGCCAGCCGGGAGACGGGGGCACAGCCAGACAGAGACCCTCGGACCCTCCTGGACAGGAGGGGAAGGGCACGTACAAATTTGATGACTTAAGCTGCTCAGTAAATAAAGGGACAGTTCGCTCCCTCCTCGTCCTCAGAAACAGCCAAGGGCTTTGAACTAGAAAAACCAGTATTTTCAAAGTCAGCGAGGGAAGAAGTCGGGTCTGAAGCACAAAAGACACTTTGGAGCTTGAAGTTTAGGCAGAATTAAAGATCGATAAGGTGCATGGAGGACAGAGAGCCCGGAGAGAGTGCAGGCCCCACAGTCACCAACACGGGACGGCTTCAGAGTCAGGTCCTCAGACACAAGGACACCGAACCTCAGTCCCCACCGTGGGTGTCAGGTTACTTTGCAAAGGTAAATCTTAACAAACAAGACGTGATTCCTCGGGGGAAGCACAGAGACGGGAGACAAGGGACAGGGGACACTTGAGGGTCTCCGTCAGAAATGGTTCAACACTGGGAAAACATGCCCATTCATCCTTCCACCCACCCAGGGCCTCGGCGGCCCCTTCTACCAAACACCCCCCTCAGGAGCAACACCGCTGCCCCGGGACAGAGGCTTCCTGAGCAAGCCCCCGGCCGGTGCCTCAGTTTCCCCTGCTGCAAATCCCTCTCTGAAGGCAGGATTTCTGTGTCTTGCCCTGGAACAACCCCTAGCACCCAGGAGGCCAGCATCAAGGTGAAATGTGCTAATTCTGCAAAGCTCTGAGCTGAGCACCTGGCAGGCTGGTACTGTGATTTCCTGGTTATTAACTCACTTCTTGGGACTAGGAGCCCCCCCTCCCCCACACTCCTTGTTTGACTTTCTCACCTCCCAGTGACTGGCTCTGCCCTGGAGCCTCTCCCTCCTTGGGGCAAGGCTGCCAGGAAAGGCCTCTGCTGAGAGCCCAGACACCTGCCGCCCACCCTCTCTGACCCCCCCTGCCGGGAGGGAGGGGAAGCCGGAAGCCCAGACCTCGTCCAGGTTGGGCCTTCTCTGAGCCTTCTCGAATGACTTCATTATTGTCTTTGAAGCAATTTCCCAGAACTGCAGACACACCCATTCTTTTTTTTTGAATATAAATAAAAAACGCATTCCAGCAGGAAAGGAAAACGATTCTGGCTTACCCACCGCTTTGGTTCTTCTTACCGGAGTCACTGACATGTTTGAGGGTTGAAACCCGGCTAACCGGAATAATCAGTGTGCGTTCTAAACTCCCCGGGATGGAAAGGAGTGCCAGCCAGTGCCAGCCCCGAGCCACACCCGAGGACCCCTCCTTTTAGGAAAGGGGTGCTCTCCCCACCTTCCCACTCCTCACGCCCATCAGAGGGTGAAGGGCACAGAAAATAACCAACCCTCAAGTCAGCTAACCAGTGGCCCCGAAAAGACATCTGCAGGTTCCGATTTCCCGAAGCTGTGGGCATCGGTTCATAGGGCAAAGATTGCATGGAATGAAGGGTCCTGGGATGTGAGACCCGACCCGTATCACCCGGGTGAGCCCCCTGCCCTCACATCTGTCCTCACGCGACAGGGGCCGGCTGTGCGAGGACGGAAGCAGAGATGGGAGCGGTGTGGCCACAAGCCCAGGGCCACCTGAGGCCCCCAGGAGCTGCAGGAGACATGGAAGGGCCTTGCCAGGGTTATTTTAGACCCCCAGGTAAGCCCCAGGACACTGACCCAACCCTCCTCACGCCAAAGGAGACCGGCCAGATTCCGGAGCCATCTCCTTCCTGGGGACAGTCGCCCACAGAAAGCCGCAGCCCTTAAATCTTTCCGCATCTCCCTGAGCCTCATTGGACCAGGAGCTGCGCCCCCCAGCACGAGCCCGCCGTGGTGCCCCTGGCTGGCAGTGGCCGAGGACCCAGCAGGCACTAAATGAACACAGCGCAAGTAAACATCACAGGTCTCGGCTGCCAAAGCTGGTGGGGAGGCCACCCAGAGGGCCCCGGACACCTGCCTGCACGTGGTGACCAGGCAGGGTCCGCTGAGCCGACCGCCGGGGCCTGAGTGCCCAGGACACCATCTTGGCCCCTTCAACAGGGCACTTCCAACCCCCCGGAGCAAAGTCACGGTCCCTCCGAGCCAGGGGACAGGCCAGGGATGCAGGCTTAGGACGCCGGTGGCGGCTCAGGAGATGTCCAGGCTCCACAATGAGGCAGAGCTTGGCAGAGGGTCCTGACCCGCACAGTCCGGCCCCCAGCCAGTCCTGATGGGACACAGACTTCACACTGCCCTGGGGCCTGAGCACACGCTGAGAAGTCACAGTCCCCACGGCAGGGCCATCCAGGGCACCCCCCCGTGTGCCCTTCTGGGCCTGCAGCTGTCTCTGTCTACAGTGTCTCAAGAATGAGCCCCAAGATGACGTCTCAGACACAGGACTAGGATCTGGTTCTAATGACCCAGGGGTATCTGAGGGTAGGGGTGAGGGTGGGTGTGGGGAGGTCTCCTAGAGAGAAGACGTGCCGGTGGGGACAGACGGGGGCCCTGTACCCCTTGGAGACAGAGGCATAGGACCCCCCGGCCCAGGCAGAGTGGTGAGTGGGCTGGCCGTGCCACCACAGGGTGAGGGAGGGAGGGAAGGACGGGGGGGGGGGGGGGGGGGAGGGCTGAGGGTCTGGGCACAGTCCTGTGACCTCGGGGAAGAAACTGCTGGCGGAAGGTGAACCCGGCAGCCGCGCATACCCCGAGGCTGGGAAGCGGTGTCCTCACCACCGAATCAGCTCATAGGAAAACCGAGCCAGTTCTCAAACAGCAGCGTGTCCAAACTCAGCCAGAATGCTAACAGAAACCTCCGTCGTCCCTACAAATAGCAGCTCAGCCCCCAGATGGTTCAAATTCCACCTCCTGCGTGGCGCTAGAGACGTGGGGCAGTTCCTTGGGACCCGTCAATGTCCACAAAGAACATGTATTCTTTTTTTTCTCAATGTGTATTTCTTTTTGAGAGAGACAGCGACAGAACGTGAGTGGGAAGGGGCAGAGAGAGAGGGAGACACAGAACCCGACGCAGGCTCCAGGCTCCGAGCCGTCGGCACAGAGCCCGACGCGGGGCTCGAACTCACTGACCAGGAGATCGTGACCTGAGCCGAAGCCGGTTGCCTAACAGACTGAGCCACCCAGGCGCCCCAATGACTTTCACTTTGAATGATGATGACGAACTTCCTGGTTTAAGGACGAAACTCGCCTTGCTGACGATTCTTCCAAGGGGACCTCGGATCCCGTGAACCGCGGCAGGAGCTGGTGAACCTCCTCTCCCGCACGGTGTGGACGCCCCTCCCCTCACAGATGGCCGTGGAGCTCAGAACAGAGTTTCACACGGAGGCGCGGGGTTTCTGCTTGGGACCGTGCAGCACGTTCGTGCATCCCGTGATGACGGAAATACCATGACTCTGACAGGAGAATTCAAGATAAAACGTGCAGTTGGGGGTAATGTGCATTTTTTTAACAGAATCCAAGAAGTGCCAGAAGTGATTTTAAATATTTTCCATGAACAGAAAAGATGATTCGGTTTGTATACCAGAAGTTTCTCTGGCCTTGAGCTTAGGCAGACGTCCTCATCCTGGAGAGTTCCCCACAGGGGGCAGGGTCCCCAGTCCAGGGGAGGCTACTACGGGAGACAGTCGGGACCCCCAGCAGGGGAGGCACAGGGAAGGCCACCATGGGGGACCGTCAGGGGCCCCAGCACAGGGAAGGCCACCACGGGGGACCGTCAGGGGCCCCATCCCTGGGGAGGCCACCATGGGGGGCAGTCAGGACCCCAGCCCAGGGGAGACTACCTTGGGGGACAGTCAGGGCCCCCAGTCCAAGGGAGGCCACCACGGGGGGCAGTCAGGTTCCCTGGAAGGCTCTCACACAGCACAAACGGGACATTCCACCCAGGGGTAGTTAGCACAAAGCTTAAACCCAGCATCACCGAGACTCCTAAGTGGCTACTGACCCAGTGATGCCCAGACTACATCTCTGCTAAGGAGCACCTATTTCGATGCTGAGGAGAACCATTTCGATGCAGTGTCCAGCAGCAGGGACCCCAAGACCCAGGGACGACCAGGTGCTTCACACTCAGAGACAGGACTGTTCTCCAGTATTCGCTGAAACACCCTCTGAATCCAGTCAAGCGGCCCAGGGACCTAAAATCATAGGCCCAGAGGGGCGCCTGGGCAGCTCAGTAGGTTAAGCGTCTGACTCTCGGTTTCGGCTCAGGTCGTGACCTCACGGTTTCGTGAGTTCGAGCCCCACGTCGGGCTCTGCGCTGACAGCGTGGAGCCTGCTTGAGGTTCTCTGTCTCCGCCCCTTCCCCACTCACGCTCTCTCTGCCTCTCGAAATAAATACACTTAAAACAAATCGTACGCTCAAGAACAAACAGGACCCTACGAAGAAGACTCAGCCAGGGCGGCCAAGGTGGGGGCGCACCCTGACGGTCTAGGTCCCGGGCCACAGCCAGGCCTCCCCTCTGACAGGCAAAGCGCGGAGGAAAGCCTTCCCCCTGCCCCCCGGGCTATCAAAGTCGCTGCCTTCTCAGGAATGTACCCCGTGGGCAGACGTTCATCTGTGATGATAAATCACCTCGTTCTCCGTGACGAGAAGATGCATGTATGGGAGGAGGGGGAGGCCTGCCAGCCCGCGTTCGCACATAGCTGTGCTGTGAGAACTGGAGCTGGGCCAGCTCTCACACCAGCGGGACAGAGTCATAAATACCTTAGCGCCACCCCGTCCCCCCGCGTCCCCTCCAGCGCAGTGACAAGAGCAGCAGAGGCACTGCTTTGAGCACCGGGCACCGTACAGAAGGAGCCTCCAGGACGCCTCCTCTGGCTACAGGGAGGAACAGGCCAGGCCAGTGAACCCCGACCCCATGGTGTGTGCATGAGCACTTACTGCGCACCTTCTGTGTGCCCGGTGCTGTGGCCATCCAGTGCCGAGCAGGGGGCGGACGCGGGGAATGGGGACGAGAGGAGGGGACACGTGTGGAGGCAGGGAGGTGACATCCAGGAAGACCTGGGGGAACCTGCACTCATCACGCAGTCGGTGGCTCTGCGCTCCCGCAGACACGCTGGCGGGACCGCTGTCTGTGTGGGGCCGTCCTCGGCGCATGTGGGCAGCACGTGTGGCCTCCACCCCCCCATCCCACCCCCTGCTGTCCCCGGGGGCAGAATCACCCCGGTTGGAACGGCTGGGCCAGATACTGTGCTGTTCTGCACCTCGGTCTCTCTGCTTACAGACGGGGCCATGTTGCCGATGTGGGGACTAGGGTAACACATGTGGAATCATCTAGAACAGCACAGTGCACCGAAGGCTGGTGAATATTAGCCCTAAGTTACCGTTGTCCTGAGAGGCAGGGAAATGAGGGGATCACACCGAAGGTGAGAGCAGAGCAACCAACACATAAACACAGCACCGAGGAAGTCAGGAAACTTTCTAGAACCTTCCAGAGCAGGGGATGGCGCTGAGGCGGATTCTGAGGGAGGTGATGGCAGCAGGCAACAGGTGCAGAAGCGAGGATTTGGGAGGATGGGGCGGCGACCTTTGGGGGGGTTTAGCCAAAACCAAACCCCGCTGTTCACAACCCAAGACACCGAGGGGCCGAGAACAGACGTCTGCCGCGTTCTAGAGGAAATCAGGACGGCGACCATGATGCCTTCAGCCATAATGTCCTGCTGCTCTCAGAGTGGGGTCACTTGCGGACCCCGACTACCGCCCCAGCGCACAGCCCTCCATCACTGGGGCCTCGGTCCTTCTCTCAGGCCAGCATGGATTTAAGAAAACGCAGGATTGCTGCTGGGGGTGTTTTCTCCAGCACCAAATTCAGGGAGCTTAGCCTGACATTAACTGACACCTTCCTTCATCCGGCCCGTCTCCTGTCCATCGGCAGCACAGGAAGCCGGGGTCCTCCGGGGGCCTTGGGCCGCTTCCAACTTCCCCACGGAGGCCTGGGCTCGGCTTACCCAGGGGCAAGTAACAAAACCCCCTCGACGACAAGGCAGCCTTCAGCACCAGCAAATGAACGCAATTACCTCCCGCAAGAGGAGGGGGGCTTCAAAGGGAGAAAGGGAGAGACGGAGGAAGGGGGACTGAGTCCAAACAATCAGTCTGGGCCTGTCTTATCTTCGAGGGAAACACAGATGATGACTTCAGGGCCAGAGACACTCAGATGAGTCCCACGCCAATCACGGCCTCTCAGCGGATCTTCTGGCAATGACACGCCGGGCCGTTTCCGGTCATTATTTCTCTAGCAATGACTCCCATGATGAAAACGAAATCTAAGAACTTTGGAAGTCCCTTCCGTGCAGCAGGTCGATCCCTCTTTGGAGAGAATCCACGGGTCCCTAGCAGCCACGGTTTACCCAGCCCAGACACGGCCCTGGGCCTACGTCCGGGACTTCTGGAACCCAGGCCTGCTGCTGTGGCCCCCGAGGCGGAGCTGGTCTCCCCGCTCACCTTAGACCCCATCCTAGGCCTCCATCAGAGCGCAGAGGGTGCCTGAGGGACTGTCCCCTACCTGGTCCCCACTGCCACGTGTCTTAATCAGTGAAAGGGCCAGTCACGCAGACAACCAAAGGTGCCCCACCCGACTGGGCAGGGGCAGGTCTGATGTGTGCAGTGGCCGGGCATACAGTAGGCACTCCATTAATACTCGTGGGGCAAGGGAGTAATTGAACACCAGCTGAGTCCCTAGAGCACACCAGCCCTTTCCCAGGGTCAAGAGCCACAGCATCACCACTTGAAGTCATGGGAGGAAGCACTCCCTGTCTAGGCCACGGGCAAGAGACGGGGGAGGGGACAGCAGCTCACGGGGGAGGCCTCCCCGTCACCAGCGCTGGCACACCTGGTCAGCCGCTTCAGGAGAAGCCGAGAGCCCAGCTGGTCATGGTGCTCAGGAAAGGAGAGGTCGGGGCACGCCGGGACCGTGTGGTGAGCACCCACCACAACCCAGGGCAGGGAGGAGTGGGGGAGAGGGAAGCCTGGTTCAGGCCTGTGGGCACAGCCAGAGCCCCAACAACGTAGGCAGGAACTGCGGGGGCAGGGGTCTCCTGAGCCTCCCGTCTGGGCCCACCACCACGCCCCAGTGTAGCCAGGAATCCAGGGTTAACACTCCGAGCCAGCGGGGCAGACCCTTCTGGAGCCCCACAAAACAGACGGACAGCCAGCCAGCCACAAACAGGCATGGGGAGGAGGGGAGGACACAGGGCAGGCGGTCAGGTGCCTTTCTTGCCACGCCGTACTCCGGATTATAACCAGGCTGGGGCTCAGACACGGTAACCCCCACCTCCTCAGGCTGCCAAACGGCCTCTCTCTGGCGCCTTTCCTCCTCGTCTGACTCAGAGCGCCAGGCACGGCCGTCTTCCTCCCACTGTGCCCCCACCCTGCGTTTACTCTTCCCGCTTAACACACACCGGCTAATGCCGTAAACCCCTGTGCTAAGCTCCATAAACTGTGCCACGTCCCACACAAGCGGATAACGATTTTTCGGCTGTTTATACTAAACAGGATAACCGGGGCCACAGTCCATACTGGAATCGCGAAGCTACGTCCGGTATGAATGAGGTCCCAGCTAATCCTAGACGGCTTCCCCAAAACGCCAGACCGCTCTCAGGCCACCGGAAACTTGTTTTTCAAACGGGCCATGATCTTAGGCAACACGCGATCGAAGGCCAAGGCCAGGACGTGCGCATCCGTGCTGCTCTGACTACCTATTTCTAAACACCCACCGCTGGCTGCCTGGGGAGCAATTCGTCTTCGCGACGAGTCAGGACGTCTCAGGGCAAGTGTACGTTCAAGGCGGAGGAGACGTAACCTCTACAGCGACCACCGGGCGTGAAACACCAACACCGTCTCTCCAGACCCGCGTGATCAGCGGCTCATGATCTCCATCCCAGTCACACTGTTCACAGTAGCCAATTAAACCCAAAGCCCGGAATGAAGTGCCTCCAACCTGAAGCCGCCTAAGGAAGCGCGTGTCATCTCACGCACGTGGCTTTTCAGGTGGCCCTCACGCAGAATCGCTCTCGGAAAGAGGGCGACTCCAGTCACACGCGGTCAACAGGGACCTGGGAGGGCTCGTCAGGAAGCCTGCCTGCCTCCCGCCCGCCCGCCGGCTAAGGAGGTGCGGCTCCCGGTGTCACCGCCAAGGCCACGGACTGGCGCCGGGCAGGGGAGTGGACCGAGGGAGCCGGCGAGGGCCCCCGCGTGCGACCCCGCCCGGGGCCCGGGGAGCGACACGTACCCGTGAAATCCTGCAGACACTCGCAGGTGTAACCGCCCTCGCGGCTGCGACAGCGGCCGTGGGTGCCGCAGGGGCTGGAGTAGCACAGGTCGATCTCCGTCTCGCAGGAGTCGCCCGTGAAGCCGGGCGGGCAGCGGCAGCGCAGCCCGTTGATGGGGTGGATGGGCCGGAAGAGCACAGTGCTGGAACTGATGAAGGGCGCCGAGCTGTCGAACCTGAGCACGGACACGCACTTCATGTAGTTCTCGCAGGGCTCCCGCAGGCAGATGTTGTCGTCGAAGGGCAGCACGCGCTGGGCGGACACGGCCGTCAGCAGCGTGCGGTTCAGGTAGATGTGCTCCTGCAGGTCCTCCGACGGGAAGAACTTGTCTCGGACGCCGCCGGGGAGCAAGGCCGAGAAGGTCACGTTCAGGATGTTGGAGCTGACGTCCGTGTCGTTCTGGATGTTGAAGACGAAGACGTCGTCCTTGGTGGTAGACAGCACCGTGGCCACGCCCTCCACGAAGAGGGACAGCAGCGGGGAGAGGAACTTCTCCTGCGACATGTTCTCCAGGCGGACGGTGATGCTGTTGGTCAGCATATCGTCCGTGATGATGGTGACCCGCAGGGTGCAGAGCGCGACGACACTGTGGATGCCATCTGTGGACACAAGGAGGGTCGGGGTCACGCGGGGTCTGGGTCCCCGCCAGCCCCACCCGGGAACGGCCGGCCGAAGCGAGCCCCACGCCCTGCCCCCACCGCGACCGCTGCCTTGACCCCTGCCTTCCGGGCCCCCCGTTCCTCTCCCTCCACACCCAGCTTCCCAAAGCACAGCTCCTGTTGAGTCTGTCTTGCTCGAAAGAACCCCGCGGACCCCCAACCGCTCAGCAGGACATCCCAGGGCCACCGCGACCCAGCCCCTCGCCACCTGGGTCCCCCGCCTCGCACGCTCCGCTCCAGACACGTGGGGCCACTGAGCCCCCTTCTACCACCTCTGTGCCCGTCTCAGACCCCGGGAGCCCAGACCCCACGGCGTCCAGGATGCTGCCGTCCAGGTACGGCCTTGGTCCACGCCACGTTGAAGGGTTTTCTGTGCTGAGCTGCACCCTATTCATCCCCACGTGCCCAGCACACGGCGGACGCTCGGCAAATGCTGCTTTACAGACACGTACAAGACAGGGCTGCACCTCACCCGACACGGGTCAGCCAACCATGAAACCAGCTACTTAGGATTTTGCGAGACGGGAAAGGGATGGGATGCTTTGGTTAGGCCGTTCTAAGCCCAGAATCAGGGGAGTCACCCAAGGGCTGGCCCCAGGGGCTCTCCCCAGAGTGGTTGTAGGGTGGGACCATCGGCCTTCCCGGCACCCTGACAGGTGCAAGCACCCCCACCCAGGGGGTTTTCACCTGCCTCCCAGGCCCTGCCTCAAATGTGCTATGGGACCCTGAGAAAAACCCAGCAAAGTTCATATCCCTCTGGCTCAGCTCAGATTCTGGGTCCCTGTACCTGTGCCCCCAATGAGCACGCCCCCATGGGGCACAGGGCCATCTGTGCAGGCCAGTGAGCCCCTGCCAGGCAAGGACCCTCTCCCACCCTCTCGCAGCCCACGCCTGACGGGCCTCCCCCGCCGAGGGGCAGGAGCCATGGCGGGGAGCCCTTCCCCGCTTGTTTCCAGGAAGCCGGGACCACTGAGAGGGCAGGTCAAATGACGCAATCTGGAGGCCACCTTGTCGCCGTGGCCCCAGCACAGTCCCCACGGAGGCACAAAGCCTAAAACCACGGGGAATAGAGGCATCGAGGCTTCTGCACACTGGGCCTGTTTTCCTCGGGCCCTTGAGAGCCACAAGCCACTTTGGGAGGGACCCCGAGTCACAAAACCTGTCCACACAAGAAAACGTAACTGCTCCCAAGGTCACAGTGCTCCCGGGTGCTCCCTCTGACGACCACAGCAAACCTGAGATCCTGAGAAAATCGGCATCGTCCCTGGAGGGGAGCCCAGTTCACCCCAGAGAAGGCACCGCTGCTCAGCAAGCTGGGCACGGAGTGCTGTCACTGCTCCATCCCATCCAGTCCCCATGAAAACCCAGCAGGGCCGAATTCAACAGTGGAAATGATACTGGCATCACCTTGGGGTGGGGAGCCCGCGAGGTGAGGGCTCGTTCTGGCTACAGCTTCAACGGAGCACAAATGGACCGGAGTCAGTGGCCAGACATGCCCGCTGCTCCCGTGCAAAGGGCCGGGGGCCAGAACAGTCAGGAGGAATAAAGTAAGGCAAAAGAAAGTGGCAAAGCACGTTGTGGCAGAGCTCTGTCCTTTCTTCCCAACCCCACATGCAGGTCGGTTCCCCCCAAGAGGAGCATCTATTCCCATCCCTGGAATGTGGGTTGGACCTGTAGCAGTGGGGTCCCCCTCCCACTGCGGTCATCCTACAATGCCCCCCTCATCATGCTACTCCCTCAGGGCCCCCAGGGGCTTCCAGAATAAAACACACACCTCTTACCCCATCTGGTGGTCCTCCGTGTCCCCATCACCCTCCACCTGCCACCCCGCTCCCTCTTCCTGCCCCAGGGCCTTTGCACACCTTGTCTTCTGCCTAGAGCACCGCCTTCCTTGTTGGCCGGTGGGTGCTTCCTCGGCCATCCAGGTCTCAGCTGAATGTCTCTCATCACAGGGGACCTCCAAGTCCCCCATCTATGCTCTGCCACCGCCCTACTTTCCCCACCCAGAAGTGGCATAACCTGATTTTTTGTGGTTTACATCTCTCCCTCCGTGAGCCCATGAGGACTGAGAACGTGCAGGTCTTGACCCTGCTGCACCAGCTGCTGGCACTCAGAAGCTGCCAGATAAACATTCGTGGGAGTGGGGGGGGGGGGGGGGACACAGGGAGGGAGGGGCAGGGAAGAAGGATGATTTCCAGTCTCACCTGTCAACCCCAAGACACATGTGCGCAAACAGCATCCGAAACTCCATTTTCCCATCGAAGCTATTTTTTTGGTGAGGTCTTCTTTGTTTCCCTTTCTAGCTTTCCACTCTCCTTCTTTCTTTCCTCCCTCCCTCCCTTCTCTTCCCTTCCTTCCTTCCTTCCCTCCCTTTCCATATGCCCACAATCATAATACAAGATACTGGATATTGTTTGCTTACTTTCTGGTGGCACGTGTTACGAAAACATCCTTTTCATCTTAAACCACCCACCCGCGGGCAGCCAGGAGGGCACCGCACCGAGGAATGCCCACGAACAGGGAGCCACGTTCCAAGAACAGACATCTCCGCTCAGGGACAGAGCGGGAACGTGGCCAGAAAATGGCATTAACTATTAACTAACGTCGAATGTGCTGGTAAACAAGACGTGTGCCTCATGTGGATCTCACGGTCAGCTTCTTTCAGACCAGGGATCCTCCTGGACACCCCAGGTTCTGGGAGACAATGGCCTTGCTTTGAACTTATGTCATCTGGGCTGGATTCCTAGGCCACCACAGGCACCCGACTGCCCATACATGGGGCCCGTGGAAACCAACCACAGGGCGCTGCCTGCTAAACCCCAGCGGTGACAGTCGGGCAGATCTGACAGCAGGATGCTAGGGGAAAAATTACTTTCTCACACAGACCAAAAGAAGCTATTGTACATGAGCCCAGAGATCTATCGGGAAGGAGAGCAAATTATCGGTGATGTTGACAGTGGTTCTGCCTGAGTCGCTGAATTTGTTTTAAACCAATTTTTATTTTGTTGTATTTTTAATTTGTTTTCGATGTTTATTTTTGAGAGAGACAGAGCATGAGTGGGGGATGGCAGAGGGAGAGGGAGACACAGAATCAGAAGCAGGCTCTGGGCTGTCAGCACAGACTCTGAGCTGTCAGCACAGGGCCCAACGTGGGGCTTAAACCCACAAACCGCGAGATCATGACCTGAGCCGAAGTCGCACGCTCAACTGACTAAGCCACTCAGGTGCCCCTGTTTTACTTTTAAAGTTTATTTATTTATTTTGAGAGAGACAGGGAGAGAGTGCCTAGAGGAGGGGCAGAGAGAGAGGGAGGGGGAGGGAGGGAGGGAGGGAGAGAGAATCCCAAGCTGGCTTCTGCACTGTCAGCTCAGAGCCCGACATGGGACTCAAACCCACGAACCGTGAGATCATGACCTGAGCTGAAATCGAGTCAGACGCTCCCGGGCACCCCTGGATTTTTATTTTAGAACGGTTTTAGATTTACAGCGAAACTGAGAAGACAGTACAGAGTTCCCATACACTCGGCACTCAGTTTCCCCTATTACTATTACATGAGTTCCTTAGTTTCACCTCCTGCCCTTTTCCTGGTCTAGGACCCCGTCCAGGCCCCCATCCAGGACCCCACACGACAGTTAGCTGTCACGTCTCCTTAGCTCCTCTGGGCTGGGACAGCTTCTCTGACTCCCCTTGCTTTGGACGACCCTGACACTTTTTTCTTTAATTTTTTTTAAAGTTTATTTATTATTGAGAGAGAGAGCAAGAACAGGGGAGGGTCAGAGAGAGAGGGAGACACAGAATCCGAAGCAGGCTCCAGGCTCCGAGCTGACAACACAGAGCCCGACGCGGGGCTTGAACCCATGAACCGCGAGATCATGACCTCAGCCCAAGTCGGACACTCAGCCGACTGAGCCACCCAGGGGCCCCAACGACCCTGACACTTTTGAGGGCTGAGAGGTCCTAGGAATGTCAGGTTGCTGATATCCGGTGACTTTTACTTTCCTCTCTATACTTCCCCGTATCTTTTTATTTCCCTGCACACACATCCATCGGGTTTATCGTTCAAAAGCCCCTTTTTATTCCGGAAGGCACGGAGCTTGCCGGGGGCTCTCCCCAGCCTGTGCCGCAGGCATTTCTTCCGCGGCTGTGAACGACAGCTTCAAGCCAGGGTCGCGGCGCCCCCAAATCCGGCCAGTGCCATTTCCCCTGCTTTCCTTGGCAAACGCGAGTCGCCTCGCTGTCCCCGAGACACAGCAGGAGAGAGACAGAACAGATGGCCAGAACGTGCCACGGCTGCGGGACGCTCACCGGCCGTGTTTCCCGCAAAGCCATCGGCAACGCGAGAGCCTCACGGGTCTCCACGGGGGTCCGGGCCTGTCCACCCCTCTGGCTTTGCTGGAGAGGTTCACCGTCCTCTACGATCACGTCCCTTGTGGCGGGCCCAGACGCTGCGGGGAGAGGTCACGCCGCGGCCTTCAAGGAGCCGGGGGCCTGCCGGGGACACGGGACGGAGCCACGTTTGCGAGACTTGGTGCCAGGGCGCCCCCCCGGGAGGCGGCGGGGAGGTGGGTGTCCACGGAGGGATGGCAGTCATCGCGCAGTTGGAGACGAAACAACTTCTTGGCACACGAAGCGAACAAGAGGCAAGGCCTGGCATGTCATTGGCAGAAGGGTGCTTCAGTGTCCTGGGTGCCACAGGCTACGTGGCTTACACCGCACTTATCCTCGATCTGGAGGCCAGAAATCTGAGGTTGAAGTGTCACAGGCAGGTTGCACAGGGAGGCTCCACGGGAGAGTCTGTCCCCCAGCTCTCTCCCAGCGGCCAGGGGTCCGAGCCACTCCTGGGCCGGCAGGTGCACCTCACCGATCTCCGCCTGGTCGGCCTGGGGCCTCCTCCCCGTGTGGGTCTGTGTCCAGAGTCCCCTCACTGGTCGTTGGGCGAGGGCCCACTCCGAGCCACGGTGACCTCGTCTCAAAGCTTACCTGATCACATCTGCACAGACCCTGTCTCCAAAAAACACCGCATCCGGAGGGTCCCAGTGAGCTTGACCTTGAGGGCACGCTGATCCACCCGGGACAGACGGACATGTAGTGTGGGGGAGACAGGGCTCCAGAGGCGGATGGAGGTCCTCAGTGCTGCTGGCCTCTGGGGTGGACGCAGGAGAAACACCCCCACGGAGTGAGTGGTCCGTGCACACATGGGGCCCCACCGCTGCCTTCTAACGTCTTGCCCAGTACTACCCCTTCAGTCTTTGTCACAGCCTGCGAGGGACACCCCTGCTGGCCCTCCACAGAGGAGGACACTGAGGAGCAAAGAGGCTGACCAACAGGCCCAGCCGAGGTCCCCTGGGCAGCAAGTGGCAGGCCCGGACTGACTGGACTCAACCCCTACCGATGGTGGATGGGGGCCCGGAGGACTGTTCACCTGGCCTGGGAGGACCTCGCAAGCACACAGAGGAGGAGAAGGCACTTTCTGATCACACGGGGCCTTTGGGGACAGGCAGCTGAAGACAAACCCGGTGCCAAGAGGGGTCGAGGCCACCCCACCCCAACGCACGCCTCGGGCTCAGGGAGACACCCCCGGTTCCCACGGCAACGCCCTGCCAGGCCTGAAGGGTACAGCCGGAGCCCCAGGGCCCTGGTTGCCAGTCCAGCAGGTTTGAGACAAAGGCTGTATGCCGTCCCTCATCCTGCCCCCCTTCTCCTGAGGCCTCACAACAGGTAGGGCTGCTCGGGGCTCCCACCCGAAGCCGGGGGACTTTGAAGTGGTTTTCAGGAGCCTCCCTAGCGGCATTGGCCGTGTCTCTGAGGCCAGACTGAGGGCAGACAAGAGGGGAGTTGTGTTGCCCTGCTACCCGGAGGGCGTCCGGCTTCTCCTCTCTGGGCGGCAAGAGCCACACCTAGAGCCTTCGTCTCGGGATGCGGGCTCTCCTCGTGGGAACGGGGTGACACGTGTGTGGGGGACTGTGGGGCAAAGGCCAGCGTCAGACCCGGCACGCAGACCGGCCACCAAGAGGCTGTTCCCCCGCCCCGTCCACAGAGCAGGGGCCCTCAGGTGTCTTACCAACATCCAGACGCCCCTCACACGTGCTCTCAACATGCCCAGGGGGTCATCTGGCAGTGAACTTGAAGGCAGCCGATGCTGCTGGGCCTGGCGTCAGGGGGTGGGGGGTAAAGAGAGCGGAGCCAGCAGCCCCTCCCTCCTCCCCACGTGCCATGTGACCTCAGTCTGACAACCGAGAGGGAGGGTCCTACAACCCCCTAAGGCAGCCCACACTCCGGGTGTCTCCTCCTCTGGAAACTGAGTCCTCCTCACCCCTAGAACTTCCACCACTGCTGCCTTCCCTCTGCCCCTGCCCTGCAGGCCCCACGCCCTCCCCACATCCTGACACCTACCTGGGGGACGGTCACACCCCCACAGAGCCCCCAGCCCCCGGCCACAGCAGGCACCCTCCCCGTTAACCTTGGCAGGTGCTCGGCCCTCTCTCCCTTCAAGCCCCCCCACCCTCACCCCTTCCCTTGGTCCCCCACTTGGGCCGAGCCCACCCGCTCAGAGGGGGCGGCCGGGCTCTGCAGCTCACAACCCCTCCCCGACCCTGACCTCGCTCACCACGTCCAAGCTGCGGGAACCCTCTTGAAGGTGAAATCGTTAACGGGCCCCACAGCCCAAAGGGGAAGGTTTTTGTTCGGCTCCGAGTGGCTCCAGAAGCCGTGGGCTGAGACGTGGCGAAAGGGCGCTCTGGTCGAGATAAGGAGCCTCCAGCTAAGAGCTGAGAGTTGGTTCCTCGAACAGTTAACCAGAGAATTAACAGATGACCCAGGGTCCCACTCCCTGGCGGAATTCGAAAGACTTGAAAACGTGTATCTACACCAAAACTCACGCATGAATAACAACATCAGTCACAACGGCCACAAAGGGGGAAACCCGAGTGTCCAGCAACAGACGAGCGGATAGACACAGTGCGTATGCCCACAACGCACGCGGTATCGTTCGGCCCTAAAAAGGAATTCAGGCCACAACACGGGTAAATCTCAAACACTGTGCTCAGTGAAGAAGTCGGGTGGAGGGCGGGGGGCGCCTGGATGGCTCAGTTGGTTAAGTGGCAGACTCTTGATTTCTGCTCAGGTCATGATCTTGCAGTTTGTGAGTTCGAGCCCCGCATCAGGCTCTGTGCTGACAGAGCAGAGCCTGCCTAAGATTCCTCCCCTTTCTTCTCTCTCTCTTCTCAAAATAAATACACATTAAAAAAAAAAAAAAGTCAGGGGGCGCCTGGGTGGCTCAGTCGGCTAAGCGTCGGACTTCAGCTCAGGTCACAATCTCGCGGTCCGTGAGTTCGAGCCCCGCATCGGGCTCTGGGCTGATGGCTCGGAGCCTGGAGCCTGCTTCTGATTCTGTGTCTCCCTCTCTCTGCCCCTCCCCCGTTCATGCTCTGTCTCTCTCTGTCCCAAAAATAAATAAACGTTAAAAAAATTGGAAAAAAAAAAAAAGTCAGAAGGAAAGGGCCACATATTGTATGATTTTATTTCTAGGAAATGTCTGGATCAGGTGGAACCATAGAGACAGAAACCGAACTGGGGGGTGCCGAGGCAACGGGCAGTGAGTGCCGGATGGGCACAGGCCTTCTGTGGGGGGACAGACGTGTGCGGAGCTGGGAGGCGGGGCGGACGCACGACACTGAGAACGTACTGAGTCCCACTGAGCTGTCCACCCTGACGCGGACACTTTCTTTCTTTTCTTTCTTTCTTTTTATCATTTTTTTAAATGTTTATTTCTTTTTGAGCCAGAGAGAGACAGAGCTAGCGGGGGAGGGGCAGAGAGAGAGGGAGACACAGGATCCGAAGCAGGCTCCAGGTTCCGAGCTGTCAGCACACAGCCCGATGCGGGGCTCGAATTCACGAACTGTGAGATCATGACCTGAGCCAAAGTTGGAAGCTTAACCGACTGAGCCACCCAGGCACCCCTAATTTTTTTTTTTAATTTTTGTTTTTTAACATTTATTTATTTCTGAAAGAGAGGAGAGAGAGAGAGAGCGTGTGAGCGAGAGCGAGAGCAAGCAAGCAGGGGAGGCGCAGAGAGAGAGGGAGACACAGAATCCAAAGCAGGCTCCAGGCTCCGAGCTGTCGGCACAGAGCCCGACGCGGGGCTCGAACTCACGAACCTCGAGATCGTGACCTGAGCTGAAGTCGGACGCTCAACCGACTGAGCCACAGGCGCCTCCTGGACACTTTCATGTGCTCTGAATTTCGCCTCGGTTAAAACAAAAGTAAAAACAAGAGTGAAGGACGCAATAAAAGTCTGCTTTATTTTGCACGATGTTATCCAAAGGCGGGGAAAATATCAAGGAAGATATTTGCTCTGGCTAAGTAAGGTTAATGCTAAAGGGGGTTGGGGAGTGGAATATTTTTAAAGGCACTTCAAGAACGATTTCCTCAAAGCCGAGCCATGAACCAAGTCAGGGGAGAGGAGTGGAGGGCGCCCGGAAGCCGCCGTGGCCTGCGGGCCAGAAGGAGCCGTCTCCCGTGGAGACGCCTTGTAACCGCCGGGGTGGGGCCTCACCCAAGGGGGTGCAGAGCCGCAGGGAAAACACGGGTACCTCCGGCTTCTCCGGGATCGCCCAGAATTTCTCCCAGAAACATTTGTTGCCCTGCTTTTCGTTTGTTCCAAGGACCGACGGCACAATGCGGGGACAGGAGTCCAGAAGTCTGACCGCACGGAGACGCACGCTGGTGACCCGGTCCCGAAACAGGCTGTTTTGGGGCCAGGAGGGAAGCAGCGGGGCAGGGGCGCCAGCTCCCAGGCAGGCTTCACGGCTGTTCCAACCAAAAGTGCCCGGGACACTGCGGACGGCCGCTGGGGACAGCTCACACGCGGTCAACAAGCCCGCTCAAGGAAGCCACACCAATGTTTCTGGACTCTCCTTCCAGCGATGAACTAGGAGCCCGGCAGCGTCTGGGCTCGGGGCTCAGTGCCCTGTGGCTGCCGGGCCGGCCCGAGGCCCCATGCCAACAGGCACCCATCCAGGGCTCCCCTCGGCCAGCGGGGCCAGCGGAAAGCCTGCCCAGACCCGCCCTCCTCCTTCCCCGCTGGAGCCCGAAAGGCCACCCTTCTGCCCCCTTCCAAGGAAATCCTAGGAAAACCGGCAAAGAGTTCCCTGAGGCAAAGATTAAACACCAACTGTGTCTGAGAGAGCTGGAGTGCCTTGTCTTGTTCTCAAACGACACCCTCCAGCAAGACCATGTGGCCCCTGACCCCCGCCCAGCGACACCGCCACATTCTCCAGCCCTGGACACAGCAAGGACACCAGCCCAACCCGGCCCGCCCGCTGGCCACGGAGCCCAGGGGCCTGCACACACCTACCCGGCCGCCCGCCAGCGGTCCACCCCTAGCCCACAGACTGGGGAGGGACAGGAGCCAGCCTGGAACATTCCAGGCTCTGGGCCATCCACAGCCCCGCCGGGCGGACGCCTCCTCACGCTCCTGCTCCAGCCACGGGATGGTCACAGTGGCCGGCGACCCTCGGCCTCCCTGCCGGTGGGTAACGTGTGTGTGAGTGCACACGCGTCCCCCTCCCTCCCCGGTTCCTCTTCTGAGCTGGACTGCTGTGCACACGCACCTGCTCCCACAGCTTCACGTAACACCGGAGGTTTCTATTTCCCCAACCAACATTGGGCTGCACTCGCATTTGGCCCTCGACCCCCACGCTCACCAGCAGGGCCTCTGAAATTCTGACTGTCCCCAGGAAGCACTGGTGATGAAGGTTAGGGCCGCCCCGAACCCCAAGTCCTTCAGTCCCTCCAGTCCCTGCGGAACAGGAAGGCCACCACATGTTGTTTAGAAAGCATATGTGCATCTCAATAGAGAAAAAGATTCAATAAGATTCTGTAATCCTCCATAATAAAGACTTTTGGGGTGCCTGGGGGCTCAGTCGGTTAAGCGACCGACCCTAGATTTTGGCTCAGGCCGTGATCTCACGGTTTGTGAGTTTAAGCCCTGAGTCGTCAGGCTCACTGCTGTCAGCATGGAGCCTGCTTGGGATTCTCTCTCTCTCCCTCTCTCTGTCCTCCTCTCTCTCAGAAAAAAACAAACTTTAGAGACTCTTGACAAACACAGAAGAGACTGCTGCTTCCTTTAAACCACTGAAGGGCGTCTATAAAGCCCCAACAGCAAACACAGTACTCACCAGCGGTCCCCACCGCCACCATTTCCCTCCATACTGTGTCGGAGGCCAAGGTCGGTGCAAGAGAATGAATGAATGAACGATACGCCGAATGAATGAATGGAAAGGAAGATGAACTCATCACAGGTGTGAGTGCCAACACAGACAACACCAAAGGCTCCACAGACAACCTGTGAGAGTGCACACGAGCACTCAGCAAGGCGGCGAGAGAGGAGGGCATGGCGCGTCCTCAGGCCAGTCTCGTAAAATGTAATTGTTAACGTATCTTGTATAACGGCAGCAAAATTACATCGCGCTTAAGCATAAACCTAATAGGGGCGCCTGGGTGGCTCAGTCAGTTGAACGTCCAACTTCGGCCCAGGTCATGATCTCGCAGTTCGTGGGTTCAAGCCCCGCGTCGGGCTCTGTGCCGACAGCTCGGAGCCTGGAGCCTGCTTCGGATTCTGTGTCTCCCTCTCTCTCTTCCCCCACCCCCACTCGCATTCATTCTGTCTCCCTTTGTCTCTCAAAAATGAAAAACATTTTTAAAAATTTATTAAAAAATAATAATAAACCTAACAGGGGCTCCTGGGTGGCTCAGTCAGTTGAGCATCCAACTTTTTTTTTTTTTTAATTTTTTTTTATGTTTATTTATTTTTGAGAGAGAGAGAGAGACAGAGTGTGAGCATGGGAGGGTCGGAGAGAGAGAGGGAGACACAGAATCCGAAGCAGGCTCCAGGCTCTGAACTGACAGCACAGAGCCCAACAGGGGGCTGAAACTCACCAACAGTGAGATCATGACCTGGGCTGAAGTTGACAGTTAACCGACTGAGCCACCCAGATGTCCCCCCAAAAAACCTCATTTTAAAAATCAGTGACGAGGGGCGCCTGGGTGGCTCAGTCGGTTAAGTGTCCAACTTCGGCTCAGGTCATGATCTTGTGGTTCACGAGTTCGAGCCCCGCGTCGGGCTCTGTGCTGACAGCTCGGAGCCTGGAGCCTGCTTCGGATTCTGCGTCTCCCTCTCTCTCTGACCCTCCCCCCATTCATGCTCTGTCTCTCTCTGTCTCAAAAATAAATAAACGTTAAAAAAAATTAAAAGTAAATAAAAAATAAAAAAAATAAAAATCAATGACGAGACAAGCCACAAACCGAAACGTCTTTGAGCCTCAAACAAATAAAAAGATAGGCCAACGTCATTAGTAATCTGAAAAATGCACATGGAAACCACAGGGAGATGCGATTTTACACCTACCAGGTTGGCAAAAATTAAGAAACCGGGCCCCAACAGGTGGCAGAGAGGACAAGCAAGGAGAGGAAGGCTGGTTCATTGCCGGTGGGAAGGTGAGCTGGTCCAGTCACCCTGCAAAGCACCTGTTGCTACCTAAGAGTGCGCAACATTCCCTTGCCCCACGGCCCGCGATTCCACGCAGGGAACACACGGCAGGGGAGGCCACGCCCTCATGGGCCAGGAGACGTCCACAAGAACGCCCGAGCAGCAGAAGAGACCGACTGAGGATGACAGGTTCACAGAACGGAAGACCGTGCAATGGTGACAATGACTCGACCGTAACTGGGGAACACCGACATGGCACTAAGGGAAAAGGTAGGGCTGTAGATGACATTCAGGACGGCCCCTTTATACAAATGCCAGAAACAGCCACAGCGTAACGAGACAGGTCCAGGGTCCTTGATTTTCTGAAACCCTGAGATAAGACAGTTCTGGAATTTCGAATCTGTGACGAGGTTGTATCCCGACTGACATAACCGCAGAGCCGACGATCAAATCCAAAATACAAAATACGTGTTTTTATATCACACGCACATGCGGTTTGACCATATTTGGTATATTTGAACTCTTCCAAAACAATAGAAATTCTTTAGAAGTGGAACGGGGGACTATTAACCAAAGGAAAGAGCCAGAGGGGTTTCTGGCTTGAATGACGGCGGCGGGGGGCGGGTAGGACACTGTTCCCAGAGATAGGACGCTCAGAAAGGACGTGAGGTTTTCCCTCTGTCTGGGACTCGGGGGCTTGAAGAACGTGGTGGCCCAAAAAAACGGGCATGGATACTTCAACAACCCCCCACCAAGAGGCGACGCCTGTGTCCCTTTCCTGTTGAATGCAGGTGGGCTTAGGACAGCTTTAACCAACAGAGGAGGGCAGAGTGCTGCCCCGTGACACCTGGGCCACAAACAATTGGTCGTTAAAGGCCCTAGGCTTCTGCCTGGCTCTCGCAGACACTCGCTGTGAGACGGTCCTGCCCTGACGCTCACCTTTGTGACCTTGGGCAAGTTCCTGAACCTCCCGTGCCTCAGTTTCCTCAACAGTAAAAGCAGGGTGATGGGATCTCCTGCACCCCAGAGATGTGTGACGACTTCAAGAGCCACACTGCGAGATTCCACTGCCCGGTGGCAAGGAACGTGGGGCCCAGAGAGGCTCAGGGGCTGTGCCCAGGGCACACAGCCTTCGGAAGATGGGGATACAGGCTGCAACCTTCCCGCTACGGCACAGGGAGGAGGCCTGGCAGCCCGCACATGTCTAGTCTCCCGAACGCTTTACAGAGAGAAAATAATTATTAACTGTAGAGGCTTAATGAGGAGAGGGAGCTGTAAGGATGTCTAATACCAATAATTTGTACCTATTTAAGAGCAAAGGTGCAACAACATCGGCAACTGGGACCCACAGCATCAGATATGCTTCCTTTGCTTCTGGGGAAGCACAACTGAGCACAGGGCGCTCGAGGCAAGACAGAAATCAAAATGTCCTCAGGGCTCCCAGACCCTGGCCCAGCTGGGGCGCACCTGTGGGGAAAAACCACCGAGAGCCTTCAGTCCAGAAACCCAGGGATGTGGGCGGAGAGAAAGGGAGGTGCGGGTGAGCCAGCTGAGGTGGTGGGGAGCTGGTCAGGGGACCCGGGGTGCCCACGGCCCTCCCACCCTGGCTGCTCAGTCCCCTGCTGGGCGCAAGACCTTGCCCCTACACCGGCCTGTGGTAGCAGCTGCCTGCCATGGGCTTAGCCTTGCTCAAGAGACCACAGGGCATCCAGACCACAGGGTCACCCTCTTGGCCCCTAAATGTCTCCCCACTCAGGGGCCCTGAAGTCCCTTCCAGAATAATTTTACAGAGACCTCTTTTGAAATGCAAATAGCACTGAGAGGCTATAATAAACCCCTGACCCTTTGATGGGTTGGCTCCTCAAGTCAAAGGGCCGGGGGCAGCCCAGGACTCCCCACGGGACAAAGGGCAGCTTTGCTCACACACCAAGAATCCCATCGGTCACTCCCTGCTCCACCTGCTCTGGCCAGGCACAGGGGTTCTGCTCACGGCGTCCCCAGGCCCATGGGAGATGCTGGCGGGAGCGCTGTGAGCTCACCCACATGCTGCCCGGGGGGTGACCGAAGAGCCCAGTCACCCACCACCATCAACAGATCATTTCCAGGGACCCCCCTTGCCCCCTCCAGCTGAGTGAAGAGCTGACAAATCATTTTCTTTTGGAGAAAAGATCAAATATTGGCCCAGACGTCTATTAATTTGCAACTCACAACTGCCGAGAACAGAAAAGCAAGGATTTTTTTTTTTCCTGGTTAAATATTTGCTAAGAAAATTCCGATCCTAAATTTCAAGAGTCTGCTTTCGCATGACATTAGCAAGGTAGCACGCTGTGGTTTCGATCATTAACCAGGAAGCCTTGTGGAGGAAGCAGGAGAGAAGTCACAGCACCCTCGCGGGGAACATAAATCTTCCAGCAAATCAAGAAAGCCGAGCATCTTAAGCACCCTTTCCCTCCCGTCTCCCCTCCGTCCTACGTGTGCTTCTTCAGCGGAGTCTTTTAATTACTTTTCTTGGGCTTCCTTCCCCTCCATCCAGATGGTGAAATGAGTCTCCACTATTCACAGAGCAGGACAAAGATACTTTCCACCTCGCATTTGCTTCTGGCGGGAGACAAGCCTCCTTCCTCATATTTGCTCGGTGGCCCCCCTCTGTGGCCTTTGTTAGCAGCCCCCCCCCACTCCCATCCCCTGAAATTAATGAGCTGCGGGCCTATTCTGGAGTCGGCGAGCGAGCGCATTCAAGAAAGACTCAAAGCGCGCTAAGCAGCTTCCGTCTGGCTCGTTATCGGGGAGGCTCGAGGGGAGGGAACATCTCAAGTGAAGCTCAAAATAACGTGTGGCCAGCTGACGCCCCGTCCCCTGTAACCTGCCCCGGGTCGGAGCGTCTCCAAATCGGAGAGCAGCGCATCTCCGAGACGGGCGGCTGACCCGGCTCGTCGTCCACTTCCATCCACGACCGCACCGTCTGTGCTCGCCGGGCCCCGTGCAGTCCCCCCGGGGAACGCTGGGCCCCACAGTCCAGGGAACGGGCCGGAGCCGGGGCGACCAGCGGCCGCCCTCGGGCAGAGGGAGAAAACGGAACCGTTTTCTGCCTCTGTGAACCACAGTCGGCCTTTAGGACAACGATGGCCTTCTCTGCTCTCAACACGATCTCACACGGCCACACGTCAGGACACGGTCCGGTAGGAATGTCCCGAGATGCATCCTGGGCGGAGTTTTCCCCCACGCCCACCTGCCGGCCCCGTTCCCTAAAGGCCGTGGGGTCTCACCTCTGCTCCCCACCTGTGGGCCTCCTGGCTCTCCACCAAGCACCTGCCGTGGGCGCGCTCCCGCCTCCGGCCCCCGCCCTCCTCCGCACGATGCCTCCCTCACTCACACACACACACACACACACACACACACACACACACACACACGCTAACGCACTCACGGGCACACATACACGCTGCACGCTCACAGGCGCACTCACACTGTTGCAGAACGCCAGCTCCAAGTCGGCTCTGGCGCCTTCCGCGTGGGTCTGAACGGATGCAGAGATCAGGCTAATAGCAGATATCCTATTATTAAGCGATTAAGACACGACTTACAAGTAACAAATTGGACTTCCCTCGTGCGGCGCCCCAAGGTCCCGATGCAGAAGTTCGCGCAGGGGTCACCGCAGCCGACGACGCTTACAAACTTGTTTACGATGAAAAATTATTGGGCATGATAAATCTTTTTAACGATCCTAATCTGCAACCCAAACTCAAATTAACTAATTAAAACTGTTGCCACTCATTAATTCAACAAACATTGCGGCCTTCTGTGAGCCAGGCCCCGATCCAGGGGCGCCAAGGGGAAAGACCAAGTCTTGCCCTCAAGGCAGTCTTGCCCTCCTCAGCCTCAGGGAGGGAGGTGACAGCGGGGGCCACAGACAATTCGGGTGGGAAGTGCCATGGGGGGGGCGTCCAGGGTAAGAATGAAGGTGTGGGGCGGGGGGCGCCTGGGTGGCTCAGTCAGTTAAGCGTCTGACTTCGGCTCAGGTCATGATCTCAAAGTTCGTGGGTTCGAGCCCCGCGTCGGGCTCTGTGCTGACGGCTCAGAGCCTGGAGACTGTTTCCGATTCTGTGTCTCCCTCTCTCTGACCCTCCCCCGTTCATGCTCTGTCCCTCTCTCTCTCAAAAATCAACATAAAAAAAAAAAAGAAAAGAATGAAGGTGTGGAAGGAAGAGGGGTGCCAGGGTACTGGTGCGGGGGGGAGAGATTTCAGGGTGCTGGTGGGGGAGGGGAGGGGTGCCAGGGCGCTGGTGGGGGAGGGGAGGGGATGTCAGGGTGCTGGTGGGGTGGAGGGAGGGAAGAGGGGTGCCAGGGAGCTAGTGCGGGTGGGAGGAAGAGGCGTGTGGGGTGCTGGTAGGGGAGGGGAGAGGGGTGCCAGAGTGCTGGGAGGTGTAAGGGGGAGGGGTGTCAGAGTACTGGTGGGGCGAGGGGTGCCAGGGTGCTGGGGGGGGGGCTGGGGAGAGGGGTGCTGGAGTGCCGGGAGGGCTGGAGGGAGGGGTGCCAGAGTGCCGGGAGGGCTGGGGGGAGGGGTGCCAGGGGGCTGGGGGGGGCTGGGGAGAGGGGTGCTGGAGTGCCGGGAGGGCTGGAGGGAGGGGTGCCAGAGTGCTGGGAGGGCTGGGGGGAGGGGTGCCAGGGTGCTGGGGGGGGGCTGGGGAGAGGGGTGCTGGAGTGCCGGGAGGGCTGGAGGGAGGGGTGCCAGGGTGCTGGGGGGGGGCTGGGGAGAGGGGTGCTGGAGTGCCGGGAGGGCTGGAGGGAGGGGTGCCAGAGTGCCGGGAGGGCTGGGGAGAGGGGTGCCAGGGTGCTGGGGGGGGGGCTGGGGAGAGGGGTGCTGGAGTGCCGGGAGGGCTGGAGGGAGGGGTGCCGGAGTGCCGGGAGGGCTGGGGGGAGGGGTGCCAGGGTGCTGGGGGGGGGGCTGGGGAGAGGGGTGCTGGAGTGCCGGGAGGGCTGGAGGGAGGGGTGCCGGAGTGCCGGGAGGGCTGGGGGGAGGGGTGCCAGGGTGCTGGCGGGGGGGCTGGGGAGAGGGGTGCCGGAGTGCCGGGAGGGCTGGGGGGAGGGGTGCCAGGGTGCTAGGGGGGGGCTGGGGACAGGGGTGCCGGAGTGCCAGGGTGCTGGGGGGGCTGGGGAGAGGGGTGCCAGAGAGCTGGGGGTGCTCGGGGGGAGGGCGTCAGAGCTGGTGGCTGGAGGGGCAGGAGCCACCGTGAGCCTCAGCAATGAAGGCTGGTGGTCAGCTCGCTCAGAGCTGGTATCCGTCCCTGTAATGTCACTGCCCCTGGTGACAAAGGGAGCCCGGCGTGCCCTCTCTCCCAGAGGCACTCACAGGAGAGTTACGCCGCAGGCCCGCACCCTCCCCGCTGGGCCTCGAGGGGCACGTGGCGGCCGGTGGGGACACAGGGATGGCCCGGGAGGCTGAAGCAGCAGGTGGGTCTGGGGGACGTGGCCACCATGTCCTATGAAGGAGCCCAGCCTTCCCTGTTCCAGAGCCTCGGCCCGTGACGGTCACCTACGAGGACCCACGTGCACCCAGGGGAATGCGTGTGCAGCATCCACAGGGGCACCAGTGAACCACATGTGCTCACGTGTGCGTGCACGTGTGCCTGCCTGAGCGTGTGCACGTGCACATGCGTGTGGACCCAGTGGGACTGTTAGGGAGACGTGGCTTTACTTGCCAGAGTCCCCAACTCCGAGGGGCGAGTGGGCACAGGGAGGTGGGTCTCCTGCACCGCCCACACGCCTCCCCAGTCCCGCCGCAGCAGGAACTTTCCAGAAACAGCGTTTGCCGCTGAAGAGAGGAGACTGCTCCTTCGCCCTGCGGTGGCCCTTTTCAGCATGTGATATCTGGGGTCATCGTGGCAGGAAGGGATAAATCGGCTCAGGCCCCCAGAAGGGCCCACACCCCACGCAGCCAGGGCCAGGCCACTTTCCTGGGGGTCGTACGCGGTCCTGGAGGAATGGCCAGGAACCGAGCTCTTCCGAAGCGAATAATTGTAACCAGTCTCAGGGAAGGCCTAATTGCGTTCTCTTTGCTCGGAATTTCTCACCAGCAAGTGGCTGTTGTTCCCAGTTCCTCAGGCTGCCACGCCAAAAGTGCCAGCCGGTAACTGTCTCGGGGTTACTTCTGGGTGTGGGTGGCGTGCATTCTAACGTGGTCCTTTAACGATTAACCCGAGGCCTGGCTTTCCCACTGCTTCTGCTCTGGGGACAGAGCAAAACACCATCTATTGCCACCGCCATGAAGGGTGTGCGGACGGCAGGAGGACAGGGGCCTGAGCTCCAGGGCCCCCCGCCTTTGCAGGTGCAGGGTGGCCATCGCACTCTTTCTCACCCGGGGGGCAGCCACCTCTTGGCTTCTGAGGGACCTCCGCTGCCCCAGCCTCCCCAAAACTCAGAGATGATCGCCAGCCCAGGCCTCTTCAGGCCAACAGAGGCCAGCGCTCGGACCAGGCCTGGGTTTCTCTCTTAAGCCCTCAGAACAGCTTTCGGTCCGTCCAGGAAAATGCTCGAGTTTCCTACCCTCCGTGGCCTCCAGGTTCCAAGGACAGCAAGGTCTCTGCCCCGGCCTGGTCAGCATGAGAGCAGGCCCTTCCTTCCCCTCAAGGCTCGGCCTCACATCCTGCAGGGCTGAGCTGGCCACAAGGGAGGCTCTCCAGAACCGCTGGGCTCCCGTGTGCCCCTCAGACTCATGGGGTCCGCACACGAATTCACATCTGATGAGACAAGACCTGAGAACAGAGTCTCCAGGGTCCCCAGGAGCGCCGAGCCAAGGTGGGCTCCAGAAACCCCCCACCGTGGCCTCTGTCCACACACTCCTGTTCTCCGTCTAAAGGTTTGAGTCACGTTGAGAGATGGAGCAAGGACACTCGCCTGGGCACTCTCGGGTCACGATCATGTCAACACCTTGGAGACGTGACCTGGAAGTGAAAGAGCCACTTCATGTGGCACCAGCGGCAGCCCACAGACGTGGGGGGCTGGGATTCCCTTTTAAATGACAGAAGGGGTGGGGCGCCTGGGTGGCGCAGTCGGTTAAGCGTCCGACTTCAGCCAGGTCACGATCTCGCGGTCCGTGAGTTCGAGCCCCGCGTCAGGCTCTGGGCCGATGGCTCGGAGCCTGGAGCCTGTTTCCGATTCTGTGTCTCCCTCTCTCTCTGCCCCCACTATACTGGACAACCTGGGAGGGAGAAGGGAGGAGAAGGGGACGGAGAGCCGTTGTAACCCGTGACGGCCAAAGCTGGATGTCCACTCCAGGACGCCTCCCCGGCTCCGGGCGGATCCTGGGGTGTGGGCTGATCCTGGGGTTCGTTCCAGGAACGAGGCTGACCCTCATGCCTGGTGCTGCCGGCGACCTCCATGCTCACAGGCCAGGCTCATCCCAAATCCCCACTTCCCGTTATAAAATTCAAACATGTCGTCGGCCGCATGGTCTTAGCGAATGTGTCTGTGTGCCATTTATATGAACGAGCGACAGAGGGCTTTTGCAATTTTCGCTCAAAAACACAGTCCTGTCTCACTGCCCTGAAGTCCTTCCCAACCGAACTCCAACCATGGACGAAAATCACCCCTGTAATTCTCTTTTCCATTCAAGAGACCCCAGTACTTGGGTTGCTCTTACGTAGATGCGTTTTCCTGCGTCCAGAAATACGCTTTTGGTAACAGGAGGAAGGATTGGAAGGTAGACAAAATGAACATGGGAAGTATTTAAACTTTCTCTGGGGACAGAAAGGTAGGTATATAAGGAAACAGACTGAACCAATCCTTCTGTCCAGCCAGTCAGGCCTCCTGGGCACCACCGTCACCAGGAAGCCCTCCCCTCGGTCTGTGTGTCTCTTGGGCCCTCGGGGACCACAAGGGAGTGGCTCCTCTAGAAAGTTCGTTAGGTCCCAGCGCCTGCTGAGGGACAGAGGGGTAAACTACGCAGGGGGGCACGGGGGGCTCTCCTGACACGCGGGTGCTCAGGCACCTGGGAGAACTTCACGTGACCACCACGTGGGCCCCTGGCCTGTGGGTGTGGGACCTGCGGGTCCGAGCGCGGACCGGCCCTGCGGGTCTGTGCGGCTCCACCCAGGCCAGCCCAGGGCAGGGCCGTGCGCCTCGTCTCCCACGCTGGGGGTCCTCTGGCAGAGCTGCGCTAAGCCAACGCCTGCATGTGGACACCCACACCTCCCAGCCTTCCTGTGGGCGAGGTTCTGAGCGGACCTGGTTACGAGACAGAGGACGCGGGTGCAGAAGAGGCACCCACTTTGAGTGCTGCCTTTGCAGGACAGCACGCGTGCGGGATGGGAGTGAGGGGGGGTGCCGAGAACCAAGACCCCTCCTAAGATGCTCCACGCCGAAGGACGTTGGTTTTATAATCCCACAAGGAGGTGCCCCGGGAACTCTGCCACCAAAGACAGGATCTACTGCCACAGGGACACACAGCTTCGTCTCCTGGCGGGGCGAATGAGGTGATTAGTGACACGTGACGGGGGCAGGAAGATGTTGCAGACCAGCAGCCAGGTCAGGAAGATCACACTCACAGAGGCCACAGGTGATGCGAGGTGCTTGTTGCCATGGTAACCCCAATGGCAGAGAAAACTTCCAGCATCCCGTGATGTGCCGAAGGCGACGGTCAATGGAAGAGAAGTGTCCGGCTTCTGTGGGCCGTGACGGGTCTCCCTGAGACGCCAGAAGACAACTGCTGTGACTTTTTGATCCTAGATCTCTCGACACCCTTGATCCTTGGCTGTTACAAACAAGACATCACAGGTCACTTCTTGGTGACTCTGTCTGTGTTTTCTGGATCTACACAACTGCAGGGGCTCCAACACTGGTTAGCACATCTCTTTTTAACTCTATCAGGAGAAGACCTTACTCGCTAGAAAAAGTGTGCAGGTCCCACTACTAACTTCACTGGCTAACAGGCTATCCACATTCGCAGCCATTTGCTTCTCAGGAACTGTATTTCCCACAGGAAGACCCCATTCGCTAGCGGGTTGTAACATCCTGCAACCCGGAACACATCTCCCATGGAAACAGCATAATCACGGAGGACTACATTTACCAGCTAAGCTACAGCACATTTTGAAAGAAGGGGTGAGGGGCCACAGTGTACAGAGAACCTAAGTGTCCCCGGCTCACCCGCGGAAGAGGCACATGTCAAGGGTGAGGCACTGAGGAGCGTCCCTGACCAACCCCTATGCTGGATCTGGAGACTGTTAACCACAACTGGTTAACAGCAGCCGATCCCTACTCGATGACATGGTGACCCCAGGTCATTAGTGCACTTGGCACCTGCCCAAACCCAAAGTAAATCTCTCTAGATGAAGACAATAGCATCCTAAACTTCATATGATTTCTATGAAGGATTACGAAAACACAACGTCCAGCACATAAAAATAACCAGGCATACAAGGAGACAAAACAAGCTGAACGAAAATCAACAGGCACGGGGACAATGAGGAACAGCCCCATAAGAGTTGTAAAATGCAGACTTTAGAATTCTGTGCTCCCCACGTTACACAAGACAAGACTAAGAGTTTCATCAGGAACACGCTGACTGTAGAAAAAGTCCATGGCAGATAAAAATAACCAAAAAAAGTTCTAGAACTCAATAATACAATAACCAAAATTAAGGATGCAGTAAACGGGTTTAAGAATAGATCACACACGGGTGGCACCTGGGTGGCTCGGTCGGTTGAGCATCCAACTTCGGCTCAGGTCATGATCTCACGGCTTGTGAGTTCGAGCCCTGCGTCGGGCTCTGTGCTGAAAGCACAGAGTCAACTTGGGATTCTCTCTCCCTCTCTGCCCCTCCCCTGCTCACAGGTGCACTTGTGTGTATGCTCTCTCTCTCTCTCTCTCTCTCTCAAGATAAACATTTAAAAGAAAAAAAGAATAGATCACACTATGGGTCACCTGGCTGGCTCAGTTGGTAAAATGTGTGACTCTTGATCTCAAGGTTGTAGGTTTGAGCCCCATGTTGGGTGTAGAGATGACTTAAAAAATAACATATTAGGGGCTCCTGTGTGGCTCAGTCAGTTAAGTGTCCTACTTCGGCTCAGGTCATGATCTCAAAGTTCATGAGTTTGAGCCCCGCATCGGGCTCTGTGCTGACAGCTCAGAGCCTGAAGCCTGCTTTGGATTCTGTGTCTCCTTCTCTCTCTGCCCCTCCCCTACTTGTACTCTGTCTCTCTCTGTCTCTCAAAAATAAATAAATGTAAAAAATATATTTTTTTAAATAAAATCTTAAAAAAAAAAGGAAAAGAAAAGGTTACACCCTGTTGTTGAGAAAGTTAGTGAACTGGAAGAAAGGTCAAAAGAGAATGTTCAGAATGAAGCAAATTCAGAAAAAAAAAAGGCAGGCAGACTATCCTCATGGAGGGTAATTCAGCTGATTTCTTCATTTATTCCTTGTTACCTGATTGGCTGTACTTTTTTTTTTTTTTGTAGGCTCCATGCCCACCATGGGGCTTGAATTCACAACCCTCAGATGAAGAGTCACATCCTCTCCTGCCTGAGCCCACCAGGCATCCCAATTGGCTGTGCTTTTAGACATATGGAGTCTGTTTTCTGGGCTCTCTAGTCAATTCTGCTGGCTTATCTGGCTATCCTTGGCCACTGGCAGACCCTCTTAATTACAATGACTTTCTAATAAGCCTTGGCATCCAGCAGACCAGGTCCCCCACCTTGCTCTTCTTCAAGATGGCTTTGGTTCTTCTCAGCCCATCTTATTTACATGTATATTTACGTACAATTTTACTTACATATAAAATTTATATGGGTTTTGGTTACTACTGCACTAAATCAGTGCAACAGTCTGAGGAGAAATGACATCTTTACAATATGAAGACTTCTCCATGAACATGGTTAGCCACTCCCCCACCCCCACCCATGTGCTTAAGTCTTCCTAAATCTCTCACAACATTTCACTTTTATTAGATTTATTTTTGGTTATTTGATCTTTTATGCTCTCAAAAACAAATAAATGTCACTTCATTTTCCATTTATTGTTGGTACACAGAAACACACGTAATTTTGCGTATTACCCAAGTAGCAGCAATCCTGCTGAACTCATTATTTAAATTACTTATTTGCATATTCTCTTGGGTTTTCTTTGTAGATAAGGATATCATCTGTGAATAATAGCAGTGTTATCAGGGGCTCCTGGGTGGCTCAGTTGGTTGAGCGTCTGACTTCGGCTCAGGTCATGATCTCACGGTTTGTGAGTTCAAGCCCCGCGTCGGGCTCTGTGCTGACAGCTCGGAGCCTGGAGCCTGTTTCAGATTCTGTGCCTCCTTCTCTCTCTGACCCTCCCCTGTTCATGCTCTGTCTCTGTCTCAAAAATAAATAAACATTAAAAAAAAATAGCAGTGTTATCATTCGTAAGAGTGTTATGTTTACATGTAGGTGTTTTTTTTTTCTTGTCTTATTGCCTTGGCTAAGACTTCTACTACAACGTAGCATACCTGGCATCTAAAACAAAGTTCGGCCAACAGTAGAAACCAAATGAATACTGACTGAGAAAATGGATAACTTGTATTTTCACAAGCCGCCAAAACTGAGCTAACAGATCACCAACAACTAGCATCAGCACACATCTCTGCTCAAGAGTTCACTACTGGACTTCATGCCAGGAGGTCCTAATCCTGCTTGTGAACAAACACACATGTCTGCGCAGGGCCTGAGATGGTAAAGACCACCTGACCGTGAAATAAAGACAGAAAAAAAAAAGGGGGGGAGAGAGAAAATTGCTCAAAGAAAGAAACACGACCTACATTGTTTGGAGTCAATACAACAGCTCTCCTAGAGAAATGGACTGAGAAATTATTATTTTTTATTTATCGTGGAGAGAGAGAGTGTGCGCACACACAGGAGCGTGCGTGAGCAGGGGAAGGGCAGAAGAGAGGGAGAGAGAGACTCCCAAGCAGGCTCCGCACTGTCAGCGCAGAACCGGACTCGGAGCTCGATTATCACAAACCGTGAGATCGTGACCTGAGCCGAAACCAAGAGTTGGGCACTTAACCAACTGAGCCACCCTAGGCGCCCCGAGAAATTATTTTAATTAATAAGACCGCTTGATAAAATGATCAGGTGCAAAACCACAAGACAAAAATTCATTACTTTTTAACACCCAGCAACAGCCAGTCAGAAAATGCAACGGAAAACACACAGTCCTCATCACAAGAGCAGCAAACCCCACAAAATCCCTAGAGATGAGCCTAAAACGAAACACGTATGTGGAAAACAAGGTTGGTTTTACTACAACACGCAGAGGTGACATTAAGGAATGAAGAAACGTTCCATGTTTCTAAACAGGAAAACACTGCAGGGGCGCCTGGGTGGCTCCGTCGGTTGAGCGTCTGACTTCGGCTCAGGTCACGATCTCACAGTTCGTGAGTTCGAGCCCCGCGTCGGGCTCCGTGCTGACAGCTCAGAGCCTGGAGCCTGCTTCGGATTCTGTGTGTGTGTGTGTGTGTGTGTGTGTGTGTGTGTGTGTGTGTCTCCGCCCCTCCCCTGCTTGTACTCTGAGTCTCTCCCTCTCTCTCAAAAATAAACATTAAAAAAAATTAAAAAAACAAAAACACTGTAGAGAAACCACTTTGTTCCAAAGTGTATTCGTTTCCTGGAGCCGCCATAACAAAGTACCACTTCATAACCCAGTATCTTTCGCAGCTGGGGGGGCCTAGGTCTGAAATCCAGGGGCGAGCTGGGCAGGACTGGCTCCTTCTGGAGGCTCCCACGGAGAACCTGTTCCCTGCCTCTTCCAGCTCTGGCGGTGACCAGCAATCCTTGAGCTCTTGGCTTGGTCCTACACCACCCACCACCCAATCTCTGCCCCTGCCCTCACGGACCCTTCTTCACTCCACGCCCCCTCTCCTCCTCTTCTCAGGACTTGTCATTGGATTTAGGGCGTCCACCCTAAGTCAAGAAAATCTCACCTTGAAATCCTTAGCATAACTACACCTGCAGAGGCCCTTTTTCGTTTTTTTTTTTTTTTTTTTTTTTTTTTTTTTTTTAATTTTTTTTTTATTTTTGGGACAGAGAGAGACAGAGCATGAACGGGGGAGGGGCAGAGAGAGAGGGAGACACAGAATCGGAAACAGGCTCCAGGCTCCGAGCCATCAGCCCAGAGCCTGACGCGGGGCTCGAACTCACGGACCGCGAGATCGTGACCTGGCTGAAGTCGGACGCTTAACCGACTGCGCCACCCAGGCGCCCCAGAGGCCCTTTTTCAAGTAAGGTCACATCCACAGGTTCCGGCTACCTGTACCTTTCTGGAGAGCCACTATTCAACCCACTGCACGAAGTAACCCATAAACACAATGTAATTCTCACCAAAGTTCCCAGTGGAATTTAAAAATATATATATGCTTATTTATTTATTTTTGAGAGAGAGAGAGGGGCAGAGAGATAAACGAGAGAGAATCCCAAGCAGGCTCCACGTTGTCGGCACAGAGCCCGACACGGGGCTTGAACTCACCAACCACGAGATCACGACCTGAGCCAAAATCAAGAGTCTGGACTGAACTGCCCCCAGGAGATTTGTGTTTAATTCAACAGCCCTTTACAAGGTGAGCATTAAGGTTGCATTGAAGAGAAAATCCCGAAGAATGGCCAAGAAAATGATGGAAAAAAACCAGCTGGCTTTCGGAACATGCTATAACGCACTTGTCATTAAAACAGCATGATGGTGCCGGGTAGGAAGGGCCACATGGAAACTGCCATGGGAGCGCCTTTCCAGATAAAGGGGAGGGGCGTGAAGTCCACAAATAAAGGTGTCGATACAGCTGGGGAAACCAGCCTTCCCCTCACACCATCGCCCAAAACAGAGCCAGGCATGGCAGGGAGATAAGACTGGAAAACATGGAAATAAAACCCGGGGCACTTTGATGACCCTGGGGCTGGGATGCTCAACCCCAACCAGAAACCACCTAGAAAAAGAGCAGGAACTGGCCACGGAAGAAACGCTAATAGTCAAGACACTGTTTGAAAAGAAGCTCCCCCTCAAAGGAATCAGAGACAGGTAAAAACTGAACGATGGGCTATTTTTTTTAATTTTTTAACGTTTATTCATTTTTGACGGGGGGGGGGGGGAGAGAGAGAGAGAGAGACAGAGCACATGCGGGGGAAGGGCAGAAAGAGAGGGAGGCACAGAATCCGAAGCGGGCTCCAGGCTCCGAGCTGTCCGCACAGAGCCAGACGCGGGGCTTGAACTCAGGAACTGCACGATTATGACCTGAGCCGAAGTCGGACGCTCAACCGACTGAGCCACCCGGGGGTCCCACCAGTGACGTATTTTTGGAAGACAACTTGGTGATCTGATCGAAATGTAAACACTCCCGTATGCTCTGATGCTGCAAATTCACTTGTTACGTGTCTATTTATTCAGGGAGCCGTGGTGTAGACTGGTGTAGACACAAAGACTGCCGTCCCAAGGATAGTCACGACTTTGTTACAGCAGCAAGAACGGGGACACGGGGGCACCTGTGTGGCTCGGTGGGTTAAGCGTCCAACTCTTGATGTGGGCTCAGGTCATGACCTCATGGTTCCTGAGATCCAGTCCCCAGTCAGTGCAGCGCCTGCCTGGGATTCTCTCTCCCTCTCTCTGCCCTTCCCTCCCCTCAAAAATAAGTAAAAAACATTTAAAAAGTTGTTTTTGCTTTGGGGGCCGTCGGTTGAGTGTCTGGGTCTTGCCTGGAATCACGGTCTCTCAGTTGGTGGGTTCAAGCCCCGCTACGGGCGCCCTTCCCTCCCCTCAAACATAAGTAAACAAACATTTAAAAAGCTGCTTTTGCTTTGGGGGCCGTCGGTTGAGTGTCTGGGTCTTGCCTGGAATCACGGTCTCTCAGTTGGTGGGTTCAAGCCCCGCTACGGGCTCGGGGCTGAGGGTGCCAAGCCTGCCTGGGCTCCATTCTGCCCCTCCCTCTTCTCCCCCACTTGCACTCGCTCGTGCTAGCTCTCTCTCTCTCTCAAATAAATTTAAAAAAAGAAAAAGGAACAGGGACACAGCCCGGGCTGCCCCTGACCCCCCCACCCCCAGCACAAGCACAGGGTATCCCTCCACTGGGACTCTTAAACGGGAGGGGTCAGCACCCCCTTGCCCCAGGCCCATGGCCCAGCCACCTCTTCTCAGACCCCCAGGCCACCAGATGTCCAGCCCCTCCTAGAGCAAAGCCCTGCCCCCTCTCCTCGGGAGCACCCCAGGCCCCGTGGGCCCCTGTCCCCCACGGGAGCCCTAGCCCCAGGCCCGCAGCGCTGCTCTAATAGGAAATCGGGACTCACAGCCCCCAGGGACGCAGGGGACACAAGGAAAGTTCTCAAAGTTCTCGGATCATGGCAGCAAACCCCTGGTGCAGGGTTTCAACTCCTTTTATATGGAGCTGCCGCGGCCCCTCCCCCAAGGCTGGGGTCACATTCACAGCCCCGCGGTAACCACGGAAACGGGCAGCCCCCGGTTGATGAGTAACCCCGGGGACAATGACAGCGGCGGCTGGGGCCTATTCAGATGACTGGGCGGGCTGAATGGGAGCCCTGCACAAAGGCCACTGGCAAAGTGACGCGGGCTCCCGCTTCCAAAGGGGGAGTAAATGACGCCATAACTTGTCACAAAAGAACAGAGGCCCTCACGGCCCACACCTGTCACACCAGCGCTTCCTGATCTTTGGGGGAATTTACAACAATGACTCTGCGGGCGCGCGGCCACAGGGCACTTGGCCGGAAGTGTCCTTTAGAACCATCCTGGGTCTACCTTCCAGGGACCTGCAGGCATTCAAATGCACAACGAAATGCCCCAACACGCCCCTCGCCTGGAGACTGGAAAGCGGCCTGGAAGGGGGGATGGGGGGGGGGGCGGGCCCGGAGCGCCAGTAACCATCACTTGCTACTTGTCACCAGGCGTTACCGGCCACACACCTCAGGCCACAGCTGAAGACTCTCGACGAAGGCAGAGCTTTGAAGGGTTATTTTAAAACCAACATCGCCCTTCGGTATCTGAACGGCTCCAGCGGGAAAGAACTTGAACGCGTCTTTCCACGAACTCCCCGGAAAGAATTACTGAATATTTTTTACGCTGGCTTTGGCGTAATCGCAAGCTTCCTTGACCTGAACTGGAAATAAAGACAAATCACATGATCGTCACCATTCAGGGACGTACCAGGGAAGTCTCTTCCGAAGGAGCAGGGCGAGATCATTCCGTTTTCGATCAACTACGCAGAAAAGCGGTCCACAAGAAGAGAGGATGTTTTACTGGACAATAAGCTACCGAAATCACTAGCGACAAAGGCCCCTCTCCCAGAGCCCTGATGGCAGGACCAATACTTTGCCAGGTGCTTTGCAAACACCTGTGAGATAAGAACCACGGTCCCCATTTGTCACACAAGGAAATAGAGGTTCTGAGAGATTAAGTGACAGACCCGAGGTCACCAGGTGAGTGACATCTGAACCCCATGATCACTCCCCACATTCTCCTGCTTCTCTCTGACGTTTGCTCACTTAACTTTAAATACTGAACAGCCTGGGCGAAGTCAGGAAGTTTTTTGTTTTTTGTTTTTTTTTGGTTTTTTTTTTTAATTTTTTTTAACATTTATTTATTTTTGAGACAGAGAGACACAGAGCATGAACGGGGGAGGGGCAGAGAGAGGGAGACACATAATTGGAAGCAGGCTCCAGGCTCTGAGCCATCAGCCCAGAGCCTGACGCGGGGCTCGAACTCACGGACCGCGAGATCGTGACCTGAGCTGAAGTCGGACGCTCAACCGACTGAGCCACCCAGGCGCCCCGGAAGTTTTTTAAAGAATGCACGCTCGCTCCATCAGAGGTAGAACAGGAAGAAGAGACTTAAAAACACCTCCCATGGATGAGGTGCCTGGGGGGCTCAGGTCATGATCTCATGGTTCGTGAGTTTGAGCCCCGCATCGGGCTCTGTGCGGACAGCTCGGAGCCTGGAGCCTGCTTCCGATTCTGTGTGTGTCTCTCTCTCTGCCCCTCCCCTGCTCACACGCTGTTTCTCTCTCAAAAATAAATAAACATTAAAAAAATAAATTAAGGGGCGCCTGGGTGGCTCAGTTGGTTAAGCGTCCAACTTCGGCTCAGGTCATGATCTCACGGTTTGTGGGTTTGAGCCTCTCGCTGGGCTCTGTGCTGACAGCTCAGAGCCTGGAGCCTGTTTCGGATTCTGCGTCTCCCTCTCTCTCTCTGTCCCTACCCCTGCTCATGCTCTGTCTCTTTCTCTCTCAAAAATAAATAAATGTTAAAAAAAAAATTTAAATAAAAATAAAATTAATTAAAAACATAAAGGATAAGCAATCTAACTGCAAAAGCAAATTGGCAATTTTCAGAACAATTAGGGATGATAGGCAAACATGAAATACTGTTCCCTTTCCCTAAAGAAGGGTACAAATCAAGAATATAGAACATTTAAAAAAAATTTTTTTATGTTTGTTTTTGAAAAATAGGGAAACGGAGCATGAGCGTGGGAGGGGCAGAGAGAAAAGGAGACACAGAATCCCAAGCAGGCTCCAGGCTCCGAGCTGTCAGCACAGAGCCCGACGCGGGGGTTCAAACTCACGAACCGTGAGATCACGACCCGAGCCGAAGTCAGATGCTCAACCGACTGAGCCACCCAGCGCCCCTCAAACATTTATTTATTTATTTTTTACCTGTTGGATTAGAAAAGATGAGAAAGACTTATCTTTCCGATGATGATACAAATACAGAGGGTTTTCAACCACAGCGCGTTCTAGTATAAATCAGTACAAACTTTCCAAAGGCAATTTGACCAAGGTGATCAGAACAAAGCGGGCAAAACTGTGGCACCAAGGATTCCATCTCTAGAAATTCATTATTCAGAATAACCTCAAATAACACACAGACCCCACTAACGTTGACGCTCTCAGAGAAAAAGGGAATCTGAAAACAAATACACAATAAGAGGGAATTGGCTGAATGCATCACATTCTCCTGGCACAATGGCAGACTCCCCGAGGATTAAAACGGGCAGGGGATGGCAAATCCCCGTGACCCACTCACAAAGCAGGCTGCACTTGGGGCAGCACGGGGAAACGCGGGAATACGACACGCTTATACCCACGGAAAAGAACGACGCACAGAGGAGATGTACAAAGTGCTTGTTTTCTAGCCTGCGCTTCTGACCGCTGAATTTTTTTTACGAGGTTATCTTCCCTTTTTGATCAGTAGGCTTCTTTATAAATTTTTTTTTTAATGTTCATTTATTTTGGACAGAGAGAGAGAGAGAGACAGAGCACGAGCAGGGGAGGGGCAGAGAGAGAGGGAGACAGAATCCGAAGCAGGTTCCAGGCTCTGACCGGTCAGCACAGAGCCGGACGCAGGGCTCGAACTCACAGACCGCGCGATCACGACCTGAGCCGAAGTTGGACGCTCAACCGACTGAGCCACCCAGACGCCCCATGGTTAGTAAGCTTCTTAAGAATTTTTTAAAACTAGGGGCGCCTGGTGGTTCAGTCGGTTAAGCGTCCGACTTCGGCTCAGGTCGTGATCTCACGGTTCGTGGGTTTGAGCCCCGCGTCGGGCTCTTTGCCGACGGCTCGGAGCCTGGAACCTGCTGCGGATTCTCTGTCTCCCTCTCTCTCTCTGCCCCTCCCCTGCTTGTGCTCTGTCTCCCTCTGTCTTTCAAAAATAAACGTAAAAACAAACAAAAAATGTTTAAAACAAATTTAAAAACAAAGAATTTTTTTTAAAGCTAAAATAAATCTCTTTCACCCATCCTTCCCCTCCCCACCAAAAGACGTCACTGACTGCTGGTTCTGGAAGGACCAGTAAAGCTTCTGCCAGGGCAGTGCCTCTGACCACAGCACTCTGATCATGCCCTGCCCACCTGGTACCTGGAAAAGCAGCAGCTCCAAGAAGGAACCCCTCCTTCTTCCTCAGAACACCTCTGCTCCTCTCAGTTTTGCAGACCCCAGCCCTACTCTTCCCTTCACAGGCCTGAGACCACTAAGGGTCCAGCTAAGCAGGGGCCGGCTAAGCCCTTCTGTCCCCCGGCCCCACCCAAGTCCCAACAAGTCCAGAGACGAGTCCTACCTCCTGGAACTCTCACCGTCTCCAAAGACCACTCCTTGGGGGCGGGGGGGGTGGGGGGGGGGGTGGGGGTGGGGGGGAGAAGTTTCTAGAACATCCGAATTTTAAGTTCTGGAACAGCCTTTGAGGCGCACGGCTCCCGGTGGAGCGCGGCAGCCGAGACAAGCTGATGCACAGAGCGGCCAAGATCAGGAGCCGCCCGACTCCCCTCAAGGGGGCAAATTTGCACCCTGAGATAGTGGGGGGGTCCCCATGCCAACAGCCCCCCCGACGCTGAGTGCAAGGCTGGCTTGGCTGCCACCAGCCTCCAGCGGGGCCCTCACACCCACAGGCCACACCCCTGAGGCCCCCCACACAGCCCGCAGTGGTAGTAAAGACCCCAGCAGTCGACCCTCCCCACACCCCCCTCACCAGGCCACTCACTGCCCCTCGGTCCAACCGACTTACCCCTGACCCTTGTCCCCAGTCCTCGCCCACCGACCCGGCCTCAGAGGCTGCATTCTGGGCCCTCCCTGCCCGCAGCAGGCCGGCTGTGCCCCCTGGCGCCCACCCACTCTGAGGCGCCAGGAGCCCCCGCTCCGTGGGGCGGGGTCTGCACTAGAGGGTAAATGCTACCCGTGTCGCTCCCCGCCAAGTCCCCAGAAGGGAACACAGCCAGACACACGGTAGGTGCTCCACGAAGGCGTGCTCGCAGACCCAACGGAGAAACAAACACCTCCCCCTCCCAGTAGCCCCCGCCCCCTCAACACAGCGTCCTGAGCCATGGTCATCTATCTACCCGTCCCCTGGCGGTGAGCTCCTCGGAACGACCGTGCTAGGGGAAGCTCGGCCCCTGTGGCGCTCAGGCACAGCGAGTGCCCAGACAGAGTGCTGGCCCCTGGCCCTCCACGACCGCCTGCCAGCCCGGGCCCCTCTGACACTCAGCACCTCAAGGCCGGGCGCCCCAGGGCCCTCTGCACCTCACTTACGTTGCGTCCCACCGGCCAGTGCCCCCGACGGCCGGCAGCCCTCCTTGGCCACCACGGCGGACCCTGCAAGGCGCGTCGAGGTGCTGGGGACACAGTGGCATGTATGCCCAGGCATACACGGTAGGCAGGTGACGGTGTCCCAGCATCAGGACGCAGGCCGCCTGGGGAGCGTTGTCCGGAGAGCAGCACCTCCCAATTCCCGGGGCCCGAGGTCCTGCCCGCCTGGTCCACTCGCTGCATGGCCGTTTCCTTGGACAGGAGTCCCTGCTGCATGTGGCCTACCCTCATGTCCCCCCAGGAAGGGAACGGAAGCTCGGGGGCAGGGCCAGAACCCACAGCGCTCCGTAGGCATTTGCAGAGCTAAAAGCCCCAACACGGGAAGCTTTCTCGGCCCCGACCAGAGCCCCTTCTACCCTGCTCTCGCCCCAATGTCACCTCCACGGCTCTGGCCACAGCACGAGCTGACCTTGGGAGCTGACTGGCCTCCTGGACGGAAGCTTCTGGCAGGCAGGCCAGGTGCGTACCTGTGCATGGGGAGCTGGGCGGCAGGGCACCGGTCACAGTGGAGCTCTTTGTCCATCACCCTGGCACCTGCCGGCCCCTCGGCCCTTCCGGAAGAGCCTTCAACGTGTGACATTTCTCACATGCACAGGCCCCTCTCATCCCTAAAGGACGTCGCTTACTTGCCAAATTCCGAGTGTCCCCGACACCCCGCGCCGCGACCCCCTTCCTCACCGCGGCCGCCCGCTTCGGTCTCACCCCCTGGCCCCAGCTCCGTGAGCCTCGGTTTCCCCCAGAAAAGTCGGATTCCAGGACCAAGTATCCCAAGGGTAATGCTGAGCAGACACTGCAGGGTGTGAGTCTGGGCACCTGGGACGCGGAGGTGACCGCAGGGCAGGCCTGCTGGGCGCGAGCCATCTGTGCGGCTCCCACTGCCTCCCCCGACCGCAAGGGCCACGGAGAGCGCGTGTCCTGGGAAGGGTCCGGGACGCGGGGGCCTTTCTTGGTTTCCTTTTCTGTTGCTCCTGCCACCGCAGCCTGTGTCCAGGCAGGACAGCACCCAGCCGTCCCCTCTGCTCCGTTCTAAAGGCGGCAGGCACCCCAATGGGAAACGGCTCCTGGGCGGGCACCCCCCTCCACCCCTGGTCAGTCGGCAGGGTCCCCAGGGCCAGCGGTGGGTGAGGAGGGGCTGGGGGCCAGGAGGATGTGGACGTCCCGATGGGCAGCGCAGCCTTCTGGCCGGGTCCCGGGAGCCCGAGCACCACCAGGCTGAGTGCGGGGATGAGTCAGGGGCACGGGAGGGGCAGTCCCGCAGTTCCCACATCCCCACGACATCTGCACAACGGCACTTGTCACACCCCTTTACCGATGAGGAGACTGGGGCTCAGAGAGGGTGATGGGCACCCCAAAGCATCCAGCCAGGCAGGGCTGGGCTGAGCCCACGTCCCGCCCGGGACCCGGGGCCGCACCGCTCTCCGGTCACCTTTACCACGCTGTGCTGTGTTAATGCAACCGGTCCCAGGCCAAACCCACCAGACCACACATACCGTGAGCCCCAAAGGTTCCCTGGGAGCCCCCAGTGCCGAGGCTATGCCAGGCACAGAGGAGACACAGGTCAAGCCGACAGCCGTGGAGCTGGCCCTCTGGACTGGCCGCCCGGCTCCAGGGCAGTCCTCTCGATGTGGGGGGGGGGGGGGGGGGGGTGGGCAGGGGACATGTGGCTGTGTCTGGAGACAACTCTGGCTGTCACGACTCTGGTGTCACTGGCACACGGTGGGTGGAGGCCAGGGATGCTGTCCCCATATCCTACCACGCTCAGGACAGGCCTGCAGCAGAGGTCACCCCAGCCTCAAATGTCGACAGTGCACAGAAGGGAAGGCCTACTCTGGGGGGCGGACAGAGGTGGGTGTGCCAGGGAGACAAAGGAGGGGGGTCTCCGTGGCTCCCGGGGAGGGGCTGGCCTCAGGGAAATCCCTGAGGGAGGGACCTCGGGGGGCGGACAAGGGGAATGCCCAGAGGCAGCCCCAGACAAGGGCTTGCCCTGTGACCCGCACACACAGCACGCTGTTTGTTGAGTATGTGGCCCATCCAATGAGGCGTGAAGGACCCCGCTGCCCTCCCCGCCTCCATTCAGCCCCAACGTCCCTCTCAGGGGGCACGAGCTGGAGCTTCATGCCTCCTCCAGGAAGGCCACCCTTCATGTACAGCACCCGGGCCAGGGAGGAGAGGGAGCCCCTGGCCGTGGGGCTGCAGGGGGAGAGGGACGTGTTCTTTCCAGGGCAATTGGTGACAGGACACAGAGATACGCAAGAGCTGGCCATGGGACCAGTGAGCCGGGCTGGCTCGGGACCCTCTGCGCCCAGTACGGAGGGACGGGTGTCTCAGTGGCCATCCTCAGAGCCCGTCTCTGGCCCATTAAGGTGAAGTCAAACAGCTAAGGTCTTTGGTGTGAAACAAGTAACTGTCTCAAAGCGAGAACTCCAAGCTCAGCATTTGAAGAAGTGAACCCCTCGGCTGCTGGGCCATCCTGAGGGGACCGTCACCCCCTCCCCCTGGGGCGTCCCCTCCAAGGTAATCACAGTGAGCCAGACACACACCAGGACCTCCAAGGCCCCACTGCCCCGGGACGAAGGGACAGTCCTTCCGTGAAAGGAGGGCCGTCACCACCACAACCCTGCCCGCCAGCCCCGGAGGGGAAGGCACGTGACCGTCTGGAAAAGCCACCTTCCCCTCGGCAGGCACACGGCCACGTGGAAAGCCCGGAAGAGCAGAGGAGAAACTGTGACCTAGACCAGAAGGCCAACGAGGAGCTGCTCCGGGCTTGGGGTTTGGGGCGATGTCCTGCTTTCTCCTTCATGCTTTCCTGTGTCGCCAGAATTTTCCAGCTTATTGTTGTGAACAAACTAAAAAATGTTTAGGATTCCGGAAAGCAACTTCTATTAATACCCCAGAATAAAGCGTTAAGAAATCAAAAATGTACAGTGTTGGCCTTCTTCATGGCATGTCTGCTCAGCAGGTTTTCTGGTTCCACGTTTACTGGGACACCGTGGATGGGATAAAAATGCGACAGATACAGAGAAAAACATGGGAACAAGCACAAAGGGGAGCTCCCCGAAGACACGCGGCCAAGGGGCCTCCTCCGGGCCCTCCTCAGCTCTGAGAGGCCATACACACACACACACACACACACACACACCACTCTTGAATCCCAACTGGGACACCGTTTGTCACAGTTCCCTCAAAGAAACAGGACACAGAGTAAACCTTTCCTTTTGTTCTATTTTATGACACAATATTAACTGTGCTGTCTCTTTGGCTTGCTTTCCTTCATTCACTCAACAAACACGGACCACATCTTCACCTCGGGCTTGGGCTGGGCATCCCCAGCACGGACAGCCGTGACCCAGGACCCGGGACGCTCGGGGCAGTGGGACTGACAGTCTGCAGGGGCTGCGGTCTCCCGGGACTCCCAAGGCGTAATGGGGCAGCCCAGGGTGACACTGAGGACTGACGGCAGACAGAGCAGGAAGGCGGGGGGGCGGGCAGACGGAGGGTCAGGCGGCCAGGGCACCCTCCGTGTTTGGTCGCTGCCAGCTCTGTGAGCGTCTCCGGGGAATTAGACACAATCGCCCGCCTCCCTTCTCGAAACTCAGCCCAGGCACTGAATGAACGTGTCCCTTGCCCGGGCCACATAACTGTGGGGTGACGGATCCCTCTCATTTTCCTCCCGACGTCAACTATTTCAATTCCGCCACAACACGCTCGGCACGCTGTTGCCTGCAGGGAAATACAAGTCACTTCCGTCCTGAGGTCCCTGAGCTGCACATCCGAGCCCCGAGCCCGAGGCCCCCTGCGTCCAGGAGGGAGGCACCAGGGAACAGCAGCGCCCAACTGCTCATTTTAATCCTCTGTAAATCAGACAAAAACAGGCAACGCGTCTGTGATCACCGAAGGCAACGCAGTCAGTCTGCAAATCCTCGAGGAGATAAAATGCACGTTGGAGAACATTCCCCGGGCAGGCTTCTCGGGAAGCCTGGGCCAGCCCGCATCCTCGTCCACGCCGACAAGTCTGGAGCAGTTAACGTCTACACCCACGCCCTGCAGTTCCTCTACCATAAAACGTCAGGAGCAAAGATCCACGTGGGGGGTGGGGGGGCTTCAGATCCACCGTGATGAGACACCACCTGTGGGCTGCTGTGATTCACCCTCAGTCCCTGCACCCGCGAGGGGCGTCCACGGCCTGGAGCCGTGGTATACCCACCTCTCTCCCACCTCCCGGCCCCGCTGGCCAGAACAGGCTCTCCAGAACGCACCTGCCTCTAGCCTTGACCGCACATCTGCCCCCACCCCACTGGACACCCCACCCGGGGCGGTTGGGGGGGGGGGGGCACGAGCAGGGAGGGACCTGCCGAGACCACAAGATGACAGTGCTGAGGGCCAGCCGGCGAGGCTGCAGACAATGCCATCACGGCTCCTAACCTGTACTACTGAAGCCACACGTGAGCCGCTAACCTCCGTGACACAGAGGCCCCCACGCCGAAACAGGCCCCCGGAGGCCCATCTGTGAGGCCCGAAAGCTGAGGCCCATCTCACGCCCTGATCCCGGAGGCCAGTAGGTCAGAACCAGTCCCGGGCGGGGGGGACACGGCGCGAGGACACCACAAGGCCATCTGTCGTCACCCACCCTGCCGCTCCCTCGCGCGTCCCCAGATGGGGGCCGGCTCTCTGGCCCCCTCCCGGTGTCTGTAGAAGCCCCTCTGCCGTGGGGCTCAGAGCTGCAGCCAGGAAGCCGGCCCGGCCCCGCCCGTCTGAGTCATCCCGCGGCTCCAGAAGTGCAAGCGTCGGCAGGAAAAGCCCGGAGACCCCGCCCCCCCGCCCCCCCCCCCCCCCCCGGGACGCCCGCCCGCGCCCATAGCCCTCCAGCCCCGAGCCTGGCAGGTGAGCACCCCAGTCCACGCTGGCCTCCTGGCACCCACTCCAAAGCCCACACCCGGAGGCCGCGTCACCTTTAGAATTCAGGGTCGCTGTCACCTGCCCAACCCCACGAGGCAGGGGGACCCACGCGGGCCCCTCCAAGCTCAGGTCTCGGTCCTGCGTCTCCTGTGAGGCCCCACAGGACCCCCTTCCCCTGCCACCCCCAGGGCACCGAGTTGGAGAGGATTCGTTTCGAAGTCTGATTTCCCATCGAGAAAGTTCTGCTGACCTCGTCCAACCCCGGGGCGGCACGGACAGCCCGGAGGGGGTGACAGCACCTGTGCCCGGGGCACAGAGGCCGAGACGGAGGCCACAGAGGGGGCGGCAGGCACCCCTTTTTGCTCCTTCAGCCCCGAATCCCTTCTGATTCCTTTGCCCTCAGATTCCTCTCTGCTTGAGATCCCGACAGTGGCTGTTTCCTGCCTGGTTCACCTGGTTAATAAACCAGGTTCTTTTATTTTTTCAATTTTTTAAAAAACTTGTTTAGTTTCAGAGAGAGAAAAAGCGAGTGCAGCCGAGGGGCAGAGAGGGAGAGAATCCCAAGCAGGCTCTGCACTGCCAGCAAAGAGCCCAACTCAGGGCTCGAACTCACCAACTGTGAGGTCATGACCGGAGCTGAAAGTAGGAGTCGGACGCCTAACTGACTGAGCCACCCAGGCGCCCCACAAAAGCTAGTTTCCGAAAAGCAGGGGAGTATACGAAATGCCTTGGTGAGTCGGGTTTGCCTCAGTAAAGTACTAAACGCCCTCCCCTGCACACACGCTCACCCCGACTGGCCTCCCCGGCCGGTGCTGAGAGCGCAGGGGTTAGCGAGCAGGCCAGCGGGCATGGATGCCAAGCCCTAGGGTGCTGATGGGTGCCAGAAGTGCATGGGAAGGACACGTGGCTTAGACCAGGCTGCTGGGGCAGGGCGAGGCCTCAACACGAGGGGATCTGGTCAAACGAAACCGAGAAGGGCACACTTCCAAAGCCCCTTCTCGCCACTCTGACACCCCCTTGGGGTCATGTCCGAGTCGCCTCACTCCCCTGTGCCCCTTCAGGGTCGCAGAGTGCGTTCTCTCGGGCTCTCACCGGTTTGCACGGCGTGTAAAAACAACTCTCTCGGAACCCAGGCAGCGCCCGGAGGGCTGGAACAGGGAGCTGAGGCGCTCACCACCTCACATCCCTCCCTGCTTCCCAGATCCACCTGTGGCCGACCCACGGGATCCCACCTGAGCCCGCGTCGTGGCTGGGCATGCCACAAGACGCTCTTTCTGGGCTTTCTTTCTCTTTTTCTTCTTTTTTTAATTTTTTTAACATTTTTATTTACTTTTGAGACAGAGAAGAGACAGTGTGTGAGCAGGGGAGGGGCAGAAAGAGAGAGAGGGAGACACAGAATCGGAAGCAGGCTCCAGGCTCTGAGCTGTCGGCACAGAGCCCGACACGGGGCTCGAACCCACGAACCGTGAGATCACGCCCTGAGCCGAAGTCAGACGCTTAACCGACTGAGCCACCCAGGTGCCCCTTTTTTCTCTTTTTTTCTTTTTCTTTCTGGGTTTTCTCAGCAGGGGTTATTAGAGAAAGACTCGGAGGCTGGGGTTGTCAGCTTCCAAGAGCTCAGATGCAGAGACGCTGTTTCTGTGGAAGGAGAATCCGGGGTGTCCTGGCTGAAGGCGGCCCTAGCCTGATGGGTCATTGCAGAGAGGGTGGAAAACCCCTCCTTGGGCTCCCCTGCCTCAGTTCCCCTGGCTGCAGGGAAAGGAAGGGGGCCCATTTTCAGTCCAAATTCACTTTGGGTTCAGAAAACACACCAGGCCAGGGGCCGCCTGGATGGCCCAGTGGGTTAAGCGTCCGACTCTTGACTTCAGCTCAGGTCACGATCTCACTGTCCGTGGGTTCAACCCCCACACTGGACTCCATGCCGACAGTGCGGAGCCTGCTTGGGATTCTCTCTCTCCTTCTCTCTGCCCCTCCCTTGCTTGCTCTCTGTCTCTCAAAATAAATAAGTAAACTTAAAAAACAAAAAATCTCCAGGCCGGTGGGTAGCACAAACGTGAGGAGGCAGAACAGAATCCCCGCCCCACACACAATGGATTTCCCAGGCCAACCGGGGACTCGGACAGCTGTCCCAACCCTGAAGCCCTCAGCTTCCTGCCTCCGGGGTCACCCCCGCCTGGTTTCCCCACAAACACACTCATCTACCGGGCCGTGAGCGGCGCTGTCCGGGCACAGAACCCAGTCACCGACGTGCCCCGCCCCGCCCGCCGCCTGCTTTCTCGGGCGTATCTGCCAGACCGAGCGGGGCCCTCGCACACACGCTGTAACTCACAGCTGGACTTCCTGTCCTGTGCGCACACGTGCACGCGCACACACACACACACACACGCCCCTGACCTCCGGCGGCCACGTGCCAGATGCACAGGAAATCGCTCAGAACAATAAACTTTCATATTTTCCATCCTCTCTTTGAAGATTTGGGGTGCTTTCACTTACACGTGAGAGAATTTTCCATGCTTGGGAGAGAGAGCTGGACCGAAAAGGCGCCTCCCTCAGCTGTGTCACTGGCGTTAAGGCACAAAACGCAAAGGTGTGCTGTCGATTCCAACCACGCCCACCTGCCCCCCACACCCCCTCCCTCCTAAGCTGGGCCCAGGGCCACTGTCATCCCCGGAGGGGTGTGGGGAGTTGGGAGCCTTCTCCTGTGCAGTACTCAGCCCCGCGGGGGGAGCCCCCAGGGGAAAAGAGGACAACAGGGCAGGATCCCGATGGGCCACGTGGCATCACAGTGAGGGAGACGGACGCTGTGCCCAGGTGCCCAAGCGGGCAAAGCAGACCTCCGCCATCTGACTGAACACAATGAACTCAGGGCACCGTGCTGCAGCGGGTGGAACTGTGTCCCCCAAAAGCACACGCGGAAGTCCTAACCTCCCCACCCCTGTACCTGTGAACGTGAGCCGATGTGGAAATAGAATCTTGGCAGATGTACTGAAGATATAAATTAAGATGGGGTCGAGAGGAGAAGGGTGGGCCCATGGTTCAGTATGACTGGTGCCCTTTCGAGAGAGAAGCCACACAGGCCACACACAGGAGAAGCCCACATGACAACAGAAGCACAGCTGGGGTGAAGCCAAGGTCCCGGGGCCACCAGAACCGGAAGAGGCAGCAAGGAGCCCTCCAAGGGAACGCAGTGTCCCTGCCAACACCTTGATTTCAGGTTTCTGGCCTCCAGAACAGCGGAGAATATATTTCTGTTGTTTTAAGCTACCAGTTTGAGGTCCTGTGTTACAGGTGACACACAGCCCATCACCTTGGGGAACGGGAGCAAACTGACCCGGCCGTGGCCCCTCCCTGAACCTAGGAAGCCCGCATTAAGTCCAGGAGGCAGCCTACAAAAAGATCTGTAGGTGAAGCAGAACCTTCCAGGAGGAGCACAGAGAGGGAGCTGGTGTTACGCACTCTGACGACAAACGCGGAACTCAAATCCTCTCTGTGCACACGCTGCAGCGGGAACCAGGAGGCAGGGGATGGGCCCAGCAGGACCTCACACAGCGCAGCCAAGAGCAATCCCAGGACGCTGCCCTAATCCCTGCCCCAGACCTCGCTGGCCCCTGACCGGACCGCCTTGCCGACCCTGGCGCCTCAGGCCCGGGGAGAACCCTGCTCAGCTCCCATGAGCTCGCTTGGCTCCTAAGAAGGCCCCACCCCGTCCGCAAGAAGCTGCACTTTCCAAGCTCCCAAATGGGGCCACTCACCAACACTCAGACCCTGGCCCCCACCCTTCACTTTGACCCACTCAAGACCCTGCTGGCTCCCGACCTCCCCGAGAAGGCTCTCTGCAGGGTCCACCCCACCTGCAACCTTCACTGCTGCACCGTATCCGGTAAGACCCGGGCCTAGGGACTATGGCTACCACCTGTCCCGAGCCAGGTGCCTCTCCTCGTGACCCCACGCCCCGAGCCCTTTCTCCAGGAAGTGGCACTGGGGACTCTTAAAAACAGGGCAGGGTCACAGAAGACCCCAGAAATTCTTACTCACTCGGGCCACCTCCTCTCCCAAGAGCTATAAAGACAGAGAGAGTGTGCATTTGTGACCCTTGTAAGTGTCCCTCCTCACCGCTTGGGGCGTCATCCTCTGAGCTAAAACTGCGTCCGGTGTTCCCAAACCACTGCCCCCCACAACCTTGCCCATGGAATATTCTGGTTTTCTGAGGTGGCTCAGTACTTCTGCTGAAAGCTCGTAGACAGAGGTCACTTGTCCTCTGACAATCTGGTGGCCTTGGGGGCTCTGGTGGGGTGTCCCAGGTCGCTAGCTCGAAAGACGCCGACATAAATAGGGGGCGCCTGGGAGGTTCAGTCACTTGAACGTCTGGCTCTTGATTTCGGCTCAGGTCATGAGCTCACTGTTCAGGCCCCGCATCGGGCTCCGCAACACTGACCGTGAGTGAATAGCCTGCTTTGGATTCTGTGTCTCCCTCTCTCTCTCCCCCTTCCCCACCCTCTCTCTGCCACTCTCAAAATAAATAAACAAACTTAAAATAAAAATCCCAGGGGCGCCTGGGCAGCTCAGTCAGTTGAGCGTCTGACTTCGGCTCAGGTCACGATCTCGCGGCTCTTGGGTTCAAGCCCCGCATCGGGCTCTGTGCTGATGGCTCAGAGCCTGGAGCCTGCTTCGGATTCTGTGTCTCCCTCTCTCTCTGACCCTCCCCCGCTCACGCTCTGTCTCTCTCTCTCTAGAACGAATAAACATTTAAAAAAGATTTTTTACTCCTAATGTATGGATATGCCACTTTTGCTCATCACCTGCCAGTGGACACTCGGGACCTCCACCTTTTGAGTATCGTGAACTGCCCCGCTATGAGCGTGGGGGTTCAAGTTCTGTTCAAGACCCTGCTTTTACTTCATACCCCAAAGCGGGTTCCTGGATCCTATGGCAAAATTCTCCCTTTCGAGGAACCGCCGTAACTGTTTCCACGGTAGCTGCACCATTTTCCATTCCCAGCAGCGAACGAGGGTTCCAGGTTCTCCACATCGTAGCCATCCCGTATTTTCTGCCCTGTTTTATTTCTGTAACAGCCATCCTAAAGGTGAGGCGGTATCTCATCGTGACTCTGACCGGCACTTCCCTGATGATGAGAGATGTGGATCTTTTCATGTGCTTGTTGGCCATTCGTACATCTTCTCTGGCAAAATGTCTACTCAAGTCCCCTGTCCGTTTTTTAATCAGGTTGTTTCTCTGTTGTTGAGCTGTAGAAGCTCTTTATATATTCTAGACAGTAATCCCTTACCAGGTATGTGATTTGTGAGTATTTCATAATGGCTTTTAAATGAGCTCTTTTAAATGAGAAATTTAAATAGTTTCTCAGCACCTACACCGTTCCTGGCAAGAAAAAGGTTTCCCAGGACGTAGCCAGATCTCTAGGCTGCATTTCTGTTTTTCTGATCCTTCACTTACAGAATGATACAAGGTTGGAGTCAGGACGGGGGGCCTGGGGGTGACCATCCCACCTCCTTATTTCAGTGGGGACACTGAGGCCCGGGGGGGGGGGCGCTGACTCGACCGGCATCAGCATTTAGCACGTCAGGTACCACCCAGCTGCACCGCCAGGGAAACCTCACGCTCTTTCCAACGCCAGAGACGCGTCCCAGCACAGCAAAGGACAGCTGTGGCCACACCACGGCCGTGTGCGGCAGTCTCCAAAGCGGGGCTGCTCAACGCCTTCACTCTACGAAAACGGTCCTTCAACGCTCAGCTCACTGATAAAACTTTATTGCCTTGCAAGAGAGTTCTTATCTCCGAAAGCTAACACAGCATATGACTTTGTTTGAACTAGCTGCTGTAAGTTTACCTTACCCAAGTATCATTTAGATTACATCTTTCTTAAATCCTAAAAAAAAAAAAAAAAAAAAAAAAAAATACAGAGGTGGAATTAAACACAAAATATTGAAAGAAGTTGGTTGGGCGTCCAACTCTTGATTTCGACTCAGCTCATGATCTCACCGTTCATGGGTTCGAGCCCCGCATCAGGCTCCATTGCTGACAGTGTGGATTTTCTCTCTCTCTCTTTCTCTCTGCCCCTCCCCTGTTTGCTCTCATTGTCTCAAAAACAAATAAACTTAAAAAAAGGTGTTGAAAAAGAAGGAAAAATCTTGACTGGTGGATAGAGGGAGGGAGGGAAGAGAAGGGAGGAAGGCAGGCCAGCCCCCGGCCAGCAGGATCTGAGCTCTCGAAGCTAAAAAGCCCCCAAGGGCATGTCAGCCAGTTTGGGGCGAGCTCCCGCTGGTGCTCACCTGCACACTGCCTCTGACTCTGACCCCTGCACTGGTTCGGGTCCCCCCCACCCCCCCGCCCGATACACATCGGTCCTGCACTCCAGTTCCAATGACACGGCTCTGCAGGGACAGCTCCAAGGACCCCTTCTTCCTCATCCTGCAGTGTGGCCCCATCCCCCCCAGACTGCTCCCATGGAACCAGACACGATCCACCAGCCAGTGCAGAAGGCGGCCCTCGCAGCTGCTTGACCACAGGAAAGGGAACGGGCGGAGAAGGCCAGCCGCTCCTGCCACGTCCGGATAGCACAGGCATCCCCAGTGCGCCCTCCCCACACCCTGCAGGTGCTGTCTGTGGGCCTGTGCCGGGGGGAGGGGGGGGAACTGAGGCACGGAGCCAGCCACCACGGGCTCCACGTTCAGGCTGGGAGTGTCTGCGAGGGAGGGGGAAGGGTGGGTGGGATCTGGGAAAGCCACAGGGCCCCTCAAGGCCAGGAGGCCCCTCTCCCCGGGCCACCTTGGGGGGCCGGGACCACTCCAAACACCCAGAGAGCAAACCGGCCCTGTCACCTCCACGGCTGCTATGACCAGGCCTGAAGATCTGATGTGGGGGGGGAGGGGGGGGGGGCGGGCAGGGGCTCGGCCTGGAAGATGCAGCTTGTCTCATCGCTAACACTCGCACACGTTGATGAAGCGGGTGGTGCGTCCCCGCCGACCCATTTCCGGCCTGAAGCCCAGCCCACGAGATGAACAGAGAAAGCGCTCGGGCTCAGAGCTCGCCCCGTTCACCTTCACCGACGGCACACGGCCGAAAGGCTCGTGCAGAAGTAGCCCCGGGGTCCACCCCCACAGCCGCTGTCTGCACAGTGCACAGCTTCGCGTCTGGTGGCTGCCCCTCTGAGCCCAAGGCCAGCGTGGCCCCTTTCACGGGAGGCCCGTGGTCCGTGGCACACTCTCAAGCCGGCAGGGTCCCCGGCCAAGCCAGCCAACGTGACCCTACCACCCCTGCAGAGGTTGAAATGGTGGGTCGGGGTGGCCGCAAGGAAAGCTTATGCTTCACCATCTGCCTTCAGAGTACTTGGTTACGTTGTGTGTGTGTCTCTGTGAGTGTATTTGTGTATCTGCACACATATGTGTCTGTGAGCACCTGTGTCTATGCGTGTATGTACGTGTCTGTATGTGCGTCCGTGTGTTTGCATGTGCATGAATGTATGCACGGATGTCTGCGTGTCCACATGTGTCCATGTACATGCATGAGTGTGTGCATGGATGCGTCTGCATGTGCGTGGGTGTCTGTGTCCACGTGCATGTACACACACATAAACGCACACGTTGCGTGTATATGTCTGTGTGCATGGGTGTCTGTGTCCACACGTGTGTGCATGTGCATGCGTGCATATGTGTGCATGTATATGTTTCTGTGTATGTGTGCACATGTGTACATGTGCGTGTATATGTGCATGGGTGTCTGTGTCCACGTGCATGTACACGTGCGTGTATACGCACACTGCGTGTATGTGCGTCTGTGTGCATTCATGTGTGCATGGGTGTCAGTGTCCACATGTGTGTGCATGTGCATGCATGCATATGTGTGCATGTGTGTGTTTCTGTGTATGTGTGCACATGTGTACATGTGCATGTATGTATGCATGGGTGTCTGTGTCCACGTGCACATACACGTATATGTACATTGCACGTATGTGTGTCTGCGTGTGCATGCATGTGTACATGGGTGTCAGTGTCCACACGTGTGTGCATGTACACGTATACATACATTGTGTGTACAGGTTTGCACGGGCGTCTGCATATTCACATATATGTACGCATGCATTCATATATGCACGTGCACACACGTGCATTTATGTATGTCTATGTGTGCGCACAGGTGTGTATATGTGTACGTGCCTGCGTGTGTGTTTACGAAAGAATCATGGCCCCTCTCCAGGATGTCAGGAGACGCTCACGGGAGTGACAAAACAATAAAGGGCTGGTGATAGGCTTTTCCCAGCTTTGGAATGTTCACACCCAAAAAGGGGAACCGATTACCAGGTATCCACAAGTTCTTACCTGAAGCAAAAGCATGAGAATGCGGCTCTGGAGTACACCCTCCACCTCGGGCCAAGCCCCCAGCAAGGCACGGGAGGGACCCAAAGTGGGGGGTGGGGGACATCCTGCCTCTGCGCCAGCCCCCCTCCCCCGTCCCCCACGGGAGGGCAGAGGAGCCGCTGTGCGGTCTCTGCAGGCAGACCCTCCCCCCACGCCCCTCTGGGTCGTTCCACGAATGACCCATGGATACTACAGAGCACCTGCTGTGTACGGGGCCCCAGGCTCACGGGGGGAAAGCAGAGGGGGTCCCCGTCATCCCCCACAGACTCTGACCCTTACAACCCGGGACCCCCAACCCTTCCACACTTCCCCAGGCCACCCCAGTTACCCTCCCGAAGCAAACATCCAGAAGGCAGGTGGTCACTTACCACACCCCTTCAGTAGCCAGGGATCTAATCCTACGGCTTTCATGTGACCCTACGTGTTCAGGTCACAGGACCTGAAAACACCAGAAAACAACTGCCCCCGAGGCGGTGAGCTGAGGAGAACCATGCCAAACTCAGGAATATTTTCCACACGCTCTGCCCCACACGATAAAATCTACTTGTGTTGGCATCCGAGTGCTGGCAGGGTGGAAGCCCGTGGCCCCGAGCCACACGACACAGCCCAGGTGCGACCTGCTGCTTGGCCCAGGCACCCAGCGCCCACTACCCGCCTCCTTAACAGGTTTCTGCTCTCGGGTGTCACAACGGGCGCGTCAGCCGGGCCCCAAGTGGACTTTCCGACGGGCACCACGTCCTGGACGGAGCTCAGGCGTCACCAACAAACCACCAGAGCTGGTCTATGTCCACACGTGATCTCTGTGCCACCCCCCCCCGACCCCCCCCCCCCCCCCCCCCCGCCACCTTCCAAAGGGCTCACCTGCCTGTGATCTTTCCCACGTTAACAAAATAGTTTCCCTCGGGCTCCTGGGTGGCTCAGTCTGTTAATCGCCCAACTCTTGATTTTGGCTCAGGTCACGATCTCATGGTTCATGGGCTCGAGCCCAGCATCAGGCTCCACAGCTGGCAGTGCAATCTGCTTGGGATCCTCTGTCTCCCTCTCCCTCTGCACACCCCCTCCCTCCCCCGCTGACACGCACTCTGCCCTCAGACTCCCCAACAACCACGGGTGACCCACTCTCGGAGTCTCACTGTCCCTCGGCCCCCAGCCGGCTCTCTCCCAAATCTCCCCTAACAGCCACCAAAACCCCCACAGGTCAGGGGCTCGGCCACACCCACTCCCCTGCCAGGAAGGCGCTTCAGCTCATGATGGGAGCGGGAGTCCCCACACCCACCCTCTCCTGCACCTCCCTCCTCTTGAACTCTGTTCTGTGTTTGTCTGTGTTTATCTGATCATCCCTAGACCACAGGAGCCACACTGGCTCTCCAGGGCCTGGCACACATTAGGTGCTCGATAAAAGAAACAACTCTCCCAGGGCCGCCTGGGTGGCTCAGTTGGTTAAGCGTCCCTGGATTTCGGCTCAGGTCATGATCTCACAGTTGGTGAGATCGAGCCCTGTGTCCGGCTGTGCGCTGACAGTGGGTAAGCCTGCTTGGGATTCTGTCTCTCCTCTGGCCCTCCCCCACTAGTTCTCCGTCTCAAAATAAATAAACCTAAAAAAAAAAGAATAAACACTCCTTTGTTTCTGAGCCAATGTTTCTTTTTCTTTTTTTTTAATGTTTATTTATTATTGAGAGACAGAGAGACACAGAGCGTGAGCGGGGGAGGGGCAGAGAGGGAGACACAGAATCCAAAGCAGGCTCCAGGCTCCGAGCTGTCAGCACAGAGCCCGACGCGGGGCTCCAACCCACGAACCGTGAGATCACGACCTGAGCCGAAGTCGGTTTGCCTAACCGACTGAGCCACCCAGGCACCCCAGTGAGCCAGTGTTTCTAAAAGTATGTTAGCAAGTGACTATCCCCAGAGTTACCGAAGCCCTTGGATACTAACCAGCTTCGAGCAGCACCTAACTTTTCTGGAACAGTCTGTGTCACTGGAGAATCCAGTGCAGCAGCTCAAACGGCTTGAGTTGGCCCATCCTTTTCTCACTGTGAAGTCTGGGAGAAAAACAGAAGACCAAACACCCAGACGCTGCCTGGTACGGGGCCATCTCTTTATTTCCTTGTTTGCAATCGCCTATTTAAAAGTCCCTGCGATATCTTGTATTTAACTAGGCAAAATACCTTTTAAAATTTATCAGGCCTAGACGACTTCATGCCATATACTCCCCACCAAGGTAAACAACAGAAAGGTTGCTCAACCTTATTTCACCGAGTTTCACTCTTTTCTGGCACCCCTGAGTGATCTGTCCACCAGTCATTCTTAGCCCACACAGGCTACCTTTCCCACACCCACAGGTCCGCAATGCCCACAAATGCAGGGTCACTTCCCACCAAGTGCCGTGTTCCATAAGGCACGGCTGAAGGCCCTAACCCCGCAGGCACACGCGTGTCCAAGGCGGATTAAAAATGTGCACGTTCCTCCAAGACTGACATCTGGAACGATTAAAGAAAAGTATTTGGTAGCACCCGGGGGGCTCAGCCGGTTAAGCGTCTGACTTCGGCTCGGGTCACAATCTCATGGTTTGTGAGTTTGAGCCCCGCGTTGGGCTCCCTGCTGTCAGCACAAACCCCGCTTTGGATCCTCTGTCCCCCTCTCTCTCTGACCCTGCCCCCCCCATCAAAAATAAACAAACATTGGGGGAAAAAAAAAAAAGCAAGCATTTGCTGCTTGAAGGATCCCATCGGGTTATCAGTCATAAAGCTTCAAACAATGCAAACACCGCCTTTCTAAAACGTCCAGAGTAAGGTCCCAATCACAGAATTTTAAACCTCGTTCAAAAACCGTCGCATAGACAACGAACATTTTGTACCGCTGGATATCATCCAAGAACGGCAGGTACTTGTACGTGACCGTTTCAGAAGTCAAAAACATTTTCCGGGGGCGCCTGGGTGGCTCAGTGGGTTGAGCGGCTGACTTAGGCTCAGGTCACGATCTCGCAGTCCGTGAGTTCGAGCCCCACGTCGGGCTCTGTGCTAACAGCTCGGAGCCTGGAGCCTGTTTCGGATTCTGTGTCTCCCTCTCTCTGACCCTCCCCTGTTCATGCTCTGTCTCTCTCTGTCTCAAAAATAAAATAAACATTAAAAAAAAAATTTTTTTTTTAAACATTTTCCGACGGTGTCTTGGTCCCCGGGGGCCACGTAAAACCGCCCATGCTATCTCCTCACAGTCCAAAGGCTCGTATTGTAGTGAATAAAACTCCCGGCCAGGCCAAAGGAACCGCCCTCCTCCCCCTACACCCCCCTGCACCCCAGCTCGGGCACCGCCCCCAGGTGCACCTTCCCCGGCAGGCCCCTCTGCTGGAGGCCCCCAGCCCTTCCTGGCCTGGCTCCCACAAAATCCTACTGCCTGCCTGTTCCATCCAGCCCCTCCAGGGCAGTCATAATGCATCAGAGGCTTTAGGGCATGGCTGTAAATCCAGGAAAGCCAATAACACTTCAGTGAAAACGGCGCGTCAGTCCGAAACAACAGCTTTCCCCATTGTTCCTTCACAAAACCTAAGAATCCACCTTGGCTCAGTCGGAAGGACTGATCTTTCGGTGCCGTGTTGTTTCTACACAAAGCTGTGCTGTTTTGCAATTACAGATTTTCCAGTTTCCAGTCATTGGCTTCTCGGGGAGCTATAAAGAGCCGTCAAACGGCCTGAGGTGGTAGATCATCCGGAGGTGAGGTGATCTATATTCAAACCATCCCGAACCAGGGATCAGGCACGGGAATATTCGGTTTCGCAAGTAATTCTTCGAGAATTTCCTCTGAGGCAAGAGGCAGAACACGGCTCACCTCCCAGATACCAGAGGAGTAAGTGTCAGTCCAAGTGCGAGAGTTTATAAAACTGCTCGATGTCCGATCAGAACCCAGTTAAAGGTAAACACTGTTTTCCGGGAGGGGGAATCAAGACTTGAGGCCCAGGGCCCGAGTGGCACAGCGTTATGTCGCCACAGGATCAGAGCCCAGCACTGGGTCCCTGAGACGCTCATTGCGGAGCACAGATCCCCAACCCACCTTCGACTGTGGTCCCCACTACAGGCCCTCCAGGCGGGCAAGCCAGCGCTCAGTAACTACCCTCTTGTGAATGAAATCCATCCTAAGCCCTGTTATCCGGCTGACGCGGTGGGGGGGAGGGGGCACATTCCTGATGCTTCAGACACACAAAACATCCACCCTTCCACACACACCGCTCCCACCAAAGCCCCGTGTGTCCCCTGTGAAATCAAAACCCTAGGATGTTGCCAACTCGCTTTCATACAGGCTCTCTCCACTCTGCTTCATCCCGCAGGTAAAGTTGTATAAGAAAAAACAAAACCGAGCAAAGGGGCATTCAGGAAAAGAGCCCTTTTTTTTTTTTTTTTTTTTAATTGGCCATTACTTGGAATATCCATCACCCTGGTTAACAGTTTTCCCTGAGGGCCTATTTATTCCCCGCTCTCTGCCCAGATTCGTATTCTCTGCCTGTAATTCACAACTTCACAGAACGTGAAATATCCACTTGCGGATGGGCTATACCGCCAAAATTCATGTGGATGGGTTGCACCACCTTTCCCAACTGGATCTGTAGACTCCAGACCTTATAAGCAAACCGCAGAAACTGGAAACAACCGTTTGCCACCCAACCCCGATGGCCAACTGTGAAGACAAAACAAATCGGAAAACTAACTTTTTAATGCTGGCAGGGCTCCCACAGTGATCCTGGATCGTAATGATTTATTGTTGAAATAAGTCAACCGAAACGTTGACTCAAACGACCCACGGATCCAAGCCTTTCCTGGTGACAGTTTGGTCTCATCCTTAAGGTCACCTGGCCGCGCCAGCCGACCACGTCTCTAGGCATAGGTCCCTTTGAGAAGCCGCCGTGTCCCCCGGTTCCCACACCCTCTATCTGTCCCCCTCTCCCTGGCCCTGCGGGTCCTGCCTGGCGCACGGGGGTCAGCAGCACAGAGGACTACATCTCTGCTGCCAACCAAGCACGTGCCCGGCTGAGCCGAGACCGTCTTAGTCTTCGGCGCGCCTCCAGCCCCAGAGAGGGCCAGCTGGGTTCCCACACCGGCTCCGCCGCCGAAGCGGGCAGGCCTCTAAGTAACACCCAAATTACAAGTCCGCGTCCAGGAGCAGAAGCCAAGATCAAACGAGGCTACGCTTTTCAAAGAGCTCCCAGACAGACAAGCACACATGAGCCGGATTGTTATTATCTGGAGGAGACAGAAAAGAGACACCAAGGGAGCTAACTCCAGCCATATTACAGGGTGACTCAGGGAACCATCCAGCAATTTCCATCCAGCACACGGGGCGGGCAGTGACCTTTGATCTTCCCAGACAGGGGGAGGGATGGCTGACTGCCGAGCATCTCCAAGCACACCAGACAACCACTCAGTTAACCCTGGAGACCAGGTTTTAATAGCACAATCAGGAGCCACAGCCCGCTGAGCAAAGGGCCAAAAAGCCCTGGTCTTGAACTTGAAGCAGCCCAGGCCTGCTCCCAGCAAAAATGCTGTGGGAAGCGGCGTGGGTACCCCTCCCACTCCCTTGGCCTAAGTGGGGAGCACGCCCCCAGCCCGAGGCACCAACCTTCCAACCGGAGGCCACAAATCCCCAAAGAGCTGCCCGGGCCCTGCCCAAATGCGCCCCGGCATGCCGGGCGGGCCCCTGGCAGGTCCCCGCGGCTCGTGGCCCTCCAGGCGGCCTGGCGGGAGCCCTGCCGGCCACTCACCGGAAACAGACACCTCCATGAGCGCCTCCAGCGGCCGGTTGTTGTCCAGGTCCCGGCTCAGCTGCAACTCGCCGGTGGCAGGGTCCAACAGCAGCAGCCGAAGCTCATTGCCCTGCAGGAAGGTGTAGTTGAGGCTGTCGAAGAGGTCGGGGTCGTGGGCCGGGATGCGGCCGATCACGCCGGTGGGGAAGCTGTTGGACTTATTGGTGACGTAGTTGTTGAAGAGGATGTGGAAGTCGGGCAGCACTGGCGGGTTGTCGTTCTGGTCCAGGAGGCGGATGTGCACGGTGGCCCGGCTCACGAGCGGGGCGGACGTGGCCTGCACCACCAGCACGTACTCCCGCCGGACCTCGAAGTCCAGCTCGACCAGAGCACGCAGGTCCCCGCTCAGCAGGTCCAGCTGGAAGACCTCGGGCACGTTGCCCTCCACGATCTGATACATGATCTGGGCGTTGGGGCCTTCGTCGGGGTCGTTGGCACGGATCCTTGCCACCACAGAGCCCACCGGGCTGTTCTCCTCCACGAACAGCTCCAGCTCGTCCCGTTCGAACACCGGGGGGTTGTCGTTAATGTCCAAGACGCTCACCTGGACTTCCACCGAGGCACTAAGCGGGGCTGGGCTCCCCCGGTCCACAGCCAGGGCCCGGAGGTTGTACACGGCCACGTTCTCCCGGTCCAGCCGGCGCTGGGTTCGGATCACGCCGGACGTGGGCTCGATGTAGAAGTCGCCGTCACCATCGTCCCCACCCTGGAAGGTGTACAGCAGGCGGCCGTTGGGGCCTGAGTCCCGATCCGTGGCAGACACCTGGAGGACGCTGGTGGACGGCGGCACGTCCTCAAAGACGGAGCCCTGGTAGAAATCCCGCAGGAAGCGGGGTGCGTTGTCGTTGGCGTCGAGGATGAGGATCTCCAGGGAGGTGGTGTCGGACTTTTGGGGGATGCCGTTGTCCCGAGCGGTGATGGCCAGCGTGTAGGCGGCCTGTTCCTCGTAGTCCAGCTCGGTCATGGTGTAGACGGTGCCCGTGTCCGGGTCGATGCGGAACTGGGGAACCGGGTCCTCCAGCACGTAGGTGATGCGCGCATTCTCGCCCGTGTCCTCATCGGTGGCACCGATGACGGCAACGGAGGTGCCCACCGGCCGGTCCTCGCTGACGCTCACCGTGTAGTGTGAGCTCTGGAAGACCGGCCGGTGCGTGTTGGCGTCGGTGACGTTGATGAAGACCTGCGCGGTGTGCGAGCGCGTGCCGTCGGACGCGCTCACCGCCAGCACGTACTGCCGCTCCTGTTTGTAGTCCAGCGGCAGCGCCAGGGTGATGAGGCCGCCGCCGCTCTGGCTGCTGAGCGCGAAGCGGTTCCGAGTGTTGCCGCCCGTGAGCTGGTAGGTGATCACGCTGTTGGCGTCCCGGTCGCGGGCCCGCAGGGTCAGCACGCTGCTCCCCACGGCCGCGTCCTCGTTCAGACGCAGCTCGTACACCGGCTGCGTGAACATCGGGTCGTTGTCGTTGACGTCTAGCACCGTGATGGACACGCTGGCGGAGGAGCTCATGGGCGGGGAGCCATGGTCCACCGCCTCCACCCCGAAGCGGTAGTGTTCCACCTCCTCGCGGTCCAGCTCAGCACACACCGTGATCCAGCCAGAGCTGTTGTGGATCTGGAAAGGGAAGTCCGCGGGTGCCGCGGGGTCTTGGGGCCCGGCCCCAGCACCGCCCACGGCGGCCGAAGCCGTGTCCACCAGGCGGTAGCGCAGACGCGCGTTCTCCCCCGCGTCCGCGTCCACGGCCTGGATGTGCAGCACCGAGTGGCCCAGAGGCACGTTCTCCAGCACGGCTGCCTGGAAGGGGCTGCTCACAAAGATGGGGGCGTTGTCGTTCACGTCCAGCACCTGCACCAAGACCAGCCCCGAGGAGTTGATGAGCGGAGGCCGGCCCCCATCCTGGGCCTTGATGCGAAGCGTGTACTCCCTGATGGCCTCAAAGTCCAGCGGGTTGATCACGTCCAGGCTGCCGCTCAGCGAATGCAGGTAGAACTGCCCCTTCAGGTTGCCGCTGACGATGCTGTAGTGTATGGCCGCGTTCTGCCCCTGGTCCCGATCGCTGGCCTGCACGCGCAGCACGGGCGTGTTGACTGCCACGTCCTCGGGCACCTGGACCACGTAGCGCTTCTCGCTGAACTGGGGGTAGTTGTCATTGTCATCCTCCACCACGATGTGCACGGTAGCTGTGGCGCTGAGCGGGCCCGGGTTGCGGCCCTGGTCGTTGGCCTCCACCAGCAGCTGGTAGGCGGCCGCCTCCTCCCGGTCCACCGCCGCGCGTGTGCGCACCACGCCCGAGCGCGAGTCGATCTCAAACACGCCTCCCGCACCCTCCAGCAGGCGGTAGCGCATGTTGGCGTTGGAGGGCGCATCGCCGTCGGTGGCGCGGATGGTCAGCACCTCGTAGCCCACCTCCAGATTCTCACGCACGCGCTCACGGTACTCGGACTGCTCGAAGACGGGGCTGTGGTCGTTGGTGTCGCTGACCGTGACGGTGAGATAGGTGGCGGCCGAGCGCCGCGGTGAGCCGTGGTCCACCGCGCTCACCTTGAGCACGTGCGTGTCCTTGGTCTCGCGGTCCAGTGCGCGGGCCGTGCTCACCGCGCCCGTGGCGGGGTCGATGAGAAAGTAGCCGTTGGAGCGCTCATCGAACAGTGCCTCCATCTGGTAGCTCAGGCGCCCCGCCTCGCCCTCGTCCGGGTCGTGCGCGCGCAGCTCGATGACCCCGGTGCCCGCTGGCTCGTTCTCGGGCACCGATACCTGGTAGCTAGGCAGCGGGAACTGCGGGGTCGTGCTGCCGCCAGCGCCCCGCCGAGCCCGCCGCGGGCCCCCGGCCCCAGCCTGGGGCCGGCTCGGCGGCGACGGCGACGGCGACAGCGACGGGGAGGGCGTCCCCGCGGCCGCCTCCAGCGCCAGCTCCACCTGGATGGCGCCGGCCGCGCGCCGCAGGGCGCACAGCAGGCGCAGGCGGGCCGAGCCCCCCGGCGGCAGGCAGACGGGGTGGCGTGGGCAGCGGGGGCCAGGGCGCGGCGGGCAGCTGCAGGCGGGGAACGTGGTCAGGGCCGCAAGTGCCGAGTGCAGCGTGGCCCCGCCACCGCCGCCGCCGCCGCCGCCCGAGGCCGGGAAGCAGAGCGCCGCGCCGGGCCCCGGCACGGTGAGCACAGCCCGCGCCCGCAGCTCAGCGCTGGGGGCCCGTCGGCTGCGGGGCCGGGCGGCGCAACCCGGGCCGTGCGCGCGCACCCTCAGGCGGAGGCTCAGTGCCGTCGGGGCGCCGCGGGCGGTCAGGCGGACGAGCAGCGGCAGCGGGCGCCCCCCCAGGCGCACGCAGCCCCGGGGCCCCGCGCCCGGCCCGCGCCGCCTCCCCGCCAGTCGCCCGTCTCGGCTCACGTCCAGCAGCTCCCGCAGCGCCCGGGGCGTGCGCGCAGCGTCCAGCGCGTAGGTCCAGCCGGGCCCGAGGGCGAAGGCGCGGGCGCCGCCGGGCACGCGCAGCTCCCAGGCGGCAGCTCGCAGCCCCAGCGCGGGCAGGGCGGCGGCCGCAGCCAGGAGCAGCAGCGCGGGCAGCACGGCCGGCTGCGGCGGCGGCGCCATGGCCCGGAGCCCGAGCCCGAGCCGGGCGCCCGAGCACAATCCATGCACCCGGCGCGGCTCCGCATGCACCCGGCGCGGCCGGGGGAGGGCTCCTGCGCGCCCGGCGCCGGGCCCTCGGGGCGGCCCGCGCCCTGCCTCCCCGGGGGCCCCGGCGGGGACACCGGGGGCCGCGCTCCCGGTCTCCCCCGCAGCTTCCACCTCGAGAGCACTTTGCGAAAGTTTGCGAAGTTGGTTTCAAGATGGCTCCTCTGCGCGTCCCGGGAGGGCGCCGCGCATCAACCTGCGGTGGCGGCGGCTCCGGGCGGCTCCAGGTGGCTCCCGCGCGGGCTCGGCCGGGCGGCGTGGGAAGCGGGGCGGGCCCGGGCAGGGCGGGGGCAGCGCTCCGGGAGCGGGCTGGGCCGCTCCGCGCCGCTCAGACCCCGGCGGCCGGCTGCTGCCTGGGCGGTGCGCTCGGCCCGCGCCCCCTCTGCCCGCGCTCTCCCCGCCCCCGGCCCCGCCGGGCCCCGCCCCCGGCCCCGCCGCGTATTGTTCGGCCCCGGGGGGGAGCCGGCCCGGAGGTGCGCGCCGGGAGGATCGCTATGGAGACGCGGGGGCGCAGCCGGGGCGGGGGCTGGAGGCCGGGCCCACTCCCCCTGCGGCCTCCCACCCGGCCTCCACGGGAGGGGCGGGGGGGGCGGGGCCGAGGGAGCCCGGCCGGGAAAGGCGGGGCAGGGGGCCCCCGGGCGGCCGCTACCAGTGGGGCGGTGGCTCTGCTGGTCCCTGGCTGGGCGCGGCCCGGAGCGCCCCCCCCTCCCCCCCCCCCCAGCCTACGCCGGCAGAATCGGTCGGCGGATTCCGCCGCGCAGGTGGGACCCGGGAGGGGACAGAGGGGTGCGGAGGTGCCCGGGAGGGGGCCGGATTGCCCGTCCCGGGTTGCGGACCGCGGGTAGCGCTGGAGTGCGGTTACACGTTTACAGCAACATGCCGGAGGCTAAGGTGCTTTTACCGCCGCAGAACTTCCCTGGGCTTGGAAACGCGATAGGCAACTAAGCGAATCCGGGTCCCACTGGGTTTAAAGCGCAACTTTTAAACGAAAAGGAAAATGACCCGGGTTGACATTTGGGAGTTGGCGTGGGGACGGCGGAGGCGCCCGGTCCGAGCGTTCGCGGTCGCGCGGTCCGGTCGGGGGGCCTTCTGGCTCCTCCCGCAGCGCGGCGGCCGGGGATCGGGGAGCCACCTGCGGGCGCTTTGTAAGTGTGACAGCACCCCTTTCACCGCCTCCACGCCCAGGGCCTCCTGCGGGGAAAAGACGACACAAGAGAGCTTTAGACCTGACCAACGCACCGCCGCCTTGTGCGGGAAACGGGTGGACATCCCACCCCCCCCCCCCCCGCCCCGCCGTCTCCTGCGGAGCACAGCTTGTGGGGCGGGGGGTTAGGACTCTACCACACCCCACCTGCGGCGAGGCTTTAGTATTGTGCCACCCCTGGCTGGCACGCACTCGCCCTCCGGAGAACTCTGGGTGCCAGAACCCCAGTCCAGCTCCTAGGCCTGTCAGTGGCGTCTCTCCTTCCCAGAAGGCTCCCTGGGTCAGTCGGGTAGAAAGATCTGGGTGAGAGGTGTTGCGAGCAGGTACTTTTGACAAGAGAGGTGCTCGCCCCCACAGTTCCAGACTGAGCACAGGTGGGGTAGGGGTCAGCAGAAAATGACGAACTCCACCAATAGCGCTCAAAGCTACTGGATACAATATCTTTAGGCTGAAGCCAAAAATGAGCATTTTCTTCCCATTAGCAACGACTTAAAGAGGTTATTATTAGCCTTAAAGGTAGATTTGCTTTAGAATCTTTTAATCTGGGAGTTTCCACTGGCAAGCCCTTTCGGGAAATGTGTGCATGGAGGGAGGGGAAGGAAAGAGAGCAGTCCATCATCCCTCAAGTGTGACCGTCCAGGACCTCCTTCCTCTTGGTTGGGGAGGATCAGATAGCAGGAGTTTTCCACTGGGGAGGACAAGGAGGATCCCGAGCCCAGAGTTTTGCAGTGGAAAGCTCCAGGCCAGGGTGAGGGGAAGGCAGAGAGACTGGCCGGAGAGAACCCCAGAGTATTTCTCAAAAGGAACTTTAAATAGGTTGGGTTGGGGTTTATATAAACAAAGGGCTCTGCTGCACTGTGCCTGCCGGATTTTGAAAATTCAAATGCAGTGAATGAGTTTGGGTGTGGGCATACTTTCCCCGAACAAGACACCTGCAGGCTGTGAGGTAACCGCCAGGGCCACTCTGAGCCACTTCCTGGTCCCAGGGTGGGGGGAGGAAGGAACGCATGGACAGACCTGGCTAACATGATGTCCCGAGAGAGCGAGCGAGCGAGCGAGCGAGACCCCAATGTTCCGTTCACGTGTGGGTTCCCAAGCAGGCCCACACTGCGTGTTTAGGAATGCGCACAGAGGAAAGATTCAGAAACTGCAAGGAGGTGATGTGAGTGTGGTCAGGAGGAGGGCTGGGCAGCGGGGGACGTCCAGTTCTGGACAGGGCTAGCGGCTTTATGATCCTACATCGAACTCCGTGCACAGGCTTTATGCACCTTTCTGTACGCACAGGCACTGTGTCTGCAGTGTTAACGAATGGGGGTGGGGGGTTGCGGAAAACAGGCTGCAGCTGGGGTGGGGGGTTGCGGGAAAGCAGGCTGCAGCTCACGGAGTGACCGCAGGGGTTCTAGGTGCGTCAGCGGAACACGAATCCGAAAGGGCTGGCGCCTCAGAGGGGTCGCGGTCCAGTTCTGACTCTAAGCGGTTGTGTGACCTTCGCCAGGGCCTAACTCTGGAGGAGATACTGGAAATAAGAGTAGTTTGGATTCCTCGCCTCATTAGAGGATTATTAAGACCTGGTAGGTGCACCTGGCTGGCTCAGTCAGTGGAGCATGGGACTCTTGATCTCAGGGTTGTGAGTTCGAGCCCTGTGTAGGGTAGAGATTACTTTAAAAAACAACAACAACAACAACAACCACAGGGCTGCCTGGGTGGCTCAGCCAGTTAAGCATGGGACTTCGGTTCGGGTCATGATCTTGCGGTCCATGAGTTCGAGCCCCGCATCAGGTTCTGTGCTGACTGCTCAGAGCCTGGAGCCTGCTTCACATTCTGTGTCTCCCTCTCTGGCTCTCCCCGCTTGCACTCTGTCTCTCTCTCTCTCTCTCTCTCTCTCTCTCTCTCTCTTTCTCAAAAACACATAAACTTAAAAAAAAAGAAAAGACTGCATAAAGAGGCTGGCACAGGCCTGGCTCTGGAGCAGGTCTACTAGGGCTAACTTTTCCTGCTACCCTGTCATCATCGTCACTGAGCACCAGGTCATGGTTGTTTGCTCACTTCCTCGGTGGTCCTGGCTGAAATTGTGCACTAAGGGGTGCATGCCCATGCCCGTGCTCATGCAGAGGCAGGGGCTGTAACGTTCATGCAATTTCCCAGGGGGTCTGTGCTCCGCCCCTGATCCGGTCCACTCTCAGTGTGTTGACCGAAAGTGAACTGAGGTCAGGGGGCAAAGGCATACGCCTGGGGGCTGGCCTGTCCTCTGGTGGCTGTACCTGAGGGGCTGAGCCCCGCCCACCTGCCCTTCCCCCTGGGGGTGGCTCCAAGCAGGAGTCCCTCCCCGCGGGTCCCCACCTTGTCTGAGGATGAGCATCCACTCACTGACTCTGAGGCCCCTCCTGGGGGTGGGGGTGGGGTCACATCAGAGTGGGAGGGGCTTGGAGGTTAGCAGTGGTGCCCGTGCCGGAGAGGCCGCTTGTCTATTGGTTTATGTGCCTGGAGGGGCTGCCACTCCTGGGGTCAGGGGCTCAGTGACTCCTAATCGATGTTTATATTTTGCACACGCCCCTGACGTGTTTCACGTGAATTGAGTGCTTTAAAAAGAAAAACAGGGGCGCCTGGGTGGCTCAGTCGGTTAAGTGTCCGACATCGCTCAGGTCATGATCTGGCGGTCCGTGAGTTCGAGCCCCGCGTCGGGCTCTGTGCTGACAGCTCAGAGCCTGGAACCTGTTTCAGATTCTGTGTGTCCCTCTCTCTCTGACCCTCCCCTGTTCATGCTCTGTCTCTCCCTGTCTCAAAAGTAAATAAAACATTAAAAAAAATTTTTTTTAATAAAAAAAGAAAAAAATTTTAAGGCAGAGCTGTGGATCCCTAGCATTGTACATGTTCTGGAAAGCATCTTAAAACATTTTTTGCTGGGGGCTCGAATCAGAACCCACATGAATTCTGGACTCTGTTCTTCACACAGTAAATCCCTGAGCCGATCTTTAAATGGGGAGGAGGCAAAAAGAAACACCCCAGTGGTGAAAGCCAGAAAGCAAGTCTGGGCTGGGGCTTGTTATTTGGGGTGGAGGGAGTTCAGAGGGAACAAGCTCTTGCAAACAGAGTTCATCAAGCCCCTCTTCGCTCCCCGGGGCCCCTCGCCTTGGGTGGGGTTTGACTGGTGGGAAATCCCGAGAAAGTCCAAACTCAGAACAAAGACGGGACCTCAACTGAATTAGAAGGTTAATAGAAGTGAGGGGGCAAAGGGAGTTTAGAACCTAGTCTAGAATGTTTCGTGTACGAGGGCTTTCCTGAATGACCCCGTATCGTTCGTGACAAAAAATAAAATTGTTTTCCTGGTTGGAAGTTACCAGAATCTTCTAAATAGAAGTGCTGTGGTTTCTCTCAGGCCCCCAGGCCCTTGGACTGGGGCTTGTGGCCACAGGTCTTGTGTCCTGACCTACCACGGCATCTCTGGGGAGCCCAGGGTTGAAGGCAGCAAGGGGCCCCTGTCCCGCCCTGGTCCTCAAGCCCACGGAGCAGGTCCTGGGCAGGCCCACCTGGGCCCCCTCAGGCTGCACTGGCCTCTAGTGGCCGAGCACAGTCACTGCCCCACCGGAGTCTCAGAGGTGCCCGCCTCCCTCCCTGCACAAGGGGCCCCCAGGTGCCCTCGGGGAGCAGAGCGCCAGCCGGCAACAGGCCCTCGTGGGCACCTGTGCACACGTAACGTAGGCAGTGGAGCCCTGAGAGACCGCCACCCCTGCTGGCCCGAGCAGGCTGGGCCATGCGGCCTCCTGACTACACCGCCACACCTGGGCTCCTGGGACTCAGCAGGTTAAGGTAAGGGGGCCCCTCCCCCTCTGCTGGATGCTTCTTAAACTGAGGCTCACAGCACATGGCAGGGGGCGGAGCTGGCACTCAAACACCTTAGGTCCCCAACCCGCAGGGAATGACCCCGAGGCTGGCCGACCAGGAAGGATCAGATCCAGTACCCGAGCCCTTGCAGGGGAAGGGAGCAGGTGGAGGGGCTCCCGGGGACGGAGGAAGGCCACAAAAGGCAGGACCAGAGCCGAACGGAGACCCCGTCCGTGGTGGGAGTGGGGGAGGCAGATGCCACTGAAGACTGGGTACTTGGCTGACGTCCACGGTGGCGAACGTACTTGTATCTGTCACTGTTGTTCCCAGCATCACAAAGCCAGTGGGGGGAAGCCCATCGTCTTAACTTGATTATTTCCACCACCACCTCCACACCCCCCCCCCCCCCGCATATCTCCCTTCTTTTTCAAAAAAGATATATTTCACACACCGTAAAATTCACCCTTTTAAAGGTGTATGACTCAGTGGTGTTGAGTGCCTTCGCAAAGCTGTGTAACCATCACGCTGTGGGATTCCAGAACGTTCCCATCACCCTGAAAAGAAGCTGGTGCCATTAAGCAGTCACCTCCACCCCCCACCCCACCCCTGTAGCTCCCTCCTCTGCTGTCTGCCTCTGTGGGCACTTCCTATAAATGGGACCCTACGATGTGCAGCCTTCCATGGCTGGCTCCTTTCCCTGAGCATCATGCTTTCAAGGATCATCCATGTTGTACCACGAATCAGGGCTTTGTTCCTTTTTAGGGCTGCGTAATATTCCATTGTATGGCTAGACCACATGTGTCACCCGTTCATCACCTGATGGGTATTCAGGTTGTTTCCACTTCTTGACTATGAACAACCTCTCTTCCTTTTTTTTTTTTTAACAATTTTTTTTTAAAGTTCCGCCCTCAGTGCAAAGCCCAACACGGGGCTCAGTCTCACAAACCATGAGATCACGACCTTAGCCGAAATCAAGAGTCGACACTCGGGGTGCCTGGGTGGCTCAGTTGGTTAAGCATCTGACTTCAGCTCAGGTCATGATCTCATGATTCATGGGTTCAAGCCCTGAGTCAAGCTCTGCGCTGACAGCTCGGACCCTGGATCCTGCTTCGGATTCTGTGTCTCCCTCTCTTTCCTCCCCCCCCCCCAAAATAAATAAACATTAAAACATTAAACATTAAAAAAAAAAAAGAATCATACACTTAACCGACTGAGCCACCCAGGCACCCCATAACCTCCCTTGCTTTTAAATGGAGGGGGGAGAAGGCAAGACCTTTCTCCCTAAAAAATCGCACGCAGTCTTTTTTGAAATTATTTTTTGTTTGTATATTTTGACATTGTGACCACAGCCACACTGTCATCAATGGCTCTCAGGGGACTTTCCTGGGGGACTTTCCTCGGTCCCTTCTAGGTCCAGGGAGGGGCGCTAATAATGCCCCAGGCAGGAGGGGGGCAGAGTGAGGTGGGAAGCCAGTGGCCTCTGGTTTTCTGCCCCTCCTCCCAGCACCCGGGCCTGTGGAGAAGGGCCTCCCACCCCGGCAGCGAGAGGCCGGGGATACACCAGCTCTCCGTTCACTGCCCCCCGGTAGCCTCCTTCCCTCCTGTGTGCATGCACGCATTTATTCCTTCTATGTCCATTCAATGACATGGCTAACAAAACAGGCAGCACCCTGCCCTCACCTGGAGAGGTCAGCCTGTGGGAGAATACAGACAATTAACATAAGGAAATATTCCACTTTGGGGGAAGAAAATAGAACAATGGTGACAGAGTGGCAGGGGGGAGGGGCAGGCAGGTGGGCTATTGGGGGGGGGGGGAAGGGATCTGGAAAGGCCTTTCAGCCAGGTGACAAAGGAGCCTGCAGGACATCTGGGAGAGGCACACTCAGGGCAGGGAAGATCGGCCAGTGCAAAGGGCCTGGGGCAGGAGTGTGTGCGCTGGGGGTGTCTGAGGCCACTGTGGGTAGAGGACAGGGAGTGGCAGGGGGTCACATGGACCACAGCCAGGACTTTGGTTTTTCTCGTGAGTCTGACAGAAAGACCTCAGGCAGCGGAGTGCAGGAGAGAAGGGTCTGTGCTTTCAAATCGTCACTCTGGCTGATGGGAGGCAGATTCGGAAGCCCACGGTCTGGGCTTCCTGATGGGACCGCTGGGCCGTGGAGGTGGGAGGGCTGGGGTGCAGAGGGGAGTCCGTAGGACTTGCCCCTGGAGTGAAGGTGGGGGTGGGGATGGGGGAATTAGGAGTCATCAGGGTCCCGCCCAGCATGGGAGCCCCTCCCTGTCCTCCCCACTGCACACCGTCTCCCTCTGACTCAGCCTGGAGAGCACTCACCGGGGTCCTCCTCCTTGAAGCCTCTTTGTCTACAGAAGGGCCCGTCAAAAAAAAAAAGAAGGGCCCCCGTTGGCAGGTCAGACTTGTCCTGAGAACCCTGGGCTGTGGGGAGGCGGAATGGAAAAGTCCCCCGTGTCTCCCTCAAGAAGCCTCCACCTCCGCACGTCCCTCCTGGAAGGAAGAGGGTGACCTGGGAGGCCCCCCTCCTTGTTTGTTTCTCTCGCTCCGTTTGCAACGTATTTTTGGGATGCAGGGAAGATAACCTTGGGCAAGAATGATTCCATTAGTGATTGTGAGGGAGACCCGGACAAATAAAGAAAGTTCCCAAATCCTAATTACGTCTTCTTAAAAACAACAAAAAAAAAAAACGGGGGGCGGGGGGCGGGGGGGAGAAAGCTCTCTGCACCCGGGTCACAAAGCTTGGGAGCCAATCCTGTCCGTCTGCCTCCTCTGCATGAGTCCCCTTCCCAGGGGACTCATCTGAAGGACAAAAGCATGCTGCGGGGAGGGACGTGGCAGCCGAGAAGGACCAGCCCCCGGGAGCAGTGGCTGAAAGATGGGCACTATTTTTGCCATTGTCATGATGGAATGTCCGCTCCTCCCCTCCCCCCAGCCCCCCAACACTCAACACCAGAGGCCAGCCGCCTGCTGTGTGGATGTGTTGGAAACACAACGCAGGCCTCCCGACTCTGGTCACCCAGAGAGCCAGGGAAGACCAGCCGCTCAGAGGACAGGGGAGGGGGCCACGCTGGGATGCTGGGGCAGGACAGGGGGCAGAGAAGCCTGGCCCGGAGCCTGAAGGAACCTGGCCACCTCTGGGCTTCCCCCAGGGCCTGGGGGCGGGGCCACCTGGCCTCCACGGGAATCCCAAATTCCAGGAAGCGTGGGAACTCTGGCCATCTGGCAACTGGGGGTGCGGGGGACAAGCCTAAGACCCATGTGGCTTCCAGGTGAGACGTAGCAGCCCTGAGGAGCCACCAACACCACTGGGCTCCCGGTCCCCAGACCTGCTAGGGAGAAGAGGCATCCCCTCATCCTTCCACGCCAAGGGAGGGTTTAGCCGAGACCTCCAGGGAAAAAGCCAGCCTGAGGTCCTGGAGGCTCTTGGAGTCGTGGAGGGGTGGGGGCGGGGGGGATGGGGCTCTGGGTCCGCCCCCAGGCAGCAGGGGAGCCCCGGGGCCCCACCAGCTGTGCCGGCAGGGGAGGGCCCTCCCAGGGGCAGGGGTGATGAGTCACACCCTGCTGGGACTTGGTGTGCGTGCTGAGTCCTGCAGCTCTTGAAGGAGAGCAGACCCTGCCCTGATCAAAAGGGAAAAAAGGTGGGGAGGACACCATTAACAGGCCAGAGCCACCGGGCTTGGGTCCGGACGCAGGAGGCGTGCTCGGCAAGTGTGGGCCCTGGGCGCCCACGGAGCTAAGGACAGCAGATCCAGGTGACGTCCGCAACTGGCCGCCGCCTGCTTGGGGGGGACCCGAGGACAAGGAGGGGCTGTTGCCCGAGGCCTCGTTTCCTACAGGTTCCAACTTCTGTCAACGTTGGTTAATTGGTTGCTTTGCAGGATTTGAGGCACATGTGCCTGTCTGTCCACCAAATCCGCTCATTTGCCCGCTCGCCCAGGGAAGTGGGTGCGGCCGCCTCTTCCGACCTCACCCCTGTGCAGAATCCACAGCGAGTGTTTGCTGGGGGCTCTGTCCCTGTCGGGGGCGGGGGGGGCGGGGACGCTGGGCAGGGACAGGAGCACCGGGCAGGGAGTCGGAGGCCTGGCAGTGTCGGGCAAGGCCCTTCTCTTCTCTGGGCCTCAGTCCCCTCTGTGAAATGGGCTGTATCCATTTCCCGTGGCTGGCGTAACAGCATCCCACAAACTCCGCGGCTTAAGCCACGCGTGTACTCTCCTGCGGGTTAAGTGGAAACGGCAGCAGCTCTGCAGCCTTCCTGGGGGTCCCGGGGAGAACCCATTTTCTTGCCTTTCCCAGCTTCTTGAGACCACCCACCTCGCGTGGCTCGCGGCCCCTCCAAGTTCAGAGCCAGCGGCGGCCAGTCGCCACAGCCTCTCCTACGTTCCTGGGCTCTGAAACCGGCTCTCTGGCCTCCGCCCTTCCACGGTCAAGGATCTGATTACATTGGACCCCCCTAGACGACGGAGGGCAGTCGCCACATCTCAAGGAGGCTCTCCTTGTGGAGGGAACTGCTGACCAGCAGCCCGAACTCCACCTGCAGCCTTAACTCCTTTGCCACCAACAACATAGTCGCAGGTTTGGGAGGTTAGCACGTGGGCATCCAGAACGGGGACACTCTTTTTGGCTGCCATGTGGGGGTTAAGCTCGGGGCTTCCGCGGGGAAGCCCCGCCCCCGGCCTGCCAACGACAAAGGACCGGGCAGTGCTGTCCACAGAAGCCTGAAGTATCCATTCGTCAGCAGTCACTCCTGACCACGGTGTTTCTGGGAAGAAAAGGAGGCCTTTGTCCCAGAGCAGAGGCCAGGAGCATTCCCGAGGCTGGTCCTCTGAGGGGTTCCACCGTGACCCCTAAACCTCACACCGAAATGTTTCCTAGGGCCAAGACTGGGGGGAGGGGTGCGGGGTGAGGGTGCTGGATTTCATCCGGGCCACACACCACTGCGGAGGACCTCCCTGTGCCCAGGTCTGTACTGGATGTGGGGCCCATGGAATCTGATGTGCTGGCCTGCCCTCGCAGAGTTCAGTCTACTGAACACATCCTGGTCAGAATACTGTGGGATAAAACCAGGGGACAGGGTCACTCCAAAGAGAAAGTGAGGGGGAAAGGTGTCTGAGAAAGCTTTCCAGGGTAGCTGGGTTTTGCCGTGTGAGTAGGAGTTCGCCAGGTGGATGGGAATATGGAATTCTAGCTGGAGGCAAAAATTTGTGCCAAAGCATAAAAGAAGAACAGAATACTCTGTGTGTGTGTGTGTGTGTGTGTGTGTGTGTGTGTGTCGGGATGGGGGGAGAGCATAAGCAGTTTGGTATTACTGAGGGTGAGATGTAGGGGGCAGGGGTTGGGGTGAGGTCAGAGGCAGGCAGGGGCTGGGTTAAGAAGTCTAGCCTTTACGCTATAGGCGATGGGGGTTTTTAGCTGTAGAGGGATGTGGTCAAGGACCGTTGGGAGAGCAGTGAGGGTGGGGAGGAGATTGACTTACAAAACTAGTCAGTCCCCACCATGGTGAGGTGGTGCCCAGAGAGCACGGGTACAGATAGGATTTCTGCTCCCTGTGACATAGGAGACCCCAGGCTGGGACAGGTGAGAGGCGGGTCACCCCGAAGCCCCGGCCAGGAGTTTCCTAGGAGCAGGGAGCAGGTGACCTGCCCCAGGCATCCAGTCCCACGAGAGTTCTGCTCTCTTGTCTTTCTTATAGACAGAAATTATGGCATTTGAAAGTCACTCCTTTGACTAGCGTCCTGCTCATGAGCCCACTGTGCAGCATAGCTCCTCCGGGAGGCCGGCTTGGCGGTGACAGGTGGAGAAGTGGGCTTGGCAGATGCAGCCTGGATCTGGGTTCCAGTTCCGCCGCTCTCCGGCTGCGTGCCCAGGGAGGAATTCCATCTCTGTTTCTTCCGCTGTAAGGGTGTCTGATTTGGCTTTTACCAACTCCTGCTGAGGACTCGCGATTCTCCAGCTCCACTGACGTAACGATACTGCCTGATCTCCCCCGTGGGAGCATCACCCACGTGCAAAGGGCCTCACAGGGGCCGGGCAGCCTGCCCAGGGACACGTGGTAGGAACTGGCCCAAAGGCCCTCGCTCCCGGCCACCTCGGGCCACTGCGGAGCCCAGGACCCCTCGGAGATGGCCCCTTTGCAGCATGACGAGACTGTCACCCGCTGCTTACCTGCTGCAGGTCTGTGTGAACCAGGCTGTCGTGTCTCTGGTCGGTTTCAGCTCTGGTTTCCCACCGAGAAGGTGGGCGGACGCAGCAGCTGGGAGCCCCCGCTTCCCCCCCAACCCGGTGAGGGCGAGACGGCCTGTCCTTGTCTGGTCGGCACCACAGAGGATCAGCGGCAGTGATCGGAGGGGCCGAGGTGCACACCCAGGTCCCTCAGGCTGCCTTCCGTCCCCCTTCCTGCACCTCCCCGGAGACCAGGGGCCCTCATGAGCCGCCCGCAGCCTCCTGCCAGGGAGAAGGGGGTGCAGAGCTGCAGCAGGAGGAACCCGCTCTATGGCGGGGCACCCCAAGGGCTGGGGCGTGCACACGGGGAGGCGTGGGGGTCACCTGAGCCTTCCCATCTTAAGCAGCTGTGCACAAACACACACGAATATACGCACAAAGAAAATCACAAATACCTGCTGTGCGAGCCTCCTTCTGTCCCTCTCTCCTGCCGCTCAGCCTCTCTGTGCCCCTGCCTTCACGATCTCTCTCTGGCCTGTTTTCTCTGCTTCCCCGTGTGCTGCGATCGGCCCCGGCTCCTGAGCTGGCCCCTTTCGGGCGGGGCATCCCGCGTGGTCCCGTCATCAGGGTGAGGTGGAGTGGCGAGGGTTTGCACAAAGGTGTCCGGCCGAACGGGGATCCCCCGCGGGCCTGCTGGCACCGGGAAGGGGCCGTCACACAGGGGCAGTGGCAGACGGATCACTGGAGGTTCATTCATCCTCTCGGCCCCTCGTTACACCGGGCGTCGTGCATTCTGCGATGTGACTTCTCAGCTCGTTGGAAGGGGGAAGCTGTCTCCCCGCGGTGAATCTGGCGGACGACCTCATGACTAGTTTTGGCCCATAGAATCCAGTGGCAGAGCTGCTGTGCCCGTCCCAGCCTGGCCCCTAAGTGCCCCAGGCCCCTCTGCTCTCCTGCCGAGCCCTGCGCACCTTGGGTACAAGCCCGACCGTCCTGCCGGCGGATGACAGAGCATGGGGAGCAGGGAGAAGCTGGCCCAGCTGGAGCCTGGGAGCCCGGCCACGAGAGCAAAGCCGCGGACTGACCCGCAGTGACAGCAGGTGCACCAGCCAGCCCAGGCCCGCTAAACTGCCCGACCAGCCTGCAGACTCCCTCCTAAGTTTTTTTTTTTGGGGGGGGGGTGGTTGTTACGCAGCAATGGATAGCTGATACAGGCACCGTACGCACGCCTGTGAGTCACGGAGATATACGGCGGCGGGAGCAGCTCTCAGAGGTGTGGGGCCTCACTGTGACTCCAGCAGGGCCCCCAAATGTGGCCGTGGCCCCTCAAGAGAAGCGTCCTCGTGGTCAAGAACATGGCTTGGGTGTCCCATACGTAGACCCGAGCCCGAACACAAGATCCACCACGCCGTGGCCAGGCTCCAAAGGTGGCCCCCAATGAGCCACCTCTCCTGGTGCCCCCACCCTAGGTCGGTCCCCTCCCACGCCAGATCCGGACCGGCCGCCGATCTCGCAGCCAAAGTGGCTCTGGGCCAGGGCCAGACCTAAGCCATCGGGAGATCTGGCAGCTTGGGACCTCCCATTGTGGGAAGGCCGCTGACCATCCCCGTGAAGAGAGGCCCCGTGGGGAGGCCCTCGTGGCTGAGGCACTGTGGAGAGAGAGGCCACCCAGAGGCCGTCAGGCTCCAGCTAAGTGACAGAAAAGCCGCTTGGACAATCCACTCCCGGCCACCATGTGACTGCACTTGCGTGACAGACCCACGAGCAGAACTGACCGCCCAGCTGAGCCCAGCCAACCCACGGAGCCACGAGAAGTAGTAACAAAGTGATGTTTTGCCTGAACTCTACTGCCCTTCGCAAACTGTGACCCTCAGCCCACGAGGGCGGCCTCCTTCCCCCGAGCACCCAGGAAGAGCGGCTTCAGAAGGACGCTTCTGTCCCCGCTCCAGCCATCGGGGTTGCAGAAACGTGGGTCTAGTCTTAGCCCTGTAACACGTCTTCCCAGAATGCACTCTGAGGTCACTTCCCCCGTTCAAGGGCCCCCGCCGTCCCCTCCCGTCTGTGCCTCTGGAAAGGGATGGTTAGGGTTCTAGTTGTACTTTGAGTGTTGCCTCCCCTGGGGGTCCCCCAACACCTTCCCCAGCCTCTGAGGCGGCCAGGGTGCTCCTTCTCCTGTGTTCTGCTGCCCCCTGCATTTGTCCGTTACAGCCGTCAGCGCCCCGTGTTGCAGTCTGCCCCAAAGGTGACCTCTGAAGGCCAAGGCCAGCTCTTCCCATCAGGTGGCACCGAGCGGGGGGGCCCGGGACAGGGGAGAGGACCAATCAATCCCCATGGGATGAGTGAGGCCAGGCCTATCTCCAGGGACAGAGCCCCGGGGACATGGGTCCAAGCAGGGCTGGGCTGGAGACAAGTGGACGTGGACGGTGTGGGACGAGGCACGCCTGGATGAGAGGAGGTGGGCGTGAGTGGGGCCGGAAAGCCCTTGGGACGACGGAGCCCAGGCCTGTCCTCGGGGATGGGAGGGACGGGCACCCTGTCACTGTCGTAAAGGCTCTTTCATTATGGCCATCTCCAAAGGAGCTCGGTCGGGTCGTATCCACGCTGCCTGAAACAGAGGGGAAATCCGGCAGTTTTCTAGATGGAGTCCAATCAACGTGGCCAGCTGGACCTACTCTGGGAGCCTCACCAGCAGCATCCCAGCGTCTCCTCAGGGCTCCTTCAGCACGTGCCCCCGGGCACACCCACCTGGCCCCCAGCCCACCCCTGCGGGCTGTCACCAGGAAGGCAGTGCCGTCGCAAGCCTCCGATGTCTGCAAACAGGCTTTCCGCAGCACGAGGGGAAGCAGGCGTAAGCCAGGCCCCATTCCATGGGTTGGTCCAAAATAACCCACTGGGAAGTAAGCTGAGACTCACACGAGCGGCCAAGGGTACGACACCCAGGATGAGTGGTGAGTTGACCTGCCTTCTTGGCAGCATGGTGATCAGACGCCCTAGATGCCAGGCTGCTGCCAGATTCTGGATAAATGTCTACAGACGTAACTTTATTGCATCGCTGAGCTTGTAAGAAAGCCCCACCTTCCAAAAAAAAAAAGAAGGAGGAGGAGGAGGAGGAGGGGTGGGAGGAGAAAGAGCTGGAACTAGATAGATGAGCAATGATCATTTTCCCCGGGTGCTCATAAGAGATAGAGACTGAGCTGTTGCAAAGTGGTGGGCGGTCAGGAGGTGACCCCAAGACTCCGCCCATCGAGCTGCAATCCTCAAAGAAGGCGACCTTCTCCAGGAGAGAGTGGTGCCAACGGAATCTGCCCGCCCGCAGAGGGACCCTGCTGGGAAATCTGGGTGTCTGCTTCAGGGCTCCAGATAGGAGATATTTAACGACGATAATAATCTCCCTTGAGAGTTTGCAACCGTAGCAGAGGACCTGAGTAAATATTTAAAGAAGACAATCCAGATGGCCAACGGACACATGGACAGATGCTCAACATCACTCGTCATCGGGGAAACGTACATCAGACCACAAGGAGACAGAGCCTCACCCCAGTCAGGGTGGCTCACATCAAAAAAGCAAGCAGTAACAGGTGTTGGAGAAGATGTGGGAAGAGGGCATCAGTTGGGCACCGTCGGTGGGAATGCAAACTGGTGCAGCCCCTGTGGAGAACAGGGTGGAGGGTCCTAAAAAAAAAAGAAGAAATATCAAAAGATCCAACAATGCCACTACTGGATATTTACCCAAAGAAAATGAAAACATTTATTCAAAAAGATATCTGCACCCCTATGTTTATTGCAGCATTATTTACAATGGCCAAGATATGCAAGCAGCCCAGATGTGCATCGATACACGAAGGACAGGCAAACAAGATGTGTTTATATGCAATGGGATAGTACTCAGCCATAAAAACAATGAGATCCCGCCTTTGCAGCAACTTGGACGGACGTTGGGTATTTCATGGTAAGTGAGTGAAGTCAGACAGAGAAAGACAAATACGATATGATTCGACCTTGATGTGGAGTCTTAAAAGAAAATGAGCAAACAAATTTTAAAAAAGCAGAAACAGGGGCGCCTGGGTGGCTCAGGACGTTGAACGTCTGACTCTTTTTTTTAAGTTTATTTATTTATTTTGAGAGACAGAGAGAGAGAGAGAGAGTGCAAGCAGGGGAGGGGCATGGAGAGAAAGAGAGAGAGAGAGAGAGAGAGAGAGAGAGAGAGAGAATCCCAAGCAGTCTCCACACTGTCAGCGTGGAGCCTGCCTCGGGGCTCAATCGCACAAACTGTGAGATCATGACCTGAGCCAAAATCCAGAATCAGATGTTTGGGGCACCCGGGGTGGCTCAGTCGGTTAAACGTCTGTCCCTGGATTTCGGCTCAGGTCATGATCTCACAGTTTGTGGGATTGAGCCCCGAGGCAGGCTCCACGCTGACAGTGTGGAGACTGCTTGGGTCTCTCTCTCTCTCTCTCTCTCTCTCTCTCTCTCCCCCCACACACACACTTTCCCTGATTGTGCTTTCTCACTCGAAAGAATAAATAAATTGTAAAAAAAATAATAATAAAATAATAAAAAAGCAGAAACGATCGTAAATACAGAGAACAAACTGACGGCTGCCAGAGAGGAGGGGGTTGGAGGGATGGGGAAATAGGGGAAGGGGATGAAGAGATACAAACTTCCAGCTATAAAATAAGCAGGTCACGGGGGTGAGAAGTACAGCCCGGGGAATACAGTCGATACTATTGTAATCACGTTTTATGGTGACAGGTGGTGACCACACTTACGGTCGAGAGTATAGCTTAACGTATAGAATTGTCGAATCCCTATGTTGCACACCTGGAATTAATATAACATCACATGTCAACTATACTTGAATTTAAGTTAAAAAAATACAAATAAAAAAAGCATTTGCAACCACAGGCGTGTTCTCATGGAGTTGCTGGGGTGACGTTTAGTCTATGTCACGGACAAGGAAATCCCAAGTAAGAAATTAAACTAGAACTGTCCCGATCAGGAGTACCCCCCCCCCCCTTGTGATGGACAGAAGCAAACAGACAAACGAAAGTTTTCTGGAGGAAGGCATCCCAATAGGCCTTCAGGATTCCTTCAAATGAAGCACAATCAAGTATAAATTTGCAATAAAAAGATGACAAAACAGGGGCGCCTAGATGGCTCAGTCTGTTAAGCGTTTGGCTTCGGCTCAGGTCATGATCTCACGTTTTGTGGGTTCAAGCCCCTCGTCGGGCTCTGTCCTGATGGCTCAGAGCCTGAGCCTGCTTCAGATTCTGTGTCTCCCTTTCTCTCTGCCCCTCCCCTGCTCGTGCTCTGTCTCTCTTACTCAAAAATAAATAAACATTTAAAAAAATTTTTTAAAGGAATAATATATATTAACGATGTGAAAAGACACATTTGGAGAAAAAAAACCCAAAATCACTTTTACAAATGAAAATATAAACATTGAAGGGCCCCTGGATGGCTCAGTCGGTTAAGCCTCTGACTTTGGCTCAGGTCATGACCTCACAGCATGCGAGTTCAAGCCCTGCTTTGTGCTGACAGCTCGGAGCCTGGAGCCTGCTTCAGATTCTGTGTCTCCCTTTCTCTCTGCCCCTCCCCTGCTCGTGCTCTGTCTCTGTCTCTCAAAAATAAATAAACGTTTAAAAAATTGAAAAAAAAGAAAATATAAACTTTGAGACTTTTTCTAAAGTTTATTTATTTTTTTGAGAGAGATAGAGAGTGAGCAGGGAAGGGGCAGGGAGAGGGAATCCCAAGCAGGGCTGTGAGCTGACAGCACAGACATGGGGCTTGAACTCACAAACTGTGAGATCATGACCTGAGCTGAAACCGAGAGTCAGACGCTTAACCGAGGACGGAGCCACCTAGACGCCCCTAAACATTGCAACTTTAAACCCCATGCAATAAATAGCTGAAGAGAGAATCAGCACATCAGAGCACAGGTCTGAAGAAATCTCCCAGGAGGCGGCACAGGGAGATAAGGAGACAGAAACTATGGAAGAGAGGTCAGGAGGCCAGGAAGAGAGCGCGAGAGTCTAACACGTGTTCGATCAGAATTCCAGAACTCCAGGATGCGGAGGAACTCGCTGGAGGAGGGAGAGGGGCAGCGGGCTATTCCAGGCAGAGGGAACAGCATGCCGAGGCACTGAGAGCCTCACCCCAAGCCAGTGTGCTAGAGCCCTTGCTCTGTTGCTGGCCTTGTGCAGGGCAATGCTGGGGCACAGGCCTCTGACGCTCTTCCTGCCCAAGCAGCAGGCGGCCTGGTGGGAAGCCAGCTGCAGCGACGTGGACAGCTGTGTTGACATCTGGGCAGTTTCACCTCCCCTTTGACTGCTAACTGCACCCCGTCTCCTCCCCCACCCTCAGGCCACACGGTCCAGGTAGCCCTAACCCAGTCCTTCGTGCTCCGGGGGCATACCTATGACCCCAGCCAGGTCACCCACGGCCAGTGAGGCCCAGTTCTAAAACTTTTGTTAGAACAGTTGGGTAGAGGGAACCTCAGGCTGCTGTCAGGGGAGAATGTTGGCCCAGGACAGCCAGGAGATAGAGATAACACAAAAAGAAGCTCTTTGAGCCCTGGATCCAGCTGTGCCTGAAGGACATGCGGTTACATGCATTAATACATTTCTGTTTCTTTTTTTATTTTTTAAAGTTTTTTTTTAATGTTTTTTTATTTATTTTCGAGACAGAGAGAGACAGAGCATGAGCAGGGGAGGGGCAGAAAGAGGGGGAGCCACAGGATCCAAAGCAGGCTCCCAGCTCTGAGCTGGCAGCACAGAGCCCGATGCGGGGCTCGAACTCACAAACTGTGAGATCATGACCTGAGCTGAAGTTGGCCGCTTAACTGACTGAGCCACCGAGGCGCCCCAGTACGTTTCCTTTTCTGTTTAAGCTGGTGGGAGTCAGTTTTTCTGTCACGTGCGACTCCTCGTTTCATCGGGAAGCCCCAAGGCTGGAGACCATGGAGACCCCAGCCCAGCCCAGAGCAGGTGATGGCCGGGTCAGGCCTTGATGGCTGCGTCATAGTTAGCCGGGAGGTGAGGGGTATGCCCAGGCAGGCTGGCGTGGGCGTTGGCTGTCTTCCCGGGAATCAGTGCAGCTCACTGGCTCCTGGGCCAAATGTCTGCCCAGGCAGGCCCCGGGCTCCCAGGTTGGCTCCCAGCAGTGCCTTATGATGGCCTTGGGCCTTGGTAAGCGCTGGAGGCCTATCGGGACGAAGAAGGCTCAGAAGCTTTGCATGGGGGAAAGAGAGAGGGAGGGGGCAGGCCAGCTCCCAGGGGTCTTGCCTCGTGGGTCGTGGCGGTGTGCAGAACCCAGCCTCAGGATTCAGCTGAGATCTGTGAGAGGAGCAGAGTGGGGAAGATGTTAGCCCACACCTGTCCCTCCCCAGACCACTGGCCAGTGGCATGGATGCCCCCTGGGGAAAGTGCCAGGCAGGTGTGATGTACAGGTCACCCAACCAAGTGGGTTTAAGGATGCACTCAGCTGTGCAATCATTTCAGGTCCTTGGTCCCAGCCGACTCAGCAGCCAGCCCAGCACAGACTCCTGCAGATCGGTCAGCAATCAATGGCCGCACTGTGTCTGTCCCTGCCAGCCCAGGCCACCATATCCACCTGAATGCCCCCTCTTCCAAGAAGCCCTCCCTGATCACCCCCAGAAGTGCCCCATCTTGACTCTCATGTCCCTCTGAACCCGGGACCCGTCGCAGATTGCCAGTTCCAGGCTATTGTGGGATGTGGTTACTTATATACCTCCGTATTTTCCTTTGGTTCATCTCTGCCAACCCAGGGCCCAGCCAGGACCTAGTACGAACACCTACCTGCTGGGGAAATATTTGCTAAATGAACAATGAACAGTTGGACGAAATCTCCAGTTTCCATTCCCATTGCACTTACCATGTGCCAGGCACTGTTTTAAATCCTTAGAAATACTAACTCACTGACTCCTGGTAACGATGCTTAGTGAGTGGTTTGCCTCGTTGGATCCCTGCTTAACAGGCCGGGAAACTCCGGCACGAGCAGGCTAGCAGCCTGCCCAGGATCACACAGCCTGTATGCCACAGAGCCAGGACTCAAGCCCAGGCGGCCCCTCTCTGAGTCTGCGCTCTTAGCCCGCGGCCACGACAAGTCGTTACGTCCCAGGGGTGCGGTGAGGCCACCGAGGACCAAGAAAGAGACATTGTAGCCAGTGGAGGCATTGTAGCCAGTGGCCAGACCCTCCTGCCTCCTTATCGGGTTCTTCCCCCCCCCCGCCCCCCCATAAACCAGGAGCCCCGGAGCTCGGATCTCAAAGGTCACTCATCTGGTCACGGCTTTGGAGGCTGCGGGCCAGCGCTTTCCCCCCAGAGGCAGAGCCTGTCTGGGCCCCTCCTCCCTTCTCGTGGGGACCGTTTTGCCCCAGGGGGAATCTTGTGGGCAAGGAGGTAGGGACTGAGTTTGCAGCTTGTGGGAGTGTTTCGGTGAGAGCTGGTGGATGGGTTCAGCCCGTGCAGGGACAGGAGCCGGAGAGAGGCTGGCTGGGCAGGGCCCTGGGCCTCCAGGGAGGGGGACGAGGACCAGGGAGGGGTGGCGAGGACGCAGGGGTGTGGCCCTGGCAGTGCTAGACCTGAGAGAGACCCCGGCCGACCCGAGGAGGGGTGTGTGGCTGGGGGTGCAGGCTCCCCACTGATGGGCAGGGCAGGCTGTGGGGCGGGGCTCCAGGGGGCCCTAGGGTCCTGCCCAGGGATTCAGACCCTGCCCTCAGCCCTCTGCACGGCACTCAGTGCGTTTCCCTCCCTGGGGGAGGCCCCTGGCGCCCTCAAGCTCCCGTGGGAGACCTCCCATCCTCGCAGACAGCAGAGCCGTAGGCAGCCATGTCTGACGCCACAAGGCTGTGCCTCCCCGGTCACATGACCCTGAGGGGGCACCCTCCCCCCGTGTAGGTCAGCCCAAGACCAACCGCTGACAGTGGAGTGAGCAGCTGACCAGTTGGATTCCCCCCCTGGGGACCCCCGCTGGACCTCGCAGGAAAAAAGGCAATGCGAGGGAGGCCCGAGGCCTGGGGAGACGGGGGGGTCATGGAGAACCTGCAGGTCTTGGGGGACCTGGGAGGGTCTAGGGGACTTGGGGAGGCCTCGGGGATTCTGGGGCCGTTCTGGGGACTGGGCGATTTGGGGGGGCCTGGGGGGCCTGGAAGACCTTGAGAAGACTTTGGGTCCTCGGGTTGGGAGGGATTGGGGATTCTGAATGGCCTGGGGCATCCAGAGTCCACGGAGGGCCTTGATGGATCTTTAGGGCCTTTGGGGAGGTCATGGGGGTCTTGGGGCATCATGGGGGTACTTGAGGGTCTTTGGGGGCCTTGGGAGACCTTAAGAGTCTTGGGACTTCCGGGACCTCGGGAAGTCTCGGTGAATTTAGGGGGATGTAGGGGTTTTAGGGGGACTGGAGGGGCCCGGGGGCTTTCGGTAGCCCTTGGGGAATGGAACAGACCCTCCAGAGTCCAGGTCATGCTGGCGGCTGTGGCCCGGGCACCTGGCTTCACTTCTGGGAGCCCTGGCTCCCGCCGTGTGATGGGAAGATCACAGGCCCGCAGAGTCCCTGGAGGTGGAAATGAACAAAGGCGACACCTGTTCCTTTCGGCGCCCTTGCCTCTGCCGTCACGTCTGGACCCCCTGAGGCCAGGCCACGCCATCTCCCCCTTGGACAATGCCGGAGCTTTCCCGCCGGTCCCCTGTCTCCCGCCCTGGTCCCTCCAATCTGTTCCTCACCGGCAGCCGGAGTCATCTCCTTCAAAGGCAATCCTGCCCTCTCAACCTGCCCCCGACTTGTGGCATCTTTAAGGATATCTCGGCTGCCTGTGCACAGCCACTCGCCCTCCTCCTTCCTGTCCTGATGGGGGTACTTCAGCCTCCACACCTAGAGCTGCCCGGAGCCCCTGGCCACAGCATCCGCGGGAGCCCCTGCCCGAGTACGTGTAGACGACCCCCTGCTTCCTGCATCGGGAAAGTCTGCTAGAAAATGCGTCAGCTGAGCCAGGCAGCAGGGTTGGGGCCGGGTGCTCGGCATCATCCTGGGGCGGGTCAGAGCCGCCCACACTGGCCGCCAGGCCGCTTGCCTGCCTCACGCATCCTCTGGGGGGTGACTGGTCCAGGCGGGTGTGCGACACGGCTCTGGCCAGCGGGGGAAGTCCCCTGGGGGCTGCTACAGGAAGGTTTCCTCAGCAGGCAAGAGAAACGGCGAGACAGGCCTCTTGTCACCCCTGCATCTAGGCATAAGGGCTTTACAGAAGCCAACGCACTCACTACCCTGTGAGGTAGGCGCGATCACCATCCTTATTTTACAGACGAGGAAACTGAGGCAGAGAGAGAGAGAGAAGGGTCTTGTGCCCCGGGAGCTGACGGAGCAGGAATCAGACCCCACTCTGCCTCCAAAGCCCCTGCAGGGCCCGGTGCCCAGCAAGCTGTTTGGGCTCACCTTGGCTACCCCTCTTCAGCCTCTGGGCCGCCTTTCAGCATCTTCAATGTCTTTTCCACCTCAGGGCCTTTGCCTGGCTCTTCCTTCTCCCTAGAGCACTTTTCTCACCTGTCTCACTGTCTCATCTGTCTCATGTGTCTCACTGTGGGGTCTTGGCCTGAATGTTCCCTCCCCGGCAGGGGTGTGACTTGCTGGGGACAGGAGTGAGGTGGCTTCCTGGATGCCTTTTGTGCCTTTTGAATATTGAACCATGTGACTACATTACCTAGTGTCTCAGTCAGCTTGGTCGCCTTAAGAAATACCACAGGCTGAGGTGGGGGGTGGGGAGGGCAGGGGCCTAAACAACAGATTTTTCACAGTCCCTGAGGCCAGAAGTCTGAGATCAGATTGATTCAGTCCCCAGTGAGAGCTCTCTCTTGAGTTTAGATGGTGGCCTTCAGGCTGTGTCTTCACGTGGCTCTTCCTCAGTGCTTACAGACCAGTGACAGAGAAAAAGATCTCTCTCTCTCTCTCTCTCTCTCTCTCTCTCTCTCTCACTTCTATCTTTTATTTTTTAATGTTTATTTATTTTTGACAGAGAGAGAGACAGACAGAGACAGAACATGAGTGGGGGAGGGGCAGAGAGAGAGGGAGACACAGAATCCAAAGCAGGCTCCAGGCTCCGAGCTGTCAGCACAGAGCCCGACGCGGGGCTCAAACTCACGAACCTCGAGATCGTGACCTGAGCCGAAGTCAGACGCTCAACCGACTGAGCCACCCAGGCGCCCCCCCCCACTTCTTACAGGGCACCCCAACATATGGCCTCATCTAAACCCAATCACCTTCCAAAGGCCCCACCTCCAAATACCACTGGGGGCAAGGGGCTCAACATGTGAATTTGGGGGGCACGCAAAATTCAGTCCATGGCACCTACTCAAAAAGTAATACATTTTGAAAAAATTTATAAAGGCATACAACTTCACACTGATCAGGATGGCTATTATTTGAAAAATAGCAACAGAAAGTAGCATTCCATTGGCAAGGATGTGGAGAAATTGGAACCCCGTGTGTTGATGGCGGGAACGTAAAATGGAGCCCCTGCTGTGGAAACCAGTCTGGCCGTTCCTCCAAGGGTTAAATATAGAATTCCCACATGACCCAGCAAACCCACGTCTAGGTACATGCCCAAAATAAATGAGAGCAGGGACTTAAAGAGATTTGTGCACCATATTGACAGCAGCATTATTCACCATAGCTGAAAGGTGAAAACAATCCAAGTGTCCGTCAACGGATAAGCGAAATGTGGTCCATCCGTACAATGACATGGGATTCAGCCTTAAAAAGGAAGGAAATTCTGACAGCTGCGACAGCATGGATGAATCCTGAGGACATCATGCTCAATGAAACAAGCCAGACGTAAAAGGACAGATACTGTGGGATTCCACTTACGTGAGCTACTTAGAGTTGTCTAAACCACAAAGATAGAAAGCGGACGGTGGTCATTAGAGGCTTGGGGAGGGCAATGGGAGTGAGTGTCCAATGGGGACAGCGTTTCAGTTCTGCAAGATGAAAAGAGTTCTGGAGATGGACGGTGTGATGGTCGCACACGAGTGTGAATGCACTGGGTGTTGCTGGATCATACACCTAAACATTGGCTAAGGTGGTAAATTTTGTCATGCGTATATTATCACAATAAAGATGATGAAAATTGGTGGGTAGATCTAAACAAATATTAGCTCCACAAAGTAATACAATTAAAATGGTGTTCTGGGGGCGCCTGGGTGGCGCAGTCGGTTAAGCGTCTGACTTCAGCCAGGTCACGATCTCGCGGTCCGTGAGTTCGAGCCCCGCGTCAGGCTCTGGGCTGACGGCTCGGAGCCTGGAGCCTGTTTCCGATTCTGTGTCTCCCTCTCTCTCTGCCCCTCCCCCGTTCATGCTCTGTCTCTCTCTGTCCCAAAAATAAATAAACGTTAAAAAAAAAAATTAAAAAAAAAAAAAATAAAATGGTGTTCTGGGGCACCTGGGTGGCTCAGTCGGTTGAGCGTCTGACTTCGGCTCAGGTCACGATCTTGCGGTTCGTGAGTTCGAGCCCCACGTCGGGCTTTCTGCTGACAGCTTGGGGCCTGGAGCCTGCTTCAGATTCTGTGTCTCCCCCTCTCTCTGCCCCTCTCCCGCTCACGCTCTCTCTCTCTCTCAAAAAGAAACATTAAAAAAATTTTTTTAATTTCTATAAAGAATTTATATAAATTTTAAAATTTATATAAAGATAAATTTGGATAGACAAATGTTCCTGTCCCAATGTCCTCCCAAAGGGTACTAAATGGAAAGTAGGAAAATTACAGTGGAGAAGCTTGAGAAACACACTCACAGGTGATCAAGGTCAAGGTCAGGGGGCTCGGTCAGGTTGACCGTGCATGCCCTGAACAGGTGGGATGAGAAGGACACTTCACCCCTGTGGTCCCTCTCCCCCAAACCCGTGACTCCAGTCTAAACCCTCAAAAAACATCAGACAAATCCCAGTCAAGGGACATCTACGAAATGACAGACCTTCCTGGGCACCAGGAGCAGGTCATGTCTTCACTGTGGTTCTCAGCACTGGCTCATTCCTTGCCAGATTCACAGAAATCGGGGGCTGCCCCACCTGAGTGGGGCTGGCCCTGTGTGGGTCCCCGGCAGCCAGCATTTCCCGCACCCCGAAAGCCCCGCTCCAGGACAGCCTGTCCCCGTGCCAGGAAGCGGGAGGAGTCAGGATGCTTGCTGGTCCTCATCCTGTGCGAGAACGTGGGTGAGCAGGATGGGGTCAGCCACCCCTGGGAGGAGCCGGGGGCACTTTGAGGGTGCACCGACCTGACCCCCTACATCCCACCACCTCTGGGGTGTGGCTAGTTTAACTGCAGAACTGGATTCTTCACTTCTTTTCATTGTAGTTAATTTTAATTTCAATGTAAATAGCTCTGTGAGGGGGTAGTGGCCACCGTGCGGGGCCGATTTAGAAGCTTAATCAGATTCAGCTTCAGTATTTTTTGGCAAGATGACTTCATTGGGTGGGGCGGGGGTGGGGGTGAGTTTCGTGTTAGGAGTTGCCACAATGTCAGATTTCTCTCTTTTTGTGGTTTAGGATCCACCGATGGTCGCTTCCTGTCATCGCCCTGGACCTCTTAATCCCCGAAGAGGTGCGAAATGGCGATGGTCAAATTCTATCACTGCTGCTTTGTTCACTGGTTGAAATTCTGTAAAGAGAAACCTCCCCCTAGCAACTCTGTGGTCACCTTAGTTACAGATCACATAGGAAAAGTAGGATGAATGGCTGATTTATTTAGAAGTTTCAAAATAACGGGTCGATTCCCTAGTGTCCTGGAAATGTGAACTTCTTTTTGGCGTCATTATAAATGGATGGAGGGGCGCCTGGGTGGCGCAGTCGGTTAAGCGTCCGACTTCAGCCAGGTCACGATCTCGCGGTCCGTGAGTTCGAGCCCCGCGTCAGGCTCTGGGCTGATGGCTCGGAGCCTGGAGCCTGTTTCCGATTCTGTGTCTCCCTCTCTCTGCCCCTCCCCCGTTCATGCTCTGTCTCTCTCTGTCCCAAAAATAAATTAAAAAGTTGGAAAAAAAAATATTAAAAAAAAAAATAATAAATAAATGGATGGATTTAAGCCTGTATAATGTGCTTCAATCCACTGCAGTTCTAATCCTTATTGGTGAGCTAACTGTCCTATCCCTGGTCAGTGGGAGACTGTTCCGTGCCATCCGGGTCCTTCTGATGTGACCCCGGTGGTCTTTGATAGCTTCTTGCTTTTTCGGTGTGATAAGATGTTCCAGGCTCATCCTGTACATTCCCTGACCCGGAATCAGCCTGCTTCCAAGAAGCTGGTTCCTTTTAGGGGGAATTAGAGATCACAATCTCCTCCAGAGGGTGCTCACTGTCTCCGGGTTGTTCCTTGTTTCTAAGGCATTTTCACTGGACAGAGCAGGCAAACATTTGGTTCTAAAGAAATACACACTAAGTCTACACTGACTTTGTACTCAGATCCAGAACTGCAGCCTTTTTACTTAAACCCGTTGACCTCTGTCTCCTCTCACCTGAGCTAAAAATGGCACATTGAGAAAATTGGGTGCTTTACTCCACCCTGCATAGCCAACAATCTCAGAAAAACAATACCCAATGCCCACAAGAGCACTGACATGATCACTGAAAGGAATTAAATATTTGTACTTCTTTTTGTCCTGAAGCCATGTACCACCAGAGGTGTGTAGACAAATTCGTGTATTTTAAGGTCCCTTGGAAACACATTTCCCGGGTGTGGCCATCCAATATGCTATTTAGGTGCATTTATGTCATTTTTTATTTTTTAGGATTTTTAAAAATGTAACAGTGTTTCACCAATCTATTTTTTTTTAATTTTTTTTATTTTAGAGACAGAGAGTGTGTGTGTGTAAGCACAAGCGGGGGAGAGGGAAAAGGATAGAGAGAATCCCAACCTGGCTGCACTGTCAGCACAGAGCCCCATGAGGAGCTCGATCCCACGACCCCAGGATCACGACCTGAGCCTATCGAAATCAAGAGTCGGACGCTCAACCGACTGAGCCAACCAGGCGCCCCTACCAAACAAAGTATTTTTGAAGAAGAACCCTATTATTTCTCTCTTCTTTGAGGTAACTGTTTAAAAATTTGAGTGGGGGGCGCCTGGCTGGCTCAATCTAAGGAGCCCGTGACTCTTGATCTCTGGGTCATGAGTTCAAGCCCCACACTGGGTGTAGAGATACTAAGAAATATAAATAAACATTAAACAATTTTTAAGTTTATTTTATTAAGAAGAAATTTTTTATGTTTATTATCTTTGAGAAAGAGAGAGAGAGAGAGAGAGAGAGAGAGAGAGAGAGAGAGGAGTTCGAGCAGGGGAGGGCAGAGACAGAGGGAGACACAGAATCTGAAGCAGGCTCCAGGCTCCGAGTGGTCAGCGCAGAGCCCGATTCGGGGCTCGAACTCACGAACCGTGAGATCATGACCTGAGCCTAAATCAAGAGTTGGATGCTCAAGCAACTGAGCCACCCAGGAGCTCCCTAAATTAAAAAAATTTTTGAATTATCTTTTAATTTTTTAAGAGTATGAAAAATAGGGGCACCTGGGTGGCTCAGTTGGTTGAGCCTCTGACTTTGGCTCAGATCATGATCTCACGGTTCATGAGTTCAAGCCCCGCGTCGGGCTCTGTGCTGACAGCTGGGAGCTTGCCTGGGATTTTCTCTCTCCCTCTCTCTCTGCCCTTGCCCCGCTCTCCCTCTCTGTCTCTCAAAAATAAATAAACATTAAAAAAAAGAATATGAAAAATATTTATACCACTCTCGGTTTTAGATAAATGATTGTCTTCCCCTCTCTTTTTATTATACCTTACATATGGTGTAACAATTACTTTATGTCAATACCTTTATGTGATATGCTTGGTTCGCTGTCTGCCTACCTTGCTTTCTTCTTTTCTTTTTCCCTCCCCCCTTCCTTCTCTCCCTCCCTCCCTTCCTTCTTCTTCAATTGTCTGTTGGTCCCCAAGCAGGACAAATAATGAAATTAGCTGATGGCCTTTGATTCCTTCTCTTTTCTTCCTCTTCCCTATAATCTGATTTAAAACCATATTTCTATGTCCAGTTCACCCCCGTAAGGTAAGCGGCCAGCTGATCCGACTTTCTGTACCCTCTCCCTCGTCCCCCGCAGGGTTCCCACACCGTCTCACTTATGTTTAATGCTGAAGATAAAACGTACTTAGTGCTCATCATCAACGCTTAGCTGGCTGTCTCTGCATTCATGTCCATTTTCGGAAGCCTGCTCTCAGTAGATTACTTCAGTCAAGGCTCGTGAAAGCAATAATCCTCAACACGAGCAGTTTTCCTGCAACCTTCACACCAAAGGCCATTTGGACAGGACGTAATATTCTGGGCTCACGTTTTCTTTCCTCGGACCTGCAAAATACGTCTTCTGGCATAAAGCACGGCTGTCAACACTCCATGGCGATCTGCTATTTTTTTCCCTGCAAGGGACACAAACGTTTTTTTACCTGGGTGTCCAGAGGGTTTTGTTTTCTTTTCCTTTAAGATTCAGTGGCTGGGGGGTGCGTGGGTGGCTCAGTCAGTTAAGCGTCCGACTCCGGCTCAGGTCATGATCTCACTGTTCCTGGGTTCGAGCCCCGCGTCAGGCTCTGTGCTGACAGCTCGGAGCCTGGAGCCTGCTTCAGATTCTGTGTCTCCCTCTCTCTCTGCCCCATTCCTGCTCGTGCTCTCTCTCTCTCTCTCAAAAATAAATAAACAATAAAATAATTTTCTAATAAAAAATAAATAAAATTCAGTGGCTGGGGTGCCTGGGTGGCTCAGCTGGTTGAGCATCCAACTCTTGATTTCAGCTCAGATCATGATCTCATGGTTCATGGTAATGAGCCCCGCATCAGGGTCCGAGCTGGGTGTGGAACCTGCTGGAGATGATCTCTTTCTCCCTCTCCCCCTCCCCCTCCCCTGCTTGCTTTTGCGCTCTCTCACAAATTAAATAAACTTTTTAAAATACATAAATAAATAACATTCAGTGGCTTTGCTCACCTGCTCAGCGTTCGTCATTCGGGGCCCATTTTCCTAGCGGGCAGTATGCTCTTCCCATATGTAATTTCATGGTTGTTTACATTTTTTTTTTAATGTTTATTTATCTTTGAGAGAGACACAGCATGAGCAGGAGAGGGGCAGACACAGAATCTGAAGCAGGTCCAGGCTCCCAGCTGTCAGCACAGAGCCCGACATGGGGCTCGAACTCACAGTCCTGAGCCAAAGTCGGACGCTTAACCAACTGAGCCACCCAGGCGCCCCTGTTTGCTTGTTTTAAATTTCAGGACTGTCTTCCTGAATTACAGCGTCGGTATTCACTCTGGTCCACTGATCTGGCGTTCTGGCCAGGGAACACAACCACCAGTCCTGTGCGGATCTTTCTGGCCTGCCTTCCGTGGCTCTCTCTCCACTAATCCCTTATCTCTCCGTCTCATTTCTCTGTGATTTAAAAAGTTTCCTACTTTCTACCTACCGGCTACCTCAAGCCGCTGCTGGTTGTGATTTTTCCTTTGGGGGTCGCTTTCCGTTTTGTCTTCATTTACAGAATTGCTCTCTCTTGTATTTCTAATCGTTCTCCAGCCTCTTCAATGCTCAACTGTTCCTTTCCTCTCATCGTCCATTTTCCGAGTCTTCCTAATTCTGAATTACGTTGTTCTTCCGTGGTCTTATCATTTTCTTAATTGCCTGGCCTTGGTGGGAAGCATGAGGCTCACGTTTTCATCGGCTTGGCGAGCATATCTTTCCGATGCACTTTCATAGTCCAGGCGCTGCTGTCCCTGGGGCCACCAACTACATTTCAAGTGCTCCATAACCGTACGTGGCTACTCCACCGCACTGTGCCGATATAGGGTATTCCCATCATTCTAGAAAGTTCTACTGGACAGAGCTGGTCCATGGGATCCCAACTCTCCACCTTACTCTCTTGTTCTTACAGTCACCTTGGGAAAGGTCCAGCCTATGCTGTTGCTGTTACAAACCCTCGGGGCTCCCCCCTGCACAGGTCACCCCTGCTCACAAGCCCCCAGCTCCCACTCACCCACCATGCTTGTTCCGCCCCATGGGCCCAAGGACAGAGAAGGCTGTCACCCCTCTACAACCTCCTCCCTCTGGCCTCTGCCAGGCCTGCCCTTCCTCAGATGTTTTCCTTGGTTTGGAAACACCTCCTCCGAGAAGCCTCCAGCCCCCAGGCTGTGGCAAGTCCTCCCTCTGGTCTCCCAGCCCCACTGACCAAGTGGCCTGGCATCAGATACAGGTCCACCAGGGCCAGGTGCACCAAATGCCGGCCCCTGCCTGGCTGCGGAGGTGGTGAGGGGTGAGAAGAAAGGAGGCCCGACCACCATCCTGCAAAGTAGGGAAACTGAGGCACACAGAGGGGAAGGGCCTTTCCAGGGTCACACGACAGGTAAGACAGAGTCTAGACCCGGGTTAGCTGACTCAGCCTCCTCCCCGATGAAGGGCAGAAGGTGGGGTTGCTAAGGAGGAAGACCCTGCCCCCGCGGCCCTGAGTAGGGTCCGCCCCCGCCGGACTTTGGGCGGGGATTGGGCAGGGCGGGGGGGGGGGGGGGGGGGGGGCTGGGCGACCCTCCAGGACCGACCCAAGGGGGCGTGGCGCCCGGCCCCTGCACTGCCGCCCGCGGCCACGAGGTGGCACGCTCCGTTAGTCTCAGAAGCCAGAACCCTAAGTTTCGGTGACAAGCACCCATCCCGGGCCCGCGCGGGCTGGGGGCTGCCAGCCACCCTCCCACCCCCCGCGGCACGGGACCCGGCTAAGCCCCGCTAAGGAGCCACGAATTCCATCAGGGCCCCCGCTCCGCAGAGAACGCAATCTCCCCAGCGCCACAAGCCAGAAAAGCCCTTGATGATCTCTCTTCTCGAATTGCGCTCAGAGACGCTCCTTTGTTCCAAGGTCACCTTTCCGAGATGCCCACACAGCTTGTAACAGGGCAGTGTGTCTGCTACAGCGGCGGGTGGCCCATTTCTTCCCGAAGAGCTGTTATTCAGTTGAAGGTGCCTCTTACCCAACCGCACTTTAACGTGATGGAAATACATGTGTCATTTGACCACCCGTGCGGAGTGCGTGATGTGCAAGGCGCTGGGACGTGCTGAGGTATAAACGTGTGTCCACGTTCACACGATACACAGAAGCATCAGACCTTCAGCCTCCTGGGCCGGCCGGCAGGCCCCGTATACCCTGGTTCCAGACCCTTCCTCGAGGCCTTGCCCACCCTTGGCCTCCCCTGGAGGCTGCCTCTCGCCTCTTCAGTGCTAACCACCAGAGCCTGACGGTGGGCATCTTCTTCACTTTACAGATGAGGAAACTGAGGCTCAGAGGGTTAGGTGGTGTATCTGAGGACGCAGAGTCACCAAGAGCCGGCCCAGTCTTGCTCTTGGCCTCTGGAGGAGGTTGGGTGATCCCAACCTACGCTGGGCAGGGCCTTAAGGTTTTAACGGGGCTGGGGCCACAGGTCAGAACCGGCAGCTGGCAGGGAGGCAGCGGGTCCCCAAAAGAGATGTTTGAGGGCCGGAGCCAGAGCTGAGAGTCCAAGATGGGACATCAGCTCGGACGCTGGTGTCCAGGTACAGAGGGTAGGGTGCCTGGGAGGAGGGTGCCAGGAGGGAAGGGCACAAAGAGAGGCTCTTGCCAGGGCCAGGGTAACTGAGGAAGGTACCCCCCCCCCCCGCCCGGCAGTGGGCTCTTCTAGAAGAGTCCAGGATGGACAGAGGGGCCCTGTAGGAGCTTCAAGAAGAGGAACAGTCAGAGAAAGTCTTCCTAAAAGAGAAGGCACTTTGAGAACACCACCTCTATGGGAGCATGAGAGTTAAGATGGCCAGAGAAAATTCCAGGCTCGCAGAGAGGGACAGTACCCCAGCCCTGCCGTGGGCCAGGCCCGAGGCTGGGAGGCTGGAGGGGGTCAGCTGTGGTCCCTGTCCTCAGGCAGAGCACAGGCTGACAAGAGAGACAGTTTTAGAGGCAAAGGCCACACATTGGTCCTGGTGCTGGGCTGGAGGGAGCCTGGCTGGCCCATCAGAAGAAGGTGCCTGGGGCCAGTGAGGGGAAGGGAGGGCACTCTGGGCAGAGACCACAGCCCACGCAAGGAGGTGGGCTGTAGGACTTTCGGTCAGAGAAGGAGAAGCCGGGGTGGCCACGGGGCAGGTGGGTGCGGTGGGGACTGTACTGATCCCACCTGCCCTACCTGCAGGCCCAGTGCAAGGGGCGGGGAGCAGAGGGGTGGGGTCGGGCACAGCGGGGTCTGAGGCAAGTTGCCCAGGACTCCCCCTCATTTCTTTCTGGCCCTCGTTTGGCCACCAACGTCCCCTGCCTTTGCTTGTCACGCAGGGTTTCACTTGAGCCCGGTCATCTTGCCCCCTGGATGCTCGTGGGGGCTCTGAGGCCAGGACACTGATTCCTTGGGCCCAGTTGGCCCCAGGGTTGAGAGGAACCCCCCGGGCCTCCTCCTCTGAGAAGAGCTGCCAACCCAGCCCAGGATTTGGCAATGCTCACCTGGCGCAGTTGTGAGCAGAGGGCTAGCGGTGGCCTGGCCGATGACCTGCGGTGTGGCCCTGAGGGCCCGGTGGCTGCTCTGAGCGTGTCTGTGTCCTGATCTCCTCTTCTTATGAGGACCCCAGCCAGACTAGGTGAGGGCCCACCCTGAGGACCTCGTTTTACCATAATTATCTCCAAACACAGTCATATTCTGAGATACTTGGGGGGGGGGCGGTTAGGGCTTTCAGCCTATTAAGTTGGGGGACACAGGTCAGCCTGTGACGGTCCTGTTTGTAGATGAGGTGATAGGACATCTCTGAGGAGCCAGCGGGCAGGGCAGTGTAGAAGTCCCCCCGTAACATCCAGCACCACTCTGAGGGGGATCCGGTCGGTGCGTGTCCCCCAGGCGGGGACCACGCGTTGTGACTTCCCTGCCAGCAGCATCAGACACAGAGTGGGCACCCAGCAGATGGCTGTCGGGTAGGCTGAAGTGAGGGATCCTGGGGCGGACCCAGCTGTCTGCTTCGACCCCTTCCCTTCTTCCCCAGGTCCCCCCCCCCCCAGCTCCTGCCTGCTCCCCCTAATCCTGGCCGTTCATTCAAACACGTTCCTTGGGCACCTGCTCTGTGCCGTGCTGGGGGGAGAGCTGTCACCACCAGCTCACCATTTCACGAGCAAATAGATGCCTTTCGGGCTACTTTGAAGTGCATTTCTGTCATCTGTGAACAATAAGGCCCTGGCAACTACACATAGCCTGACCAAGGGCCTGAGGTGGGGGTGGGGGTGGGGGTGGGAGGAGGGACTCACAGTGTGGGTCTTTCTCCAGGTGGGCTGTGGGGAGAGTGGGCGGGGGGCGGGGGACAAGAACATAACCAACAACAATGCAGTCAGTCACAGTGGTGGAGGCAGGAGGTGGTAGGTACCGGGTAGGGGACTGCTGGGCCCTCCGGCAGGTGGGAGGCCAGGGTTGTTTCTGGCCAGGCTGGTCAAGGGGTGCTTCGTGGAGCTGGGGGCTTTGGAGCTGGGCTGTGCAGGCCTGGTGGAGTGAGAGGAAGGAAGGTTATGTTGTTAGCTCCCTTACTCCAGAGTCATGTCGTTTCCCATTCTGCAGGTAGGAAACTGAGTCACAGAGAGGGACAGGCTCCTGCTAGGAGCTCACCTGAACGCTCGCCTCTGACCCTGGCCCACAGGGGCTGCCTCCGCAGGCCGAGAATGCTGGGGTGGATGAAAAAGGGACCCTGAATCTTGCCCCAGGGAGTGCTCCAGGGACTCAGGGTCCCTGGAGGAATGGATAGGAGTTTCCTAGACAGAAGGGAGGCTCCCAGCCCAATCTCCTATAGCCATGTCCTGGTCAGACCCGGGTGGGGAGCTGATAGGGGTACCCTCAACCTGGAGTAAGGGCCTGGGGTTCTGAGGGTTATTCTCTACCTGTCCATGGAGCACTGTACTGTGAGCTTGACAGCTTTGGGTCCTGGGGCGCAGGTCAGGGCAGGTTTCTCCCGGGGGGAGGGGCGTGTCCCAGACCAGGGGCAGGAGCGCTTTGAGTGGGACCCCTCTTCTGCTGCCCTGCCCCATTGTGTGGTGTGAGTGTGCAGGTGGCGGCAGGGTTCCCTTCAATGACAAAGGCGAGATTCGGAGAAGCTGGGGGCCAGCCCAGAGGCCCAGATTCTGAGGCTGGATAGCACCCCTGGGCATAGGGGGAGCCCCTGCGAGGTGCTGGCAGTCTAGAGGGGGTGCACACTGTGGGGTTTCCCGATGGGAGGCGGGTCACGACTGGCAGCAGTCACCATCTCAGAACCACCGGCGGGCCCCGCGAGTCCCCTGGCTGTCCCGCGCGCGGGCCTCGGGCAGGTGACAGCAGCGTGCGTGCCCGTGCGTGGCTGTACCCGAGGCTTCCGCCGTGACGGAAGCGCGGGAGCGCGTGGCCGCGGCCGAGATTGGCGGGCCTCGGTACGGAAGAGCCGCTGCGCGTGCGCGCGGGCGCAGGTGGCGGGCGCGCACGTGGGCCACCCAAACAAAGGTGGCGCCGCGTGATCGAGCGCGCGCGCGCGCGCGGACCCCCCGGGACAGGCGCATCCCCTTGGGCCCCCGAGCGGGCCGCGCCGGGTGGGGCGGGGTAGCGCGCTGGGCGGGGCCGGGCGCGGGGCGGGGCGGCGTACGGGGCGGGGCGCGGGGCGGGGCGGCGGCTGCGCAGGCCAGGCCGGGGGCGCGCAGACTCCGCGCAGCGGGACGCGAGCGCGCGACCTGGCGCCGCCGCCGCCGCCGCTGCTGCCGCCGCCGCCGCCGCCTCCGCGCTCGTGGCCGGGACCCGCGGGGCCGCCTCCTCCGGGCTCCCCGGCGCCGCTGGGCTCCCGGGCGGGCGGCAGGTGCAGCGCGGCCGGGCGGCTGGCGAGGGGGGCGCCGCGCAGCGGGTGAATGAGAGTTGGCCCCGATCTCCGCGCAGGGTAAGCGGCGCGCGCGCGGACGCCCACACGGACCTCGCGGACACACAGACACGCTCCGGGCACGGGCCGGCCGAGACACGACCCGGCCCGCTCGGCCACGCTCATCCCCGCGCCCGGGGCCGGCGCCCCTGCGGGAAGGGCCACGCGCGGGCGCGCCCCGCACACACGCCCCCAGGTCCCGCGCGGCTCCGGAGCGCGCGTCACGGCCCCCCCCCCCCCCCCGCCCCCTGCGCGCGCCCCGCGGCTCCCGGCCGGCCTGGGAGAGGAGGACGTCTAGGGGGCGCGGGGCCCGGGCTGGGGTGCTGCTGGTTGCCGGGTCGGGGGTCGCTGAGGCCAAGTGGGGACAGGGAGGTCGTCCTCCGATCCACTCCCTGGGCGCACAGGGGAGGATGTGGGAGCCCTCGACCCCGGCGGTCCGTGCGACCCCAGAAACGACCCCACCAAAAAGTTGTGGCCACTCGCCCCCTCCCTACGCCCCTCTTTCTGCCCTGTTTACTCTCCCTTTGTTTGTGACTTCTAGCTAGTGGGGCTCTGCTGGGACCCAGGGCCGCCTGCAGGCCAGGAGGTGGAGTGTAGTGTGGCGGCCCCCAGCCTGGGGTCCCCACTGCTCAGAACTGGGCCAGCACCCCTGTCCAGGCCTACAACTGGGGAGGAGGGAGAGCCAGAGACGGGTGGGCGGGCGCACCTGCCCCTGACAGTGGATCTGTGGTGGGAGGAGCAGCAGGCCCCACAGGCTTGGAGACCTCAGTGGGAACCCCCCCCCCCCCCCCAAGGCAGGTTCATCTCGGGCCTGCTGCCAGCCCCACGTTTCCAGAGGCAGGGAAAATTCAGCTCTGGGGAGATCTTTTGCGGGATGGGGTTCTCTTCTTGCCTTCCTTGTGCAGGTTGGGGAGGAAATACAGAGTTCTGAGCCTCTCCCACACGCAAAATTTGAGACTTGCTTAGTCTCATCCCCCATAGTGGCCCAGCTCTGGAGGTTGTTTTAAGTCTGAGCCTGGCGGGATGGAAAGGGACAGGGCTAGATGGTAGTTAACAGAGGACTTTGGAGTCTTTCCATGGTGCACCTGCTCCATGACCTTGGGCAAGAAGGCTTTGAGCCTCCCTGTGCCTCAGTTTCCCCCCCCCCCCCCCCCCCCAGTAAAGGGAGAGGGGGGCTGGTAAGAGGATTAGATGAGGTGATGCAGGCCTCTCACTGGCCAGGCACACGCAGGGCAGAGATCAGGACACCCGGGTGAGGCTGGCAGTGCCCTCTGCTCCCAAGCAGCCACAGCTTCTCTGACTGTCCCACTTGTCTCCCGGACCCGTTCGAGGACACACTGTCCGGCTGGGTGAGTGTGTTTGAGCTGTTGGCCCTGCCTCGTGCTGGGTGGAAGCACATCCCACGGCTGTCACCTGGGACACCTCAGATCCGGGAGCTAGGTAAACCTGGTCCTCCTTCCTGCTGCACACCCTGGAAAGCCGCCTGCCAGGTGTAGGGAGGGGGCCTGGCCTGGCTGGCCTTCTCCCTGCCGTGGCCGTGGTGTTGATCCTTCTGTAGTACTTTGTGGCCATTGGGCAGGGGCCTTGAACCTCCAGAGCCCGGACGGTGCTGGACTCCTGGTGGGGGTAGGGGATGCCAGCCTGTTCCCGGGGATGGGAGAGGTAGGGGTCTTCAGGGCCTTAGGATGGGGGCCCCCACCTCCTTGGCCCTTCTTCCCTCTCAGCTGCCCTGGCTGGTAGGGTGTGGCTGTCCCAGTGGTGCGGCCTGGGGACGAGCAGGGTCTGTCCTTGGGAACGAACGTCTGTCTGCTTGCACTCGGGAAAGGCATTTCCTGGAAACTGGGGAAAGTTTCAAAGTCGTGGTCAGTTTGCTGTGGCCCTGGGCAGCCCAGTTACTCTGTGTCTTCTACAGAGGCGGGCGGGGAACCCCTCAGGGAGGAAGAACCAGGTGGTCTCTCTCGAGACTGGCGGGCCGCAAGGCCCCCCTCCTCGCCCGCCTCTTATCGGTCAAGTCCAGCCAGGAGTGGGTGTCAGGAGACCGGCGGTTGCCAGCTCCGTGTGACCTCCGCTTTCCCTGCCCTCCCTAGGCCTCACCTTCACCAACTAGAACCGAGGAAGAGAATCGGGCCCGTTTTTCCTGAATCACCATTTTTGCTGTCCAACAGAACAGAATAGAATACTAGCTCAGGCACAATGAGACAAAGTGCTGTCAGATCCCAGCGAGCCCCGTTGCCAGGGGAGGCTCGAGCCTGCAGCCCATCTTCTCTGTAACGGCGACGTTACAGATGTGACAGACGCCAGCACCAAACCCAGGCCGGTCTTGACGGGATCCGTGTAATCGGAGAACAGAGGGCTCCCTTGATGTGTCCACGGTGTGACCCCTGTTAGTGTTGTGCCATCGGGGACCCCGTCACCTCGTGGGCCCCGGTGGACCTCTTCTAGCTCTCTACAAATTCTGGTCTGGGTGTTTCCCTCTGGAAGCTCGAGCTGCACCAGCTGTGTGCGGGCATGGGGTTTCCATGCTGGAGCCGTATTCCTCCAGCCAGCTGCTCCTCTCTGGGGTGCTGGTAGGCTTCCCCTCACGTGGGCGCCTGGCCCCTCGCCTCTGGTATTTGGCCCTCTTCGTGTCAGGAGGCGGGGGCTCCTGCCTAGTGGCCGTGCCGGGGACCTGAGTGATTCGGGAGCACCTGTTAGGGTTACTCCTTCTCTGAGTTTCTGCCTCCTCCCCTTGCGGGCGGCTGCTGCGTGTTGTCAGGAGGACAGGAGACCATTTTTGTGTGCGCTTGCTGCCCTGGGGGAGCTCTGACGGCATCGGGGGATGTGGTGGGGCGTCCCTGTGCCTGAAGAATTTGAAAATGAATCGGGGGAGATGAGACGTGGGCCGTGGAAGTGAGTAGTGGGAGGAATACAGATGTACTTGCTGGGGAAGCAGCTTCTGTTTCCTCAGCACAGACAGGGGTGTCGGTGGGAAGCCGCTCGATGAGGATTTGTCCACTCACATGGCGCTTGAGGGAAGGCCTTTGGGGTGGGGAGCTGAAAGCCTGTTTGCAGGGTCTTTGGGATTGCAGCGGGTTCAGATCTTTTCTCCTTGGCTTTTCGGTGGCATAGCAGTGGGGACTCTCACTGGGTCTCCATCCGGGGCAGAATCTAGCAGATACCCCACGTAGAGAGGGTAAGAGTTCAAGTCCTCAACAGTTAGGTGTGGCTGGTGGACGTGGGAGGAGGCCTGGGTCCCTGAAGGTGATGGTCGTTTCATTTTTTTTTCTTAATGTTTATTTATTTGTTGAGGGGGGTGGGTAGAGAGAGGGAGACACAGAATCCGAAGCAGCTCCAGGCTCCGAGCTGTCAGCACAGAGACCGACGCGGGGCTCAAACTCACAAAGCCCAAGATCATGACCTGAGCCAAAGTGGACGATTAACCGACTGAGCCACCCAGGCGCCCCAGGTGGTGGTCGTTTTGTGGCTGGTTTGTTTAAGGCCCAGCCTAGCCCAGCCCCGGGTTCGGAGCCGGCTGCCGAGGAAGAAATGTAATCGGTTAACTTGAGAACTCAAAGGCAGGTTGCTCTGACTTCTGTTACAAACAGAGGTGGGGGAAGAAAATGAGGGTTTCCCTAATTAGAGAAAACCATGTTCTTTTGGCCTTTAGTGTCTGCGTGTGGCCTGCGGGGAGGGGTGGGTGGAGACTTTGGGCCCATAATTCTCCACTAATGACAGTCGCCATCTGAGGGCTATTGTTGAGATTGCTGGGCGTTTGAGTTGTGACTGGGTAGTGATTATGTTTAAGCCCTGTGATCAAAGTCCCCTGTGGTAAAGCCAGAAGACAGGAAGCACTGGCCTATGAAAAAAACAAAAACCAAAAACCATTAGTAACAGTCCTAGAAATCACTCCGCTGTGCCAGACGTTGGCCCAGGTGTTCTCGCCACGTTGTGCCTTGAGAGAAACTAAGGCACAGAGGCGGTGGGGCTGGCCTGAGACCCCATTTAGCTAGGTAGCGGAGGGCGGATGGGAGTTTGAGTTGTTTGGCCCCTAAGGCCGTGCTCTTTCTGGGGGTTCGTGAGAGACATGTGAGCAGCACTTTTAGGATCAGGGTAGGAAATCTCTGCTCTCAGACATGTGCCAATAGCAAGAGCGTCCCCAACCCCAGGCCTGACAGCCTTCTGGACGCTTTATATGATTGACCTTTGTCACAGCCTCTCTGAGGTGCAGGCCACGAGCTGGTGAGTGGCAGAGCCATGTTTGAACAGGTGGTCTCTGTTCCTAACCTACAGCAGGGGGGGTTCGGTAGAGAAAAGTTGTGATCCTGCCGTTGTGTGTTCTTGAGCAAGGTGCCTAACCTCCCTGGGCCTCAGCTAGGTCACCTGTAAACGAGGGTGTTGGTGTAGAATATAGAAGCCGGGGGTGGGGGGGTTTGAGAGCACACAGGAAGGCCCGGCCAGCTTCTCCACGGAGGAGGGGGGAGCGGTGGGGGTGGGCAGGTGCTCCCCATCTCCAGCACTGGCTGGGGTTGAGTGGCCGTGTTGTGCAGCACTCAGACCGGATCTGGGGGGAAAGGTACGTGACACGGGATGGGAGCCGTATCGCCTCTCTCTCAAGTGGGGCGTGCTCAGAAACTGTAAAGCACTGTGCTCGGTTCCTGCTCCTTCGGGATGAGGGGCAGGGAAGGGCAGGCGTACCCAGAACTCCTGTATGCCCCCAAACCCCGGTTGAGCTGTGGGTGAGAGAAACCAGATGTGTTGGGCACCGTCCAGGGTCCCGGCGGTTGTGGGGGGAACAGCTCACCCTCTCTCGGGGTCGGGTTCCCCCTGATCCGTGGAAGGGGCCCTGCTTCTAGCCCGTCCCCCTGTGGGCAGGGGCTTGGGGCTGTCTGGGGTGAGCATGTGGCTTGAGGAGGCAGGAGTCCCTCCCTGGTCCTGCCAGTATGGCGTGCAGGTGGGGGGCACTTCTGCGCCCGTCCTGGGACCGAGAGGCATGCAGCCCCCATTCTGACCCACCCGCCCTCTTGGCCCCCTTCTGCCCATGCTGCCTGCAGGGCTGCTCCAGGGTGGCTGAGCCCTGCGTCTGACACATCCCTGCTCCCTTCCCCTGGCCAGAGAGGCCTCTGATCACTTAGCAGGCCTCACCACATCCCTCCCGACTCTGTTCTTGCCTCCTCCTGTTGGGTCTGTGAGCTTGGAGAAACGAGTGGGTGGATGGATACGATCCCCACGGTGAGCCCCGGGCTGGGGGGCCGAGGGGGCTCCACGCACAAGGAGCTTCAGTCCTGGGAGCCTGGCTGGGGGAGGCGGGGCTGAGCAGGCACAGAGGCATCTGTTTTTGAAATGTCTTTACCGAGGTGCAATTTGCATATCTTACAGGTGCGCGATTCACCGAGGTTTTGCATGTTCACAACATTGCACAACCACCACCACAAGTCAAATTTCCGAGCGTTTCTGTCACCCGGGGATCCTCCTGGGTCCCTTAGCAGCTAGTCACTGCTCACCCCCAGCCCCCACCGGGGGTCTGCTCATCTTAGCACGCTGCGTTTCCGTCTGCGTGGCATCGTGTAGCTGTGGATCGCTCTTCTGAAGCGTGGCCCCGAGCGGCCCCGGACCCCCTTTCTCAGAACCTCAGGGGGCTCAGCTCGCCTCACCAGGCACCAGGGGTCTGAGCTCACAGCCGCCCCCCTGGTTGCTATGGCTGTCTGAGAACGCTTCGAGCTTACCCGCTGTGCACCGGGACCTTGAGCCAGTAGCATCCCTGCCTTCTCCAGGAAGCCTTCCTGGCTTTCCCCTTCCCGCGGGGTTAGGACCTCATGGGCCCCCGTGCTAGTCACCCTGCGTGTGCTTGCCTGTTTACCCACCTGCCTCCTGAGCTGCCGGGAGGACAGGGGCCCTGCCTTCCATCATTCTCTGGGGACGGCGTCTGGGAGTGAATGCTTACAGGTGGGGGGTTGTGTGGCCATGGGTCCATGAGGCTCTCTCCCTGACATCCCCACCGTTTCTGCTCCTTGATGATTATGGTAGGGTCACTTGGCTTTGAAACTTCACTGCTCGTGTCCTCTGGAGCGTCTCAAGGGCAGGACCTGGTCTGGCTGGGGGTGTCGGGGTGCCCTGCCGAGTGACACCGAGTGACCCATCCCGCCCTGGGCGGCATGTTGGTGGTGGTGGTTTTAATGGACTGTATTTTGAAAGGTAGTTTTAGGTACACAGAAGAATTGCGGAGATAACGCAGAGATTTCCACATAGTCCTGTCTACGGTTTCTCTTGTTGTTAATGTTAGTTGGTGTGAAAACGTTGTTAGAATTAATGAACCAATGTTGACACATTATTAACTAAAGTCCGCAGTTTACTCAGCCTTAGTTCTTACCCCAAGTCTTTTTTCTTTCCCAGGATCCCATCCAGGATATTGTGTAAATTCGTTTTCATGTCTCTTGAGGCCCGTCCAGGCTAGGTTTCTCAGTTTTTCTTGTTTTTGATGATCCTGAAGCCTTGAGAAGTATTAGGAATACTGTAGGATCCCTCTACATTGGAATGTGTTTAGACAGTTGGAATTTGGGTGTTTTGGACTGGGGTCCCAGTTTGGGAGGAAGACCACAGGTGAAGGGCCCTCCTCGTCCCGCCCCATCAGGGCGCCTGCCGTCAGCCTGACTGATCCCCGAGGTGTCCGCCTCGGTCACCTGGCTGAGGCTCCCCCACCCCCACCCCTGTCCACGCTGCCCTCTTGGAGGGAGGGGTTCAGCCCCAGCTGCCCCAGGACCGAGTATCTGCGGACCGTGTTTGGAATCCTCTGCTGGGGGAGACTTGTCTCCAAACCCCATTCACTAATTTATTTGGTCTTTTTTTTTTTTTAATTAAAAAACATTTTTAAAAAATTTTATTTGTTTGGAGAGACAGAGAGACAGAGAGAGGAGAGACAGAATCCCAAGCAGGCTCCAGACTGTTGCCCCACGCGGGGCTCGAACTCACGAACTGTGAGATCATCATGATGACCTGAGCTGAAATCAAGAGTCGGATGCGCCTCCGACGGAGCCCCCCCAGGTGTCCCTTGTTCGTCTTAGGCCATCAGGGGCTCAGGCCTGATTTTAGGTTTCGAGTTTCGTACTTTGTTGGGGAGCCTGCTCCAGCTTCGGCCCCACCCGGTGGGGTGCGAGCTCGTCCTCCCTCTCTGGCACACCCGCCCCGCCCCAGCCCTGCGGTCCACGGGTTCTCCAAGGAGCCGGGTTCCATGCACAGGAGAGGGGGGTAGGGCGCGGGGGCGGGTGCTGGTACACTTGTCACCGTGGGATTCGTTGGTCCGCACACTGGGCAGGAGACTCAGGCCCTCTAACTCTGGATGTGCCCAGGACTCGATGACTTCGGCGAGTAACCATCTGTGTCCCTGTTAAGTGAAATGTGAGCTCATCCTGCTGATACAGTCCCCTCGTAACCACGTGGGTCCTTCTGGCCTCCTCCCCTCGCTGATCAAGACATTTCCATCCCGCGGTGGGAACCGGGCTCCCCATTTTGCCATCCATTTCCTTAATTGGCCCATTCCAGTCGGCGTGCAGAGCGGGACCAGGATGGCTATCCCGGGCCGTGGGAGGCAGCTCTGTGGGCCTGGATGCAGCCTGCGCGTCCGGCTGCTTCTCCGCGGGGCCGCTGGCGTGCCGTCAGAACTCAGGCTGCAGGGGGCTCACGGCGCGGCGCATCTCTAAGAAGCCCCGTGGCCTGCAGGGAGGTGGGGAGAGGGGAGCTGGGGCCTCCGGCTGCGCCTGGTCAGCCCGCCCCGCGGGTGCAGGGCACACAGACTCGGCATCCCTTTGCAATCTGGAAGCGGGGCTCAGTGCACACAGCCCGGAGGTCTGGCTCCAGCAGCATGAGGAGGAAGGCTGCGGGGGACCCCGTGCAGCTCTTGGGCTGAGATCCCGGTGGGGCCTGGCTCCTCCCCGCGTCTGAACTCACACCTGAGCAGGGGCGGCCCTCGCAAGAGCACCCCTGAGCAGCAGGTCCCCGAGGGCAGTTTCCTTTTCTGGAAACGAGAGACGTGAGGCTCCACGTTGGCTTCCGTTTCCACAGAGGGTCTGTCTGCACACGTGCGTGCGGGTCTCTTTGGCGGGGAGGAAGGCTCCCGGGAGGAGGAGGAGGGCTGGGGAGGGGGTGGTGCCCTGGAGCGGGGTGCCTGCATGCCTGGGCCCGGCGCCCGGCTCCCAGCGCTCAGTGGGCCCGCGCGCGGCCCTGGGTCGGGGGGTTTCCGAAGAGAGCAGTGGCCGGTGGGGCAGGCTCGGACGAAGGCTGGCACGGTGGCTGTCCTCGAGAGAAAACGGGGCAGGACAGCGGGAAGGACACGGTGAGTAGGGCAGCGAGGGTGACTGTCGCTTGGGGCGGCACACAGGTGGGTGGGAGCGCCGTGCCCCCACACCGTCTGCAGCGGCCCTGTGCCCTTTCCCACGCAGGCTGTTGGGGGCCTCAGAGGAGCCGGTCTTGTTTTCTCGCTCTCGGGAGAGCTCCCGCCGGGGACCTGGGGGGCCTCCGGCCACCTGCCCAGCCCACAGCGTGGTGCCTGTGCCGCGTGCCCCATCCGTGCCTTCTCACCTGCCGAGAAGGACCTGCTCTGTGCCGGGGAGCGAGGCCGCTGCCTCCAGGAGCACGTGGCGGGAGGGACGAGCGAGGTGGGGGCCGCGGGACAACAGCCCGCCCTGCCTGGGGGGTCAGGAGGACCCCTGGCGGGGTGAGAAGGGGCCACAGGAGCCCATTTGGAGGGACACAGGGGATTTAGGCCGGGGAGGAGTGAGGAGGGGCTGTAGGCCGGGCTAGGCCTCCAGCCAGCATTCTGCCCTCCCCTGGGCCCGCTCTGGTGGGGGCCTGTGGGGGCAGCTTACCAAAGGTCAGCTCCGTGCAAGGCTCCTGGAGATCCAGCCGGCACGTGCCCCCATCTGCTGGGGCCGGGCCATGTCGGGGGTGCTGTGGGATGTGTGGCCAGCTGCCTGGGCCTCCCATCTGGGCCTTCTCAAAGCTCCTGTCTCCCTGCTGTGGTGTGGGGGCTCCAGTCTCCCCTGGTCCCCTGGGGGGCATCTAAGGAGGCTGGTGGAACTGGCCAGGGGCTCACTGAGTGGGGGCTCTGTGGGGCTGGGGGGGGGTGCTCTTATGCCCGAGCGGCTCTTCCTGCGAGTGAGGCTCCTGGGGCCTGATGTGGGGCCGGCGTGCCGTGGTCCCGCTGCCTGTGTCTCCCTGCTGGCCTGGCTCCCCCGCTGGGGTCCCCCTCCCAGATCCTTGCTGTGCCACACCTGCATCCCTGCTTCTTTCTGGGTTGACGTTTGTGGGTCTGCTGGGTCCCGTGTGACAGGCACAGTCAGCTCTGCTCTGGGGGTGATGCCGGCGCGGCCTCTGGTCCAAAGGTTTATTATCACAAGACTCAGAGTCTCACTCTTAGAAGCACCAGGCTCACCAGCCACCTGCAGGGTTCCCACAAAACCCACACCCTGACGGGGGTGCCCTGTGTCAGCGAGGTGCGTGGATGATCTCACAAACCCTGCGTCCAGGAAGCAGAAGTGTGAGGGTCACATGTGGGGGTGGGGTGGAGGGGTGCCCAGCTGTCCCGAGGGGCATCGCTGCCTGGTGCCGGCGGGTTGAGGCTGAGCCGTGCGCCCCTTCCAGGCCCCTGTGGGCGTGTCGTGGGGGCCGTCTGCTGGCGTCAGCACCCAGGTCGGGTGTCCGGGAGCTGCAGCCCCTTTCTCGTTCCATCCAGAGAGGAAGGTCGGAGTCCCTGCTGGACAGGAGGACAACGCGTGTCTTTCCCCGGCGGTGTGCCCGATGGGCGACCAGGGTGTCATATTGGCAGAGCGTAGAGCAGGCACGCTGGGCGCATCCTGGGTCAGAACGAAGAGAGAGCCTCTGTTCAACAGCCCATGCTTGAGAATGCAGGGAGGAGTGTGAATCGTGTCGCGAGCATTCCACGAGGAAGTTCAAGCAAGCGTAAGCATCTGAGTGTGTGCGTGCAGGCGTGTGCGAGACGGAGGTGGTGTGCGGGCTGGTGTGGAGGAGGAGGGTAGCGGTAAGGACCCAGAGGTGCTGGACCAGAAGGCAGAAGCGAAGGAGCGAGATTTCCTGGTCCTTAGAGCAGGGCCCAGCCCGCCAAACACTGGAGGCTGCGGATAACGTGACTTCGCTGCTGCTGAGCTGGCTGGAGAGGAAGTGAGATGTGACTCAACCACCAGAAAGCCCTGGGCATCCAGGCTGGGCGGAGCTGCTGGCCGCTGGCGGGATTGTAGTGAGGACTGGAGGGGAAGGCAAGGCAGGAGGGGCCGTCCGTGTCCCTGCTGGGAGAGCCTAGAGGCAAGGGGTCCGTGGTGGTCAGGAGGGGCCCGGCAGGTGTCGGCGGCAGATGGGCACCACCGCGTGCCCGGGGAGATCAGCCCCAGCAACCCCCGGCCGCTGCCAGACCGGGAGGGAGGCCCAGGAAGCCTCATGACTGCCTGGCATGATGGCGGGGGAGTCTGATGGTGGGGGGAGCACGAGGTGCCGCTGGGCATCTCCCCGGTGGTGCTGGGAAGGCACAGTGTCGAGAAGGGACGTGGTGGGGCTCCTGGATGTGGAGGTCGGCTAGCGTTTGTGAGAGGCGGGCCCGCCTGGTTCTTGGGAAGCGGGGGATTCATGCTTCTGTCTGCGGGCTGGGCCAGAAAAGGGGAGACGTGGCCCCTCGCCAGCCAGTTTCTCTGCTTTGAAAAGCCCCACGCCTGATCTTCCACAGCTCGTAGCCACCTGCCGTGTTCCGGGAGTGGGCACTCTTCAGATGCTCCCGTGGTGGGGAGGTGGGTGGCTGCAGTTCTTGAAACGGCCCCTTCCTCTCCCCAGGGTCCTTCATCAGGCTCCCGAGCCCCACACCACTGTCACACAGGCTGGGCTTTGCTCATCCTGAGAGGAGGGGACAGACTGGGCAGAGCCTAGCTGTGGCCCAGGCCTGGCTGGTGCTAAAGCCTTTCCTCTGCCCGGGTCCCGGCTTCGCTAGGAGGCGTGGGGCTGGTGACTGACCTCTCCTCCAGAGCAGAGCTCCTGCCGACCCAGGGCAGGGACCGCAGGTGGGCCACATGCTGGGTGGGGGCTGGGCACACAGCAGGTGCTCCGTGAGTGGGGAGGTTTTTCCAGCCTTGCTTCCAGAGCTGCAGCCCTGGTCCTGGGGTCCTCTACCCTCTGGCAGAGTTGCTGCCATCTTTGGGGAGGCCCGGAGCCCCCTGGGGGAGGGAGTCTTGGATGCCGGGGTCCCCACCTCACGTGGCCCATGCGTGGACAGCATGCTGTCCTGCCGGTCTGGTGGGGGGGCAGGGCACCCCAGGAGAGGGTGAGTGGGTGGGTGACACCCCCCACAACAAACCTGGCTGTGGCCTCACGGTCCCCACTCTGCAGATGAGTAAGTGGGGTTGGAAAGGTCGTGGTAAGTGGCTGCCCCCGGGACCCGTGCCCTTGGCTGTGTCCCAACTGCCACACCTTTTGGGCCCATTTAGGTGTTTTACAGGGTTGAAGTTGTCCTATTTGTTACCCGCTGCGGGCCTCAGGGGGACCCTAAACTCTGCTTTCGGGGTGACCTGCCCTCTTCATGTGTGTGTGTGTGTGCCGAGGGCCCCCCGGCTCTGCACGGACCTCCCCAACCCTGTCGGGAAAGCCGGGGTGTCAGATTCTTCCCTGTCACCTGACCCTCCATCAGAGGACGTGGGTCTCCCCCGCTGGACCGTGAGCTCCTTGAGGGGGGGCTCGGGCTCGGGCCATCTTTGCAGGTGCCTGCCGCACCTGGCCAGCGAGCGCTGGGAGGCCAGGGGCCGACCATGATGCTCCCTGCCCTGCCCTTGCTGTCTCACTCGGAGCCAGCGGGGCGGGATCTGCTGGAGGGTGCTGTCTGGGGTCTGGCTCGGTCTGGTCGCGCTCTGCCCTCTGGAGGCTGAGCCAGCCCAGGGGGCGGTGCCTGGAGCGGAGGCCCTGGGGGCGGAGCGGGGCGGGGCCAGGGAGGCCTCGCTAATCTGGGCCGTCCCTGCCCCTGGAGCCTGTGTCACCGCTTCTGAGAGGGGCGGGAGCTTTGCTGGGGGTGGGGCAGGAACCCTAAAGAACGGGAGGACGGGCACTTGGAGCAGGAAGGCTCGCACAGAAATGCCGCCCGATGGTGGTTAACGGGGACTCTGGAGCTTGCCGCGGGGGCCCAGGTCTCACACCCGTGGTCTCCTTCGCTAATGGCCCCATTTGAGAGCTGGAGGGGCCGGCAGAGAGAGGTGAGGTGGCTCAGGAAAGATCACACAGCCAGAGAGATGCGAGGCTGGGTGATTAGAGAGGCCACTGTCACCCAGGGCCTTGGCACGTCTGCATCAGCCTTGGTGGCCTGAACGGGCCTCTGGGTTCCTCCCAGAGGCAGGAAGGGCAGAGTCTGGAGCGTGACCCATGCAGCCCCGGGTCCAGCCCTTTGTGTCTGCTCTGCGTCCCCCTGGAGCTGCAGGACCCCTTGTCTTCTGGCAGAGAGCCGAGGAGGTGCTGGAGGTGTGGGGGGGGCCCCCGTCCGAGAAGTGGCGCTCCTGGGGCTGGGGCGCCGTAGTTCTGTGTGTGTGTGGCCTAGGCCGGGGGTTGCTGCCTGTATGTCTGGTCAGTGGGTGTCTGCGGGCTGCTCCTCCTGAGGGGCCTGGGGTGGGGGTGGGGTGCGGCTTGGCAGGGGGAGAGGAGGAAAGAAACCCAGGGCTTAGAACCAAGTGCGGGCCAGGCGCACAGGAGAGGGGCCGTGGCCGGGCAGGGATGGGCCTGAGAGGTTGGCAGGGAGAGCCCACGGTGTCTGTCCCAGCACAGCCGTGGGTCCGGGGTCTCGTTTAGAGAAGCAGCTGGAGAAGGCAGGGGCCCCAGAACGGACAGGCCCCGAGGCAGGTCACTGTGTCCTCCCTCTTCCCAGCGTGTGACTGTGGAATCCCTCTTTGTCCTACGTGCTCTGATCCCAGACCTAAAACACATTAACCTTACTGCTGTGTCAGAAAGTGGACTGTGAGTTTACCAACTCTCACCAAATCTGAGTGCGGCCTATGCTGCCAGAGTCGTTGCTGGTGTCCCAGCTTACACACCCCAGAAAGGTCTGTGTCCTGTCCCTACTCCCCGCCCCCCCCACCCCCGGCACTCTACAGTTAGCTGTGGCCACAGGGGGACAGAGGAACTGTCAGGTGGCATTGGCACATTGGGACCTTGCCCATAAGTGCAGGCCCCACCGGGGGGGCAGGGACCATATCCCTCATCCAAGAGTCCCCACCACTTGGCTGAGGGCATTTCAGTGTGCTTGAGGAGGTGATGCCTGCCCACCTGAGTCCCCCCCACCCCCCGGCCCCCGGGACCCTTGACCTGGAGTGTGAGGCCACCTCCCCGTCCTCCCGCCAGCAGACTTAGTTGACAGATGAGCTTCCTTTTAAGTTAGGCAAGAGTGTATTTTCTCAATAGTTGGCTGCCTAATTGTGTGATTGCTGGGTGAGTTGCTGGCCCTGAGTCCTAGCAAGAAAGGTCAGCCGTGGCCTCGCTTAGAGCTAACACGGTCATTCACAACCAGGTTCATGTTCTCTCCGGGATCTTTTTACCATTCCGATTGGGAACCACGTCGGTTACACCTGCAGGAGCCCCGAATTCGGAGCGGGATTTCCATCTTGAGCGTCACTGACTCGTGTGCCTTCCGTCTGTGGGGACCAGCCTGTGGCCCGTTCCCCTGCGCGTAGAGGCTGGCCCTGCTGCGTCCCAAACATGCTGGGGATAAAAAGAGCCTGTTATGACCCATTTATAAAGTATTTCAGAATCACCTACATGAATGTTTTGTCCTAAATTCTGTGTAATTAGGAGAGAGAAACCCTACTCCATGATTATTTTCGAGCACCAGAATAACCTAGATGAGAAATCTCTCCGTGTAGGTTTTCTCAAAAGAAGCCATTTTAACAAAAAACATAAAAGGAGTTGATTTTATCTACACTGTTGTCTCAAAGGCTTGGAAATAGCGTGTCTCCTTAAGGAACCTGCAAGCCTTGCTGACGGTTATGTGGTTTGCAGAGCCTTTCATTTACCAACAGCGAAAGGTAACCTTCCGGAAGTGTTTACAGAATCCTCGTGAATCCTGGCTGGTGAGCCATGGCCGGCTTCCCGCCTGCCCAGCTTCCCCCCCCCCCCCACCCCCCTCAAACCTCAGCTGAAGCCAGAAGCTGAACAGGCCCTTCTGGCTGTGACAGCCTTGGTGTGAGGTGCTGGGGTGGGTGAGGTTGGATGAGGAGGGGAATTTGCCGCTCTTGTCCATTTAGGGAATGTTCCTTGAGCGCCTCTCATGGGGGGCTCCCCTGCCGCTTGCAGAAGGCAGCTTGGGGGCCGCGTGGAGCACCCTTTGCTGGGGAGGCAGGTGTGGGGCTGAGTTTCTGGGGTAGCGTGTATGGGGCTGGGAGAGACCTTTAGGAAGGGAGACTTGTGGGCCGGATCTTTTTCTCTTTTCGGGGCCCCAGGCTCACAGACCTGGAGGAATCCTGGCCCTTGGGGCCGCCCGCAGCAGTCACGCAGCACCCTCTTGTCTGTTCACTCAGTTATTTCCAACGTGAGAGGTGCCCTCGAGCTCGCCAGCAAAGCAGGAGCGGGGACGGACCTTGATGATAACCCCCGAGTAACAAGGTTCTCCCAGCGGGAGATCAGCTCCCGGGTTGCCCGTTTCCTGGGGGAGGCCTTTCTTGGGCCCGCACCACACTGTCTTGTGTCGGTAGGGCCGGACATCTGCCCGGGGCGTCCCTCCTCCCTGACCCTCTTCTTGTGGCTGAACCTTGAAGGTAGAAGTGGTCTGGGCAGAGCGGGGGCTGGGGAGGCGACACCTGAGGAGCATTCTTGGCTGGGGCAGGTATGAAGGCACCCAGGTGTGAGGGGCAGGGTGTGCTCAGGACGGGTGGGGCACAGGGGAGAGGCCAGAGGTGGCCAGAGGAGAGCTGGGGTGAGGGAGGTGGGGGAGTGAGGAGCCTCTGGTGGTGGTGGGGTAAGCCCCGCTGACGGCAGGTGTTTCCAGAAGTTTCAGGTGTGGGAACGGCCTGGGATGGGAGAGGGGCCCCTGAGGCTGGGGCCACCCTGCGGTGAAGGGGAAGATCGGAGCCCCCCCGCTACCCTGGGGGTGTCCCGGGGCCAGGAGGGGGCCCCCATGAGGCGAAGCATTGAGGGATGGGGGTTGTGAGCCCCTCCCTGCGTGTGGCCGGCAGACCAGGCCCAGAAGAACCTGCCCTGCAGCCGAGGGGCGTGACCAGGCTGTTGGCAGGCTCCTGGGAAGTGAGGGGGCAGAGGGGCACCAAGTGGGGAGACCCTGCCTTTGGGCTCAATGCCTCGGGTTTCCAGAACAACCCTGGCGGTGACGTGGGGGGAACTGGCCTTCAGGACAGGGTTTTCTCGTGGTTGCCTTGGAGAGTGGTACCTCTTCCGACCTCGGTGTCCTGGGCTGTGAACCTGCCTTTATCAAGGGGTTTCCCTACCCTTGGGACCCTTGTCTTACAGCCTCGGGGTAGGTGCTGGCTGTGCCCCTGACACCGGGTCGTGAAGGTGGTGGGGTCCTTGCGTGGAGGACCTGGAGAGGAAAACAGGCTCCCGTCAGGCAGCTCAGCCCCTGGCCAGGGTTGGCCGCCCTGTCCTGTGTTGACCCCCCCCATACCCACACCCCTGCCCAGACCGCCCTGGCGGCTGCCCCCCCCAAGCCATCAGGAATCATCGAGGGGCCCCTGCACCTTTCGAGGGGCCGAGATTGGAGAGCACGGAGAACCCTTGAGCCGCACGGAGGTGGGGACTGTGGCTAGTGTCCACAGCCAGCGGGCGAGCTGGCCCCTCCGGCTCTCCTGTCCTTACATCTGGCGCTCCTTCTCCCTCTGTCCCCATGGTGGGCTCTCCCAAGGAGCTGGAAAGGACCGAGCTCGGTCCGGGCCTCGCAGTGGGTCGGCATGAGCCTGCGGTCCTGCGGAGAGGGCCCGGCCACCCCCGTGTTCTCCTTGGTTGGAATGCGGACCCAGTGCAGCAGGTGGATGGACTTTATCCGAAGGCAGTTGGTGGAGGCTGTGGAATGCTTGTGCGCAGGTGCAGCCCTCCGGGGGCGAGGTCAGGGGTCACGTACCTGCAGGTTCCTCCCCACTGCTTCTTCCTGAACTGTCCGGGGGGACGTGGAGCGGGGACCCAGGCTGGGAGTCCGACCGGTTAAATGGCCCGGTCGAGCCCGGGGCTCTCAGTTTCTGTCGGTGTGGGTGTGCTGGGGCTGAGTGACCCTGGCCGGCCTTTCCGGCAGGGTCAGCTGTGTCACAGCAGAGGGACTCTGACCGCCTTCTGTGTGGGTGGAGCCAGGCTGAGCGGTGAGTGAGGTGGGGGCTGCCGACGGCCCTTGTCTTCCCAGCGAACCAGTTGACCGGATCTTGTTTCCTTTTGCGACCTGGGGGTCAGGCCCGAGCAGGCGGCCTTCCGTTGTTCCCTTGAGCCTTTCCCACTGTCCCCGAGGTCTCGAGGCTGCGGGATCGTGTCAGCTGCTGTCCCCGGCAGGATGGGAAACCACCCTCCTGGGCTGTGCCAACCCGTCAGTCCGGATCGGCCAGGTCTCCGAGGAGCCTGCCGCTCTCGGTGAGGCCTGCCCTCCCCCGGGAATCCACCGCCAGACCTTTGGACCCTGGTCGGGACGGGGGCTCTCCGTTGGGATCGCGGAGCTTGGTGCCGGAAGCTGGACCGGGGCGGCCCTGTGGCTGTGCCACGTGGGCACGGGCGGCGCGGGTCCTGGCGGAAGGGCCTTCGCGGAGCCAGGCTGTGGCGGGAGCCCCACGGTGGGTGGGGACGAGGTGATGCGGTGAGCGGGGCCTCCCCTGGACCTGAGGGGCTCTGCTGAGTGGCGTCTCTCGCGTTTGCTGTGACCTGCCCGCAGCGTCGTAAGCAGGACAGAAACCAGTGCGGTGCAGGTTCCTGTTTGAGGGCAAGTTCGTGTGGAATGTGGGTTTCTGCCTGTTCTCTGCTCGCACGGGCTGCCTCTCAGGTGCGAAGGCAGCCTGTTCCGATCAGCTGCGTTTTTCTGGTTCAGGGTTTGGCAGTAGACCCTTTTTCTGGGTCGAACTTTGGCGAGAATTCTAGCCAGAAGTTGGGGTGTCTTCTGCTCCGGTAAGCCGAGGCCAGGGCTGTGGCCGTGGAGGGGCCGGAGCGGTCCTCTTGCTCCTCAGCTGCTGCTGCCTGGGGATTCCAGTCATGGAAGGTGCCGGACATCCTCTGGCCCGCATCCTGACGGGACCCTTTAAGTGGCTCCCCGCCCCCCGACCTCAAGAGATGAAATGCTGGTTACTGGTCTGATTTGCAGGTGCTCGATTCTGGCTGCCCGAGGAGGCCCAGGTCGCTGGGGTCTGGTCGGCTGAGCGGTGGGTCCCCCCTGGGGCAGGAGGAGCCCCTGTGGTCCGATGGGGACGTGAGGGAGTGGTGCATCTGTGACTTCCTCTGAGGGCAGGCGAAGCTGATGTGGGACAGAGGAGCTGCAGGGCGCAGGCCCTTATCAGCTGTGCCGGAACTGAAGAGAAGCAGGGTGGGGGGGGGAGGGGGCACAGGGGTGAGTTGGGAAGGTGAGCTCCACAGGGTGGGCCTGGTGGGTGGGCCAGGGTTCTGGCACCTGCTATGCTGCCCCCAGAGCCCCGAGGAGGCAGGGCCGTCAAGCAGGAGGGGGGTCTCCGGGAGGGGGCTGTCACAGAGGGAGTGTGGGGACAAAGCCGACCGAGATGTGGGGTCCGGGGTTGGGACGGCACGAGATTTGGGGAGAAGCCCCCGCACAGGACACGTCGGCGTTTGGAAGCTGGGTCCACAGATGGGGGCTGGACATTCGTGCTCTGGAGCGCCCTGGACCCAGTGGCGGGGCCTGGGTGTTAGTGGTCGCGTTACTGATTCTGGAGCCTGGGGATGCGATGGCTTTTCAGACTTTGAGCCGTTTTCCTCATCGTTGTGCTTTCGGATATTGTCCCCCCCCCCCCACCGCCACCTCCCGTGTTCTCTGTGGAAGGAGACGAGAGCATTGCCTCAGATCAGCTCCATCTAGCGTCACGGCCACGTGGGCCGACGGATCCTGTCCCGTTTGTTGGAGCTGAAGCAAATGCACGGTTGAGGTTTGAATGCCCTTTGCAGAAAAGTGACCTTGGAAGCCTTTTCCCAGGAGGGGCCCCCCTTCGGGAGCGATGCAGGAGGACCCCGGGCCCCTCTTGCTCCCCCAGTGCTGCCTTCTCCCTGTAGATCGAGCGCAAAGCCCATCTTAACCCGAAAGGCACCGGGGAACATTCGCTGTTTACAGAAGCAGGTTGTGGAAGGGCCCTGCGGACGGGCGGGCCCTGCGGACGGGCGGGCCCTGCGGACGGGCGGGCCCTGCGGACGGGCGGGCCCTGCGGTGCTGGCATCATTCCTTCTCGAGTGGCCATGAAATGGACTGATCCACGTCTGGTTTCTCAGGGTGGGTGATGCCGCGGTCTCTGGAGAGCGCCCGCCAGCTTGTGAACGGTGCCCGCAGGTGTCCCCCAGATGCTGCCGCCTCCTCCTGGTCTCTCAGTGGCGGGACCTTAGGTCACCGTCAAGGGGGACAGAAGGTGTCCCCCACGTGCAGGATCCCAGGCTTGCCTTGTCCGCCCAGCAGGGCGGGGTCCGCCGCAGCCTCGTTTCTGCACGGGGGCACCTTTGCCGCTCGGGTCCTCGGGTGTGGAGCGTGGAGCTGGTGGCCTGGTACGCTCAGGCCGGTGTGTCTGGTTCCCCTTCTGTTCGTTTCCCTCCCGGCCACCCGTTCGATTCCTTCCCCCGGGAAGGCAGCACCCGTGTGCTCCTGGGACCAAAAAGGCTCTGATTTGCCTGCTGAGTTGCAGTCTGTGGGTGGAGGGGGGTCGGGAGATGGGCTGCTGGGCGCGGAGAACCACAGAGGCCGTGCGTGCTGGGCTTCAGAGGCAGAGTGGATGTGCACACGGCAGGGGTGCAAGGCGGTGTACGTGTGCACGTTCACTCAGGTGTGTGAGCCCAGGTGTCCCAGGGCCCGTGTGCCTGGACCGAGAGACACCTGTGGATGAGGACTTCAGGGAGGGCTTCCTGGAGCAGGAGGCGTCTGTGGCCCCTGAAAGTCGCACAGCACCCAGAGAGAGGCAGGGAGGGTGTTTGTGAGCAGATGGGGTGGGAAAGAGGACGTGTGCGTGGGGACTCCTCTGGCCTGAACCCCAAGGGGGAGGGCAGAGGTGGAGAGAAGGGGCGAGGCGTAGCTGCTGGCCTGGCCGGGAACGGGGGCGCTGCCCCTCCCTTGCTGCATGGCTCTGGGCCGAGTCTTCCCTGTAAGGTGAGGGTGCCACTCTTGCACGCGTGGTGACACAGAGCAGACAGCGCTCAGGCCCCGTCCCCGCCCCCCCCCCTCCCCCCCGCCTCCCGTCTGCCACACGCCCTTCAGCCACATAGCCTGCCGCTTCCCTGCTGCCAGGCCTGCGGTCCAGCCTGCTGCACGCCTGGGGCCCACTCTGGTCGTGCCTGCGGACACAGCTCCCTACTGGGACCCAGCTGCCACCCCTCGAGGCCTGGACTGGGGTCAGGGGGAGCCGTGGACCGACCAGCCCGCCCCTGCGCCCCTTCTCCAGGGTCACTGGGTAGGCTGGTGGCTCTCAGACCCTGGTCTCAGGACCCTTTGTAGTCTTCGGTTACGAGGCCACCAGAAGGCCCCTGTATACGTGGGTTGTCTCTGTTGCTCTTGACTCTTTCTGAGAAAGCACGAGCAGGGTGCCGGGGGGGCTCAGTCAGCTGGGCGTCCGACTCTTGATCTCGGTTCAGGTCAGGATCCCGGGGTCGTGGGATCGAGCCCCAAGTCAGGCTCTGTGCTGAGTGTGGAGCCTGCTTGGGATTCTCTCTTCCCTCTGCCTCTACGCCTTCTCTCTCTCTCAAAAGAAAAAAAAAAGTAAAACTAAGAAATCTAAAGGTATTCCAGAAACTGCCAACTATAAACCCATTCCGTGTTTATGTAAATAGCTTATTCTTATTAAAAAAACAAAATCATCGTGTCCCCCCCCCCCCCCCCCCGCCGCTCCACAAAAAGGAAAGCTGCGGGGGCACTGGCAGCTTAAGTTATGTGTCACATGTCCCTTTTGCCATGTTGTCTCTCCGTGGGCTGCCTGAGGGCGGGCGTGGAAAAGCAAATGTGGCCTTATTTTTGACCTCATGGGTCCCCCCAAAAGAGGTTCCTGAGCCATGCTCCGAGAACTGCTTGTTTGGCTTTGGGAGAGATTTCCCTGAAGTGGTGAATGAAGGTTCTTGTTCCCGTTTTTTTCTGTTTTATTTAAAGTCCTTCCTTTATTTAAAATAATTTTAAAATGTCCTTTGCTGTGGAATAGTCAACACCTTCAGGATCCAAAAGGGGTTGAAGCTTAGGATGAGTCTCCAGTGCCTCCTGCCTCCTCCCCTCTCCCTCCCCTCCCCCCCCTTCCGCTTCCTTTCCCCTCCTCCCCTTCCCCTTCCTCCCCTCCCCCCTCCTCCTTTTCCCTCCTCCTTATCCCCTTTCCCCTTCTTCCCTGTCCCTTTTTCCCCTCCTCCCTCCTACCATCCCACCCTCTCCACCCCTCTCCCTTCCCCCTCTCCCTTCCCCCCTCCCCCCTTTACTCCAGTGCTGGATGGCGGATGGCTTGCACGCACTGGCAGATAGCAGTCAGCCCAGGCTGGGAGGTCTCCCGCAGGATTTGAAGGGTCCTCCTCCTTGCTCAGGCTGTGGGGGCTCCCTTGTGTGGCTGTCCCCCGTGGGTGGACCTGAGGGTGCATCCAGCCTCGTCTCACTGTCACAAAAACGATGTGGCAACGAAATGACCTTGCCTCTACATCATTTTGCAAGTATGAGTAGGAGACTTTTCCCGTAAGGATAGTGGATGTTGCAAAATTGCCCTGCGTGCCCCCCACTGAGTAAGGGCCCCGGCTTCCTTGTTCCCACGCCCACCCGCTGCATGTTTGCTGGTCTGTTAGGGAAAAGGGTTTCTCAGGGTTGCTCATGGAACTTTAACTTGTGTTTCTCTCTTTATAAGTGGAGATTAATCATCTTTCCATAGGTCAGAGGACTGTCTGCCTTTTTCGTGAGCTCTCTGCATCTTTGGCCCATTTTTCTGCTGGGCTGTTTATCAGTCTTAGACAGATTAATCCTCTGTAGTATGTGTTGCGAATATTTTCTCTTAGATTATCATTTGTTTGACTACTTAGGTTTTTGCCTTGCAAGTTTGTTTTTTTACCATAATCTGTGTTTTTCGGTGATACACGTCTTGCTTGGAAAGGCCCCGTCAGGGACTGGACCCTCCTGCCCTCCACCCTCGCCCACCCCCCGCCTCTACACGGATGCCGTCCTTGTTTTCTGTGCACATCTTTGGTCCATTTGAGTGTATTTGGGGAAGGCATGAGGTGTGGCTTCGACATTACCTCCTTCCACACAGCCGCCCGGATATCCCCACGTCCTTTGTTGGATAGCGTGTCCCTTCCCCCTGATGTCAGATGCTCCTTGGATCCCGCTGGAGGCTGGGACATTGTAGAACGGCTGTAGCCCCAGCATGTTCCATCATGTGGTGGAGCTGGTCACCCTCATCACTCCTGCTTTCCAGAATTTTCTGGGTTATTCTGGGTTTGTCTGTTTTTCCTTATGAACCTTAGCCTTAGCTCATTTTGCTTCCTCTGAAGTCTTTTTGTAATATTTTTAGGGGAATCACATTAGATTTATAGGTTATTTTAGAGAGTTTTGCTCATGCTGTCTCTCCTTGTATATTTATGTATAACCACGAAGAAGTATACATAATACGATAAGTGTGATATACTATGTACAAGGTGATAAAACACATATAACGTAAAACATGCCATTTTGACCATTTCTGAGCGTGCAGTTTGGTGGCATCCGGTACATTCAGTGTTGAGCGACCAACATTCCATCATGTCCAGGATGTTTTCATCTTCCCAAACTAAAGCCCTGTCCCCATGAAACACGAACTCTCCGTTCCCGTCCTCTGCCCCGGGGGCCTTCATCTACCTTCTGTAGCTATGGATGTGACTCTTACAGGGACCATAGGAGCAGAAGCATGCTGAATTAGTCCTTTTGTGCCTGGCTCCCTTCACTGAGCACAGCGTCCTCAAGGTCCATCCGGGTCGTAGCCCATGTCAGCACCCCATCGCGTGTATGAGGGATACTGCTCTGTGCGTGTAAATCACAGTGTGTTTGTCCGCTGTCCGGATCCCGCCGAGCCCCGGTGTGGGTACTTCGGGTGCATACCCAGAAGCAGGACCTCTGGGTCCTATGGTGGTCCTGTGTTTGTCTTCTCAGGACCCGCTGCTGTTTTTCGTGGCCTCCAGGGTGTGGTTTGCACTCCCTGGCCTCGGTGTTTGCTTGGGAATCTGGTAAATGGACAGCTCTGAGCCTGGCTGCCCTGAGGCCCCAGGGAGGTCCGTGAGCCATCGCCCTGCACCCCAGGGTACCTTGTGCCCTGCCTTCCATCTTCCCCTGTCATGGCTGTGAGTCCCTCTCAGCTGCGTCCCCCTCCATGTAGAAGGGGTCGCCTCAGTCACAAGCAGCCGATACGCACGAAGTCCTTAGTGCGGGCCTGGCCCAGAGACAGGCGTGCAGGAGCCGGGGTCCAGCCTCCCAGAGGCCAGCATGTGGGATTGGGTTGGGGGGATGGTGTGGGAAGGGGTCAAGTCCGTGGGCCCAGTGCAGTGTGCTTCTCAGTGCGGCTGCTGCGGGCGGCGAGGCTCCTGGGTGCTCCCTGTGCCGTGAGTCCTCTCGGGCCAGGCTGCCCTCCCTACCCAGGACGGTCCCCACCTGGCCTCAACATGCTCCCCGTCTGTGCTCCCTTTCCCTGGGGTGCCTTCCTCTGCAGCTCAGAACGGCCTTCCCTGGCCGGTGGGGCCTGTGCCCCGCCTGCCCAGCTCCTCCGTTCTGTGGTTAGGAAGTTCCTGCGCGGTGGGCACGCCTCCTCTGCATTCCTGCATCTGGTACATAGTAGGTGCTCATTAAACACCGGCCGAGCACCCGCTCGTTGCCGTCCCTCCGAGCATCTGGCGTGTGGCTCTGCCCCGCGATGCAGCTGCAGGGCGACAGTGTGCACGCCAGGACCCGGGGCCGCGTGCCAGACCTGCTGCGCGGCCGTGTCTTTGCCCTGCGGAGCCCCCCTGCCGCCTGGCAGCGGGGACACTCAGAGACCCAACCGTCCGTCCATCGGCCACACGGTGCTGGGCAGTTACCTGGGCGCCCGGCGCAAAGACGACTCTGAGGGTTCGGGTGTTTTGTGGGTTTTCTAATATTTTCTTTCCGTGGCCGCGGCGTGAGTGCCAGCCCGCACGTCTGCGCCAGACCTGCCCCGGGCAGGGCTGTGAGCCTTTCTGGGCTGGCTGAGCAGGAAACGTGGGTTCTACCTTCTCGCTGTGTGTTGTCAGACACAGAAAACCTTTTGGGGCATGTGGTGCTTGAACCCTCTGCCCGGGGCCTGGTCTGCAGGGGAGGGGTCTGGCGTGGGGGAGCCGAGATGAGACAAGAAAAACAAAGCTGCCTCTGGACAGGTGCCTTTTTCGCCTGAGGGCTGTTTACCTTGGCTCTGGATTTGCCTGGGGACTAGGAAGTTCTTTAAAATGCACCTCACCCACCTGGAAGCAGGTGACACCAGGTGATGGCCAGGTGACAGCCCTGTTAGGTCTCCTGCTCTGGGGAGGGGACAGTGGGGGAAGGTGGTTGGAGAGCCTTCGTGTGGGGAGGGGACAGTGCACAGTCAGAAGCGTGGACTGGATGTTGCAGGCGGGAGCCGGGGCCCGGGCCTGGCTCCTGGAGTTTTCACTGTGCTCTCTGTCACTGCGGAGCAAGGGACACTGCCCTGAGACCCAGGGGGTGGCCTTCTGGGGTGGTCAGTGCTTTTGGCTGGTGGCCGCTCGCAGCTGGCTGTCCTTCCAGCCAGCCCCGCTGCCTCAGGAGGGATATGGGGGACGTGGGAGAAGCCCCCGGCACCCGACCCAGGTGCACGGAGACGTGTCGGTTTCCCTCACCAAGATCCTTCTAGATCTCGTCTAGAGACCGCCCAGGCTGCCCCGGTGTCGCCATGGATGGCCCCTCGCCCCTCACCTCTTTCCTTAAGAAGACTGGATGGTGATGGGGACACGCACCAGTCAGTGTGTGATGCTCAGGAAATGGGACCCCAGTGCTTAGGGAGGGCCCGGGCGCCCCGCTACTGGGCCAGTAAGTGCCGTGACCGTTTTGAGAGTTTTTGGTCTGCTGGGCACTTATCGCCGTAGGACAAGGGACGCTAGGGCATGGCCCGTGGCCAAACCTAGCCCACTGGCCTGCAGCCACACCCATCCGGTGGCAGGCGGAGCTGAGAAGTTCTGACAGGCCACGCCGAGCCCCAGACATTTCCTACCTGGCCCCTTACAGAACAGGATCGCCCGCCCCCCGCGTGTTGCCTGGTGAGACGCAGTTGGAGAACAGCCCGTTTGCAAACAGCTGCGAGCCACGCCCCTTTGTGCTTTCAGGAACTTGGGCCAGGGCCACGGCAGGAAGTCATGACTGGTGCCCGGACTCTGGAAGGTGGTTCCTACCGGCAGCCTCACTGGCTGGGTCTTCCCAGGTCCCGGTTGCTAAGGACAGTGGAGGGAATTGAAATAAATCTGTGTGTGTGTTTACTAGCTCATTCTGTTTGCTTACAGGACACAGAGGTTTTTGTCTACCTGCTCCTAAACTTTAGGTTTTTTCGCTGGCTTTGTTTTGCTTAAATAAACATCTGTGTGGCCACTCAGCCAGGCTCCCCACTCGGTCTCCTAGGCAGAGGGGCCTGTGGGCTGTCCTGCAGTAAGGGATGCATTAATAGAGGTATGTGCCAGGGAGGGCTGATAGCTGGGCCCATCTGGGGTTAGGGCAAGCACAGGCTCTCGAGTCCAGTGAGGTTGGTTTCTGTTTCTGATGTGCCACTTCCCTCTCATCCTGTTTCCCCGGCCTCAGTTTCTCCTTCTGTCAGTTGGTTTAACAATAGAACTATTGTTTCAGCATTGTGACCGGGAAGTATGACACCTGGGATACAGGAGCTTGTCATTCTTGCCTGAGATTTGGGGCCCTGCCAGATTTTGGGGTGCACAGGAGGCCTGGGGCTCGTCCTTCCCTGTGTCAGTGCCCTGTGAGCATTCCACGGGAGGCGTTCTGACCCCCTGCCTGGGGCTGTCCGGGTTCTGTGCTGTGTGCACCTGGGCTGAGGCCCAAATGCCTGGAGATGGGCCCCCCGGATGGGCCTGGCTCACTCCTGTCTCTTCCTGCTACTCTAAAGCCCAGGGAGGGCAGGTCTTGACCTGAGTGGCCCTGCCTCTGTGCACCTCACCCCCGATCCTTGGGGCTGGTCCCCAGTGGGGGTCAGAGGGCGGGGGTCAGAGGGCGGGGGTCTGCTTTGTGCAGGGCAGGTGGCAGGGCTGAGCCTTGATGATGGAGTGCTGGCGGGGCGGGGGGTGGCCGCGCCCTCTCCTGATCGGCCGCCTGCTGCCCGGAGCCGGGTCGGAACCCTCGCTGCAGTCTCAGGCACCGTGGCCCTGGCTTCCCACCGCGTGCGGTCTCTGCTCACCCACCGCCCGCCCCTTCCTCTCCTGCCTGTCCGGGGGGGGGGGGGGGGGGGGGGGGGGGGCGGGGCATGGGAGCCGCTGCTGACTGGGGGGTCTCGGGTGTCCTGGAGCCTCTTACCCTCATCTTCCAAGTGGGGACGTCACCGCAGCGCCCCGAAGGAAAAGTGACAGTGGTGCACGTGGAGGTGGACGGAGGTGCGGGGCTAGTGACGTCTGCTAAGTGTGTTTCTGGAGAGTGGGACCTGGGGCTTTCCCGGGATTGCTTCCACCTGCCGGGCACGACTGAATGTGATGCCCGGCAGTGCTCTGAGAAGGCAGTTCCGTTCGCACCCTTCACAATCACAGGAGCCGGGCACCACAGAGGCAGGCTAACCCACCCGCGGGCACGCTGCCGTGGCCGGTGGTGCTCTCCCTGCCTGGATGGTGAGGAGAGACAGCTCGGGTCCGAGCTCAGCACAGAGCCCGCTCCCGGTGGGTTCTCCACGCGTGTGGCACGTAGGACAGTTGGGACCAATTCGGACGGGCGCGTGCCCCCTCACTGTGCCCCCACACGAGTGTGCTATGGGATGCACGAGCAAGGGTGACGTCTCTGGGGCCGGGAGCCGCGCGGCTGGGCGGGCAGGTGGTGCAGAGCTAGAGGCGGGAAGAGTGAGGTGGTCACTTGGTGGTGGCTCGGACAGCAGGAATGTCCCTGGCAGGGCCCCAGGGGCCCCGGGGAGGTCTTGACATCTGGTCGTTGGTGACCCGAGGGGGGCTGGGATGGCGGGGGTCGTGAGTGGGGTGTGGCCCGCCCCACGTGCCTCGGTGGGGTGCGCTTTGGGGCTCCCCTCCCCTCTGCCGTGTGAGCGTGCTGTCTGCGTCCCGCCTTCCAGGACTGTCTTTGGTCCCTTCGACCCTCTTGGGCTCGAAGTTTTTGCATTTTGACCTTGGCTCCCAATCTTCGCCTCCACCCCTGGGCCCTGCTGGGGAAGAAGGGTAAGTGGGAGCGCTGAGTTCCGTGATGTTTACTGAGCCCCGATCTTGTGTGGCCTCAACAGCTTGAGGCAGAAGGAGCGGGACAGGGCAGTGGAGCAGCTCTTGGCAGCTTGCTGGCACCCTGTTACCTTTGTCACGTTGGGGGGACTGGGGGAGCTCACTAAACGTACAGTTGGATACGCTGACAGAGGTATTCAGTGCTTGAAATCCCTCCTCCCTGAATTACATCACTACTTAAAAAAACGTGTATTTGTTTTGGGTGGGGAGGGGCAGAGAATGAGGGAGAGAGGATCTCAAGCAGGCTCTGTGCTGACACATCGCAGAGCCCGACGCGGGGCTGGGTCTCAGGGACCCTGGGACCGTGACCTGAGCTGAGATCGAGAGTCAGGCGCTCAACCGACTGAGCCGCCCGGGCGTCCCCACGTCACTGCTTTCACTACCGGGTAGGATCCCGGGGCGGCGTGTGTGTGTCGTGTCTGGGTGGTGGAGATCCTGTGTGCCAGGGGCCGCGGCTTCTGCCCCCGCCGTGCACTCAGGCCTGCGTGTCGCTTTGGTGGCTTGAAAACGGCCACGGCGGAAGCAGCCACACCACAGAAACGGGCGCCTGCTACAAGTGTAGGCTTAACGAAGCGACGGAGAGAACGTAGGGTGAATGTGTGACGGGGCAGCCGCCCACCGTGAATGGCACACAGAGGTCCAGGAAACCTTCCTCTGCGAGAGAATCGTCCTCCCCGTCAGCAGGGAGCACCCTCGCCCCGTCGCAGGTGAACAGGTGAGGCTCTGACGCGCCCTCCGTCTACACCTTCATCTTGTTAACGCAAACAGAATCGCCAGCCGTCGTCCCTGTGGGAGCCCGTCCCTGTGGGAGGGTGGGGGTCGAGGGAAGACCCGGGGGAGCGTCGATGAGCACCACTGGCCCCGCGGCTTTCCGGCGAGAGTGCTGCCCGTGAGCGTGAGCCGCTCAGCCTCATATCCGTTTACTTCCTCGCAGTCGCCTGACCTTCGTCTCCACGCGCGGGTCCCCGGGGCCACTCCCTGCGCAGTCCTGTGCCATCCACGCCGTGGTGTGACCCCAGGTCGCGGAAAAGGGTGTGGCAGCGCCCATCGGGCCCTCCCGGCTCTCCCACTGTCCCGCGCCCCCCCCCGGGGTGATCGTCAGGGTCGCCGAGCTGGCAGGACGTGGGCCTTGTCGGTCGTCCACGGGCTCGATGCACACCGTGGTTTTGGCCTGACCTTTGTGGGAACGGACGGTCCCGGAAGACGCCCGCCAAGGGAAGACATTCAGGCCTCCCTTCCCCCCACCTTGTGGAAACACCCAGGTTGTTGAAGCCTTGGCGTTGCGTTTTCCGCAGGCGTTCACGGATTAGGGACCGTAAGCTCGGCAGGGCCTCGGCGGGGCTCCTGGGCAGAGTCCGAGGACGGCCCTTTGCTCTGTGGGCTCTGTGGGGGGACAGCTCCTTGCAGCTGTGGCCGGGGGGCCCGGAGCCAGCGAAGGGCCCCGGATTTCCTGGTGCTCAGAGCCCCGTCGGCGCGGCCCCACCTTTGCCCATCATTCCTTCATTTGCCGGACGAGCGTGTGTGACCCTGGCACGTGCCAGCCCTGCCGAGGCCGACCCGCTGACCCGCTCTCTGCGGCTGGCGTGTCCCCTGGAGGGAGGTGGCTGCCACTGCCCTTGGGGGGACCGCGTGCTGACAGTGTGCGGCTGGGGACACAGATCCCAAACAAGGAGCTAGCTGGGTGTTCCAGGACCCCAAACCAGATGGGGTGATGGCTCTTACTTGGAGAAAAAGGCACTGGGATGGGAGACACCCCCGAACCAGAAGGGCCCGGCAGTAGGAGCAAATGTGGCGGCAGAGGACCCCCAAGGCCGGGCCGGGAGGCCCCGGGAGGGCCCCCGGCAGGATGCACGGGCTCTGGTTTTCCTGCCACGTGGAGCGGGGGCTCAGCTGGGGAGGAGGGAGGGGTCGGGGTGGAGAGGCACACGGGTGTGTGGCCCAGTTTGGAGGTGGGGGCCGTGCTGGCTGGCAGGTGCCGTGGGGTGATCCCAAGGTTGGGGCTCCTTCCAGGTCGTGGCCGGAGCAGCTGGTGACGTAGACAGCGTCCAGCGGGAGGCGGCGGCTCCGTGCTGTGCCGGGCAGAGCTGAGCTACCGGCGAGGTGCCCCGCACGCAGCTGGCAAGCCAGAGCAGAGCCCCCAGGGAGGCGGCGGGTGCTGGGTTGGGGCAGGACGCCTGGGTATTGACCCCAGGAGCGTTTGGGGTCTCACCGACCATGCCCAGCCTGCAGGACCGAGGTGTTCGTCGGGGGTGAGGGATGTGGCTCCAGACAAGCCTTGGTTTGGGGAAACCCGGGGGTCATGGGTGCGAGCCAACATCGTGAGCCTGGCACGGGGTTGGGGGCAGCGTCCGTGGTCCTGCGTGCCTTGTGGGTCTCAGGCCTCAGACTCCTCCCCGGAGGGCCCAGCACAGGGCCCTGCAGGGCCGGGCAGGAGTTGTGTGGGTGCCGGGGTTCTGGGGGCGAGGCTTTGGGATGCTGACTGGGACCCACCTGAGGCCGCACCTCCTCCCTGGCCCTCCTGTTCCCCCTGCAAAGCCTCGGGGTCCACAGCGGCCGCCCCAGGCCACTCCGCCCGAGGAGTCTGGGGCCGTGTTCCCAGAGGATGGAGACGTGGCAGAGGGCCAGGCGGTCTCTGGGACTGGCTTGCGGGGAGGGGGGAGGCGCCCAGTTCTCCACGTCGGTGGCTCCCCAGGAATGGGGCTTAGGACGGGCCTGCATCCTGTGGGAAAGTGGACACCGTTCATCCCTGGATCGGCCGGAGCGCCGCCAGGTAACCCGGGAGACGAAGCCAGGCTGGGGAGTGGTGCGCACTGCGCATCGAGGCGGGATGGCAGGGACGCGGCCGGGGCCGGAGACCCGGACCCACCGTTTAAAAAACCTTGGCTGGGAAGGGAAATAAAGTCCTTTGTGGTTTCCAAGTCCAGTTTCCCTAGACAGTGCCGCCTTTGTGTGTCCAGAAGGCATTCATCGGGTTCCCAGAGCAGCGTGCTTTGTGCCTCGGGCCGGCGCGGCCGGACTCAGTCCCGCGTGCGGAGGGCGCGGGGCCTGGTGGGTGCTGCCTTGAGCTGGGCGAGCCCCACCGCCCTGCGCCAGGGCACCAGGTGCCCCGTGCTTGCACCCGGGGCAGACGGTTACAGGGTCCTTGCAGACCGTCCCGGCTCTGGGCGGGGGTCTGGAGTAGCCACGGCCAGGGTCCTTTCCTGGCGTGCCTGCTTCTGCACGGAGGTACAGAGAGGTGTTCCCTCTGAGGGCTGCGGGGCCGGGGGCAGCGGGTTCCGCTGAGCGCCTGGTTTACCTTGGGAGGGGGCAGGGGAGGGGGCGGGGGGGGGGTGGGCTCACAGGAGCTGCCCTGAGCTGCCTGGGGTGGCCTGCGGGTGCCTGTAGAAGGCCGGTTGTGGGGAGGGTGGCGGGAAGGTAGGGTGGGGGAGTGGGGGACTAGCTGGGGGGCTGGGGACACGTGGCCGCAGGCACCCGGAACGCGAGGTGCAGAAGATGGGTCGAGAGCGTGCCCGCTCGACTGTGGCTCTGTGTGGAAAGCTTCCCTCTGGGTCACACTTGGTGCCCGAGATCTGGCCTCCTCTCTGTGTCTGAGACGATGCTCCATATTGGTTTTCCGTCTACCTCTGAAAGTGGGGGGTGTGCCGGCTGGCACGGTGTGTCCTCCCCAAATTCACGTCCACCGGAATTGGTGAACGTGACCTTACGTGGACTAGAGACCTTGCAGGTCTGACTGAGGTGCGGTCAGCCGTCCTGGAGTGGGGTGGGCTACGCTCTGGCCCGGCACAGGGAGGCAACACGGTGGGGTCCCCTCACAGGCTGGGCCGGCCCCCGCTGGGGTGGCTGGGGAGTCACGGCTTGTGGTCCTGATCTGACAGCAGTGCGGGTGCTTCGTTCTTCGAGGGGCCCAAGGGGTCTGGGGGAGCAGGGCGACGGGGACGGGAGTGGGCCTCTGGGAGCCCCTCTCTCTGGTGGGCTGTGTGTCTAAACCCCCCCCCCCCCCCCCCCCCCCCCCCGCCATCACAGGCTGACGAGAGTAGCCAGCAGGAGGAGCCCAGGGTTGGGCTGAGCTGGCGGCTGGAGGGATGTGGCCCTGGCTAGCCCAGCGTGTGGGGCCGGGCCCAGGCGTGCGTTGCGTTCTGATGGTGCCGGGCTGGACACTCGGTGCTTTGTCCCCTGTCCTCGTGTCCCCGCCTCATTAGCTTGCCGGAGCTGAACCGGGAAGGACAGCAGCCCCAGCTTCAGGGGCCATAGAGAGCCCCAGACAGAGAGCCCACCCGGCCAGAGCCGTGCCAGGAGTACAGGAGCAAGCCCGACTGCTTTCCACTGGGCAGAAGTCAGCCAGGTGTCCCGGCTCGCGAGCCTCCGCACCCCACTGTCCCCCGACGCCGAGGAGTCCAGCCGGTCTTTTTGGAGTGAAAGGGAGTAGGTTTTGCGTTGTTGCATTTCCTGTACCCAGATTTTTATTTCTGAGCTGAAAAAATGGGGGTGCTTGCGTGGCTCAGTCGGTTAAGCGTCCGACCCAACTTCAGCTCAGGTTACCTTCTCACGGTTCATGAGCTCGAGCCCCGCGTTGGGCTGCGCGCTGACAGCGCTGTGCCTGCCTGGGGTTCTCCCTCTTTCCCTCTCTCTCTGCCCCTCCCTTGCTCGCTCGCCCTCTCGCAATATAAATGGACTTACAAAAAAGCAATAGGAAAGCGTCCTAGGACGTTCGGAGGAGGATTTTACAAGCCACCTGTGGGCCCATAAACCTAATGCAGGGTCCTGTGTCACCTTTACTGGTTTTGGACACCTGTTTGCCTTAACGGGACCGGGATGGCAGTCAGAGCCGCCTGTGTCACTCGGGGAAGGTGTCCTGTGGGAGTCCCACGTGATGTGCCAGAACCCCTTGCCCTGCCCCGTCCGGGGGCGGGTGCGTAGCGGGCAGGGCTGCTGGGTCACAACTCGATCTGAGGGTGAGACTCGCCCCACGTGTTGGCTTTGCCCTGGAGACGGAGTCACTGGTTCCGAGGGCGGCTTTGTGCACGGATCCCGCTGCTTCTGCCGCGTGCGGTGGCTTTGGTTTCCTTTTTAGTGAACTTGGAGGTTTTTGCTCCAGTGGTGGTCGATTTCCTCTTGCTGTGAATTCCTCTGCCCGGGGAACTGGCCCGTCTGCGGACCAGGGTCCTGGAACTTTTGCCCGTTTATTCAAGCGGTCTCAGGACAAAGACAGTGATCGTTCAGTACAGCACATTTGCTGCACGTGCCCCTTGTTTCACTGCATTTTCATTTAATTTCTTTAATGTTTTATTTACTTTTGAGAGAGAGAGGGAGAGAGAAAGAGTGTGAGTGGGGTAGGGCAGAGAGAGAGGGAGACACAGAGTCCAAAGCGGGCTCCCGGCTCTGAGCCATCAGCACAGAGCCCGACGCGGGGCTCGAACCCACAAACTGTGAGATCATGACCTGAGCCGAAGTCGGACGCTTAACCGACTGAGGCTCCCAGGCGCCCTCCCCCCCACTGCGTTGTTTTTAGCAAGTGGAAATTTACTTTTGTCCAGTTGATTATCAGACTCTTTTACTCTGTGATTATTTTTGTCATTTCTATTACACAGACTGTTACCCCCGCTCTAGGGACTTGGTTGGCACGAAGTTCTCTTTTCTTCATGTTTGTGTGTGTGTGTGTGTGTGTGTGTGTGTTTGTGTTTTCCTTCATTCACCCGTTTCATCCATCTGGAGCTCATGGCAGCTGGTTGTCCAGGTGGCCGCCCCCCCCACCCCTCCAGACGAGCAGTGCTGCCCCTCCCCCATGGCCCCCATCGCCCTTTCTGGGCTCCCCTGGGTCCCTGGGGACACTGGGCATTGTGTGTCCTGTGGCTTTTGCCCCTAGGGCCACACGGGGCCACGTTGTAGTGTCTCAGGCAGGCTGGAAGGAGCCCCTGCAGCCCCTCCCTCCCACATGCCTCCGCTGTTCTCGAGGACCAGAGCAAGGTCTGGTCCATTTCGGCTGGGGTCTTGCGGGCCCCACTGTTGGCATCCCCTGCTCAGGGCAGGAAAGCTTGCCGAGGGGGCAGAGGGCCCCTGGCAGTGAGGGGCTGTGATCCAAGGGCCCTTTGACAGCCCTGTGCCTGCTCCATCCCAAACGGTCCCAAACAGGAAGAGCCTCTCCCCGCGTTTGCGGTTCTCCGTGAGATTTCCCCAGTGGGACAGCCCGGGACGAGTTCCATGCTGCTCAGCCCTCTCCCTGCCCGCCTTGCCTGGGGGTGCTGGCCCGTTTTCTGGGGCCGGCGGCAGGTTCCCGGGATGCGTCATCTGGAGCCCCCGGAGCTCTCTGGTCTGGAGCTCCTGGAACTCTCTGGTCTTACTGCTCTCATTCCCGTCTCAGAGGCAGAGCCGGGGCCTAGAAAGGCGGTAAGCAGCAAAGCAGGCTGCAGCAGTCTTGTCCAGGCCCCCGCCCTCGCAGGGACCCAAGGCCTCACGGCCCAGGAGCTGTGCGATTGGGACCCGGTGGGGTTTGTGGCCTCTGCTGTAGGCTTTGGAGCGAGGTCGGCTGGACGTGCAGATGAGCTATTGGCTCTGTCCCTGGGGGTCCTGGTGGGGCGCCTTGCCTTTCCTGGCCACGGCACAGAGATGTGGGGCACCCCACGACACGTCCGTCCCCGGGTGAGCACGTGGGTCTGAACTTACACGTGTCCTCCCTCGGTGTGACCCCCCAGGTCAGGTCTTTGCTGCCGTCATTCCCGGCTAGAGGAGCCCGGCAGGCAGTCTGTGGGCTGGGGCCGTGCTGGGGAGGCAGGCAGGTGAGTGCGGGGCTCCTGACCAGCCCTTGTGTGTGGGACGACCTCTCTGAGCAAGAATGAGCCGCCTCTGGAAGCCGAGCAAGGGCTGCCCAGGCAAGCGGGAAGGTGCTTTAGGCAGACAGAGCAGCCTGGGTGGTGACCTGGGCGAGGGGACCAGGCCCAGTCGGGGGACACGAAGCCGGGGCCCCACTGGGTTCAGAAGGGAGCCACTGAGACGCCCTAATTCTGAGCATTCTAGCGGTTTTCGGGTGTCTGCTTCTGTCTGGGCAGTGTGTGGAGCCACAGCTCTGACCATGTCCTTGATGGTTGGCTGGTTAGGAGGGCTTCTGATGAGACCCAGGGTCTCTGGCCTCCCATGCACCAGGCTGGCCGTCTTTATGGCCAGGAAGGTCCTGCTGACAGACTTGGCTTCCTCCTGTCTTGTGCGGTACATGGTGGGGGGGGGTGACGTCGGTCGGGGGCAGTGGTAGGAGTTTGGCCAGCTGAGTGGGGGTGATGGAGGGACCCAGGCTGGTGGGTGCAAGGTGGGAGCCGGTGGGTCCCGAGTGTTCCTTGAAAAGCCAGACTGACCGCTCCCTGAGGACAGGGCTTGGCCACGGGACCGAGATGTGTGCGGGAGAACCGTGTGTTCAGGCTGTTGGGCGTGTCACGTGGGCAGGTGGCCGGCAGGCGAGTGACCGAGCCTCCCCCCTTCTCTTGCAGGGACCCCGACCGTCATGTTAAGGTAAAGCAGAGAGGCTCAGTGCTGAACATGCTAAGGAGGCTGGACAAAATCAGGTTCAGAGGTCACAAGAGAGATGACTTCCTCGATCTAGCAGAGTCTCCAAATGCCTCGGACACCGAATGCGGAGATGAAGTTCCCCTGAGAATACCTCGGACCTCGCCCCGGGACAGCGAGGAGCTGAGGGACCCTGTGAGTATGCTGTGCGGGCCTCCTGGCAGCGGGAATGCCCTCTGCTCTGCTTGGCCTCGTCCCCGTGTCCGGAAGTGTAGGCCTGGGGGCCATCCCCCGACCTCAGGTGGCCAAGCAGTGCGTGCACTGGGCAGCCCCATTCTGCCCGGGCTGGCCTCCCCTCTGTCCTCATCTTGTCCCGGAACGGCCCTCAGTGCCCGGGGTTCATACCCCCCACCGACTGAGGATCAGACAGCCTGCCTTCACCATGGGTCTGTCCAGCAGCTGGATTTCTTTTCTTTCCTCACTGGTTTTCTGGGTGGCTGGCCGACTTCTGGTGCGGAAGTGAGGCAGAGACCCCAGCCTGACGTTCCCGACCCTCGGCAGCTGGCCGAGCCCAGGCTGGGTCCTCGTCGGCCGCTGTGGGCCCGTCAGCAGGGTGCCCTTTAGTGGGGCAGCTAGACAGCGTGGCTACGGTGGGAACCAGGCCTGAGTGGGCTCTGCCTTCTGGAAGCTTGTGTGTCTTCGGGGGCTGGGGCGGGCTCCCTGGCCAGGTGTGATCGCGGGGCTCACCGTCGTGGGCACCGCTGCCTGAGGCCTCCCTGTCGCCGGGGAAGACGTCCACAGCCATCCTGCCCGGCGTGGAGGACCATATTGGCAGTCTGCTGGTTTCTCCTCTGAGCGCCCCAGCTAGTTTCCTTTCCAGGGGTGGGCTGTGAGTGCTCGTCCTCCCTGGCTCCTTCTATTATTAATGCCTCAGACCAGAACGGGGACTACGAGTCCGCTCCTGGCGGGACTGAATAATTCACTCGGAGCCGGGCTGCCTGATCAGGTGGGCCGGGCGCTGCGGAGCCGGGAGGGGAGCCTGCCGGGGTGTGGGCCGCGGTCCCCCAGCTGCTCCTCCAGCCGCAGGGTCCCTTGTTGCCTTGTCTCCTGGTACACGTGATGCAGAGCACCACAGGCTTGTCTTGCAAGGAAGGCGGTGTGTCCCCCGTTCTGGCCCGTGCCCCCCGGGCACCGGGAGCCACGGCTCCGACGGTGGTCTTTGGGTCGAGTGCGGCGGGGGCACTTTGGGAGCATGAGTCCCCACGCGCGGGTCTGAGCTCACCCTGGGGTGTGACAGGGATCCTGCAGAGCAGTCTTCCGGCTCCGTGCTCCATCCGTCTGTCCATCCTGCTGGGGCTTAGCAGCAGCCGCCTTGCCCTGGGTGCTGTCTGCAGAGAGACCCGGACTCACCCTAGAGCACGGCCCCTGCGTGGGGGTGGCGGCTGGTGGTGCGGAGGGTCTCGGGACCCAGCCGTGCCCATGCCCTGCTTTGAGGTCACGTCTGAGGGTGCGGCACAGGGGCTGTATGAACAGACCGCCGACCGGGACTCTGTCCGTGGCGGGGGCTGGGCTTGGGCTGCCACGAGGGTTGTGCCAGCGACACGTGCAGCTCTCCCCACTGAAGCGACCCGTGACCCGTGACCCCGTGTCCCCCAGGTGGGCGTGCTGGGTCCACGGCATCCGTCGTCCCGGTGGCTGTGACCAGGCCGCCCTCCTGCGGGGTACAGTTGGTTCCCACGGCCGCCTGAGAGGGCCCACGTCCCACGCCTGTCACCGGCTTGGGCGCCCTCAGGCTTTCTGCTCTGCCGGCCTGACGGGTGAAGAGTGGGGCTCTGATGGCGCGGCTCTTGCTGTGAGGGAGGCTGGACACCTCCGTGCTTAGACTTTGTTCTCTTCACTTGAGATTTCTTACTGTGGTAAAACATACTTAACGTAGAACTCCCCATTTTAGCCGCGGTCGGGTGTTCTGTTTGCCGGCATTGAGCGTGTCACCCCCCGTCCGCCTCCAGAACCGCCATCGTCTCTCCACACTGAAGCCCTGTCCCCACCCGTGCCCCAGCCCCTGGCGCCCACCCACCCGCTCTGTCTCTGTGCGCGACTCCTCCAGGGGCGTCACGTGAGAGAAGCCTATAGCACCTGCCCTTCTGTGACTGGCTGCTCTCGCTCCGTGTCCCGGGCAGAGGAGACAAGTGGACGTGGTGATTGAGGGCAAGGGCGTGGGCGGGGGGGGGGGGGGGGAGGGGGGGGCGGGGTCCGAGAAGGGGTCAGCTGAAGGGGCTCGCAGAGGGGCTCAGACCTGCGGCCCACCGTCCCCATCGGTGCTCCCGGCCAGCCGCTCGGCTCCCCGGAGCCGCTCCTCCCCATTCCCGCCGTCCACTGGGGTCCGGCTCGGTCTGCCCCACACCCTGGGGGGCCCTGGCTCTCCTAGACCCGAGGGGGCCCTGTGGGGATTCTGGAAGCACAAGGGCAGGTTCCAGACGGCCTCGACTCCAGCATCCCAGAGCCCGACCCGCATCACAGCATTTCAGACGGCCCATAAACTGGGGGTCATCCTGCTCGCTTTGGGGGAGGAGTTGGCGGATGGGATGGAGTCGAGCGTTCATCGGTGCGGAGCCGCCTCTCCTGGCCGGCCTCTGCCCTCCGCTGTGTGGCTGCTGCCTTGGCCGTCATGGGGGTGGGGGAGGGGGAGGGGGAGGGGCGGGCAGGGGAGGGTCGCGCTCGTTTGCAGGGTGAGTGGGTCAGGCATGCGCCTTCTTCCTCGTGGTAGGGCAGCTGGAAGTGTCCACTGCTGCCGGGCCGTGGGGGGTGCAGGTCAGCAGGGGGACTCACGCCCCAGACGCGAGAAAGTCCCGACAGGTTCAGTGTCAGGGCAGCCACGGGACCCGTTGGCCTCCCACCGTCAGCGTCTGCTTGCTGGGGTGTGGCCTGGAGCAGGCAGCTTGTGTCTATGGAGGAGGGGTCACGAGGCCTGTCGAGCCCTGTCCGGGCTGTGGGTCCCCTTCCACCCTCCCCCAGCCCGGAGTCCGATCCTCCCCCATCGCATCGCGGGGGACGCACGGCTGCTGCTTCTGGCCAGGCCAGCGTCAGGATGCAGCTGTGGGGGCGACCGTGGAAGGGTCCGGTGTGTGAGCCGAGCGCTCCTTGTGCGCCCGGTGGGTGGGGGCCTGGCTGTGCCGGCCTGCCCTGCACCCCTTCCCCTCCCGTCAGCAGGAGGCGAGCAGCCACCGTGCCAGGCCCCCGGGCGAGTGGCAGCGGGCCGCGGTCATCTGTAACCGGAGCCTGCCCCGCACCCCTGGGGACGTCAGGCGGTGGTTTTAATTAGCCCTCCGTGGAACGGGACAGGCCCCGGTCCGGAGTTTGCTCGCCTCGGGAACCGCCGTTCTTGCAGATTTACGCAGCCTGGCGCGTGGACGTGCCCACCCCGCCGGCCCGGAGTCCTGTCACTCCAGCTCTGGGGCGCGAGGGGGACAGGTCTCGTGGCTGGGCTCACCCGCCTCCCCGGAGGGTGCCGCGCTGGCCGGCCTGGGTTTCTGTGGTTTCCTTCCCTCTGCGGCCCGAGTGCTGTGGCCGTCAAGAGGCTTAGCATCGTGGGTTTTTTTTTTTTTTTTTTTAATCCTTCCTAAACGCTGACCTCGCCTGGACTCCACCAGCAGCTGAAGATGTCCCTTCCACCGGCAGGTGAAGCTGAGGTGAAGGGATACCCGCTTCGTGGCAGAGGCCCTCCTTGTCTTCCCGGGGGCTCTGGGGGCCTGGCCCTTGCAGATGGGGGGTCCTCGGGGTACCCCGCGGAGAACCAGTTGACGTGCACGCGGGACGCCTCGAGGCGGCTCCTCTGAGTCTCGGTGTGTGTCTTTTGTAGGCCGGTCCGGGGACCCTCATCATGGCTGCAGGAGTCCAGGACTTTAACCGGACAGAGTTTGACCGATTAAATGAGATCAAAGGTCACCTGGAGATCGCCTTATTGGAAAAGCACTTCTTACGTGAGTACCGGCGGGGGATGGGAGGACGCCGTCCCGCAGAAGCGCACAGGCTGTTTGGGCTGGGGAAGCCCCGTGACCGCTGTCCCTGGGCTCGGTCGTGGTGGGGACGGGCCTGGCCCCGTGGGCACGGGCTTCCTGAGGCTCCCTCTGCTGCTCCACTAAGACCCGAGCTCTTGTCCGCGCAGCTGCGATGTTGCTCGGGGGTGAGGGAGACGCCACCGGGAAGGGATAAAAGGCTCCCTGGAGAGTCTGATGCTTTCAGGGAATCTGGTGCATTATTTCCAGCACTTAGCCCAGAACGGGTCAGAGTGTGGCGAAGAGACTGAGACTGTCCACTCTGGTCTGTTTGCTATCGCATCGCGGAGGGAGGGGGGGCCCGAGGATTTCGTCGCCAGGTGGCCGCACGCCTCGGGATCTGGGCCATCGGCGAGCTTAACCACACCTCCCCGCTGCCGCGAGCCGTGGCCTCTCGCGTGGCAATGGTTAGAAACTGCTGCGGAGGCGTCTCCCGGGTCCTCGCACACACGATCTCATTTGACGTCCCGCCTCCCTCTGTCTCCCTGCTCTGCAGACGGGAACCGCAGGGCTGGGGAGGGTGACCTTCCCCGGGGAAGCCCTCTCGCCGGCGAGGGGTCGGAAGCAGGCAGACTCGCCCCGGCGCCCACGCGTGTGACCCCGCTGCGCCACGTGGAGCCTCCACGGCTGATGCCGCGGTGGCAGCTACAGCTGCCGGGACGATACAGGGAGGAAGGCGCGGCCTCCTGGCCGGGAGCCACCGGGTCCAGGAGGAAGGGTCCGCGGGCAGGTCCCCTCCCCTCCTGTCTCCTTCCTGCGCTCCGGACCCAGCGGCTGTGCCCTCGCCGGCCCACGGACACCTCTCCCTCGGGGTCCACACACTGAGTGTCCACTGAGCTCTAGCCGTGGGCGCCCCTGCTCTGCAGCCACGTGGGGGCCCTCGCCTGCACGTGACAGCGGGTGTCTGAGCCGTGGCGGGGAGCCCTCGGGTCCGGCCTCAGTGTTTTGCCAAAAGAGCTTCTGGTTTACTCTTGGGTAGCTCACGTCGCGAAACCGTCCGGGTCGGTTTTGACAGCCGTGGGGTGGCAGCTGTGGGCACTCGTTTTGAACTAGGAACATTTCAGACAGACACAGAGGTAGAGCGTCTCACGCGCTCACCATCAGCTCCAGCGAGAGGCGGCCGCGGCAGGCGGGTTCCCGCCAGCCTCCCATCCTTCGTCTGTATTTTCAGCAGGCAGCTCGTTGTGTTTTAAAAACGAAAGCCGTGAGTCTGATACTCACTACTGAAAACATCAGGTTATCTTTTCACGTCGTCAGACCCCCGTCCTAAGCTCAGATTTTCCCGACTGTCTGCCGGTTTTTCCGCAACTCTGAGAACGGCACCCAGGCCCCGCGTGGAGCGGCTGGCGCGTCTCTCCAGGCTCCTGTGTTGCCAGTTGTCTGCGTCTCTGCTCTTCGTGGAGGAAACCAGGCCAGCTCTGGCGGGGCCTCCGCCCTGGACCTAGCTCAGGGCATCCCCGTGGACTCCACACGGGGCGCTCTCTGGGAGGACTCCCTCGGTGGCGGCTTCCCTGAGGTGGTGTCCGCCCTTGGGTGTCATGGCTTCCATCCGCCATGCCCTGGACGTTCCAGAATGGTCATTCCCGACCCCTCCAGTCGTCCTCCATTTACTCACTGACGTAGTTCTGAAAACCTAACTACTTGGTTGCTCCCGGGGATGGTTCATATAAGCAGAGGCAGGATACATGCTTGAATTTTTTTCCTTTATTGTCTGGTTTTCAGAATAATGAGCTGATTCCCTACTTAGAGCATCTCCCAAAGGTGACCATCGAGGGTGTTGGGCTTTTGTGGGTTTTTTGCTGTCCTCATGCGATCATGGCCTTAAACACAGCTGACGTGTCTGAATCGCTGCTACCCGTCGGTGCCCAGATAGACCCACCTCTGGGCCTTGGGTGGTGCTTCGGTTTTGCTTCTGAGTCCTTCCGATGTCAGTCACTCCTCCATAAGCTCTCTGGTGTGACGGATGCTCCAGGCTCTTCATCGTCTCTTGCCCCCGTCCTGGAATTAGCCATTTCTCCTGATTCCTTTCGGTCGAGAGTGGTGTTTAGAAGCTAAATAAGCCTTCTGGGGTCCTCGCTGCTGTCACTGTTTCTAGATGTTTCCAGTGGGCAGAGATAGGGCGTCCTGAGTTCACACAGATCATTCGAATTCACATCCAATACCTGGGGTTTTCGTTTTTTTCCTTTAAAAAAAAAACTGTGATAAAATATACATGACACAAGATTTGCCATCGTGACCATTTGACGTGCACTGCTCGTGGTGTTGACACGTTCGCGGTGCCACACGCCCGTCACCGTGTGGTCAGTTTGTGACACTGAAACCCTGTGCCCATTAAACCTCAAGTCCCCGTGCCCCTCCCCCAGCCCCGGCAGCCAGCGTCCTTCCGTCCGTCTCTGGGGGTTTGGCTTCTGCAGGGACCTCATGCAAGTGGAAGCTACAGTGTTTGTTTTGGGGTCGGGCGCCATGTCCTCAGGTTCATCCGCGTGGCCGTGTGGCAGCACCCCCTTCCTGTGCAAGGCTGAGCGCCGTTTGGCTGTGTGACTGGACCGCATTGTGTCTGTGTGTCCATCTGTTGACAGGCGCCTGCGTTGCCTCCGCGTTCGGCTGCCGCGAGTGCTGGTGCGCGGTTTTTCCCATCGAGACCCTGTTCTCACGTCCCAGTGTCTTTACTCCACCTCGTCAGACTGTTCTCTGATCTCTCAGGCTGAAAATCCTAGTTCTCGTGAGTGATTTAGATTTTTAGAGATGACTCTTGTTTTCCGTTCACTTTTTATTTTGACCCGATTCCCGATTGGCAGGAAGGTCACAAGAATAATACAAAGGAGCCCTGTAGTCTTTTCAGCCAGATTGTCCCCAAGGTTCAACATATTACCGTGCTTGTCTGCCTGTCTGTCCCGTTCCCAACCATCCGTCCATCTGTCCATCCGTGCACCCACCTGTCCTTCCTTCCATGCACCTGCCTGTGGTCCTCTGCAGACGTGATGTTCTGGAACTCTCCTGTGTGTGTTTCCTGAAAGCAGGTACTCTCTTACCTGCCGAACCAGTACCGTTACCGACCTCCAGAAATTAGCGTCCATTCCACACGATTATCTAACCTAAGGCCTTACTGCAGCCTCACTGTCTGTCACAGTGTGCTCTCCTGTAATTTTTAGCCGAAGAGGGTCCCCGGTCACACGTTACGTTCAGGCGTCCCGTCTCTTCGGTCCGTCTCCTGGAGCCGTTACGGCCTGCCTTCGTGGTTCCTGATGTTGGCGTTCTTGAAGAGTGCACGTCCCTCAGTTTGGGTTTGTCTGATGTTCCCTCAGGATGAGACTCAGGTGAAGAGTGTCCCAGGTGTGATGCTGTGTCCTTTTGTCCCGTGATGCGTATTGTAAAGAGTTCTCGTTAGAACCAAACTTGCTTTTGCAGTCGTCTAAAATTGCTCGCATGGTTGCAGAGTCCAGGCATGTTCAGAGAAATGGGTTTCTCTTCCTGTGCCCGCCCCTTCCTTCTTTTCCTCTATAGGTAACCAGTGTCTTTTGATTTTATGCTTTATGCTTCCACTGACTCGTTTGTAGAAACAAACACGTGCGTTCTTAACTTCCTCCTTAGATGGACGTTATCCCGGTCTCACTTTCTCCCATTTCCATTGCCTCCCGGAGGTCCCTCCAGAATGGTACCTGGACAGCGTCCCTGTCCCACAGTTACACCTGCTGTGTGGCTTTGGCCGGGTTCAACCGCCTGTGCCCTGGGCAGCGAGTTTCTTTCCTCTGGCCAGGTTCATAGTTTCAGGCGGTCCTTAGGCTGCCCCTGTTGAGCATCTGGCACAACGTCCTGGGTCGTGTGGGTGGAGGAATTAATTGCAGAAAAACTCTGTCGGGTTGGAATCTGCACAGGAGAGCCCATCTCTTCCTCCGCCGTTTCTTCCCACTCAGTAGCTGGGGGAGCAGAGCGTGCACGAGAGGATATACAGCATCCTTGAGACCCACAGGGTGCTTTGGGTTGCTGCTGGACCGGCCTCTGTGCCCCGGTCCCGCAGGAGGGGTGCTGACGTGGGCTCGGGGGAGCTTGGGTCTGCGGTCGGCACCCACGCTTCTAGTCCTCGACTCGGCCGCCGGGTAGCGGCCGGCTGCGGACGTTCACCCGTTCGCGGCCTCAGCTCCCCCCTGCAAAACGCCTAAGTGGCCGGTGTGAAAACTCCATTCAATTATCCCAGAAAGCAGGCTATTGTTCTTTGCGGGGAGGAGGAAATAGCCCGAGTGTGCAGCGGCTTTCTTGGTTATGAAATATTGAACAGTACAAATGTTCCTGAGAGAAAATGACGTAGGGTGGAGACTGTGAGTTGGAAATGCGTCCCGGCTCGTGACTGGAGGCAGGAGCCTAAATTTGTTAAAGAAGTGCATAAGTAAGTTAAAAGCATCGTGCTTTTGCATTTAGCCCGAGATGCATTTCGGTTGTTACTGCTTTTTAAGCACAAGCACACAGTAAGTGGTCCGCAGTTTCTGTGCCTTTCTCCACCTCCTGCTGGGTGTGGGCCCTGGGAAAGGAGATTCTCTCTGAAAGGGACTTGGGGTGGGATGTGGCTCTTGGAGGAAATGCTCATGGGGCCTCCGGGGCCTGGGGGCTTCCTGGTTGCCAGGCGAAGCCTGAACCTCCCTGACCCGTGCACGGGTTCTGTGTTGTGCGAAGGCCCGTGGAATCCTCCCTGGGGGGCCCACCCTGGGGTCTTGAGCCCCCACAGTGTAGGGACCGTGCTCGCTGGGCCACCGACGCCACCCAGTGCCAGATGCATGTGGGTTCCCGGCGGACGCAGATGGGCAGACGGCAGTTAGCTCATGCAGAGTGCGGCTGGACAGAGGACGCCCTTTGCTTCTGAGCCCCGGTGCGCCCCTTCCTGCTCCGAGCCACGGCGGGTCAGCGTGGCTGTCTGTTTCCCGCCTGAGAGGGTTTCACTCCCGTGGCCTGGAGCATCTCTCTCTGATGCCTAGACTTCAAGGAAGGGCCCTGGAGGGAAGGGAAGTTTCTGAGCAGCCAGTTGGGTGGTTGAGGGCAAGCAACCGCTTTCTCACCCGCCAAGTCCTCTGCCAGCAGGGGCGTTGGGAGCTGCCTGCTGCCTGCTTACGGTTTGGAGGGGGGCGGGAGTTGTCCAGACAAGGTGAGGCCCCGTTCCAGGCCTACTGGCTGCAGGGCTAGGTGTGGGGTTGGCCACGTGGTGGTGGATGTGGGCCCACAGATGTCCATCTGGGAGTCTGGCGTTTTGTTTGTTAGTTTGACTCTGCTCCTGCCGTTATATCGGTGCTGTTCAGCGAAGAGGAAGGCAGATCCGGATCCCTTCTACTCCCGGTGAGAATCTGCCCTTCCATTATTCGTTGCGGATGTTGGGCCCCGACTCCTCGACAGGCACAGAGCCCAGCTCCGCCCGCCCCAGGCAGGGCCGTCTCAGTGCCCGGCTGAGCGCCCCGCCTGCCCAGCTCCTACTTCAGAGGAGCCACCCCCGTGGGACCCAGGGCTACGGGACTCTTGGGTGGGGGACGAAGTCAGGGAGCAAGCTCCAGCGGGCCTGCCCGTGTGGTATTTTGACGGCTCCGTGTCCAGGGTCTGGCAGTGTCCTCTGACGGGCACTTTGGAAGAGGACAGAACCGAGCTCCGTGGGATGTGTTTCGTCAGGAGCCACGCGAGCTCTGGGAGCTTTCTTGTTGACGCTCCACATGCGCCCACTGAACACCTCACCCGCTCCCTGGGCGGTGAGGAGGCCGGAGGATGGGATCCCGCTTACGCCCCCCGGCTGGTCCCCTCCTGCCGAGACCCCCATGGACGAGGCCACACTGGTCCAGTAGGCCGCCCTGTGACGTGGGCTTGCCCCCACTTTCTTCCAGCGCCGCGTGGGAACTTCACGTCGCGTCTCCCCTACTGAGCCGGATTCTCGTGTGACAGAGTGAAGGTGGCCGGCACCTTATCTACGTATCCCCACAGCTTAGGCTCGTGCTCTAGTGGTTGTGGGTGCTCAGTGCGTATTTGAACGGACGGGTCTGTGGATGCATGAGTCGATGGGTAGGTGAGTGGGTGGGTGGGTGAGTGGATGGATGAGTCAGTGGGTAGGTGGGTGGACGGATGGGTGGGCCGATGAGTGGGTGAGTGGGTGAATGGGTAGATGGCTGGAGGGTGAGTGAGTGGGTGAGCGGATAGATGGATGGATGTGTGGGTCTGTGGGTAGGCGGGTGGATGGATGAGTGGACAGACAGACTGTTCCTTCCACCGGGCACGCTTCTGCACATCCTTCCGGGTCCCAGCGGGCACTTACCACAGCTCAGGTCCTCCAGATACGCCCTTCCCTGCTCTCACCCTGTCTGGTGTTTGGTCCTTAGGCATGTGTTTTATATGTGTCACATTTGCTCCCTGGTGAGCTCATCCACTCGGAGACTCAGGGCCTGGTCTTGCCTTGTTGGGGGCAGAGTCCCGGCGGCCCCCACCCCAGAGCTGTGCAGGGTGCAGGTGCTTAGAAAATAGCTCATTGCTGTGGGGAAGGGCTGGGCATGGCGGGCTCAGCTGCGGGGCACTAAGTGCTGGTGGGAAAGAGAGAGGGACCAGCGATGGGCACACACACATTTTCTGTTTCTGAGTCCGGGGCCCCAGAGCCCAGACCTCGGGCGGCCACATGAAGCCACGTCATCTGTGCTGAGGGGCTGTCGGTTCCTGAAAGACAGCTGTTCTGGGTCAAAACCCTGGATGAGATCCTATTTCTTATTATTTTACATGGAAAGAATCCCCCAAAACTCCAGCTGGTTTCCCAAGAGGGACCTAACCCTGCGGTAGGCCGGTGTCTGAGCAGCCCAGCACGGCAGGTGCCGCCCCTTGAGGGCCAGACAGCACGGTCGCTGACCGTTGGTAGCACCACAGTAAGCAAAGTCCACGTCAGAGACATTGTGCGGACGGAAGTTGCCCATCCCGAACGGTTTTTCTCCGGGAGAAACTGAGGGGGAAGGGAGTTGTCGTGGGCGCTTTTTTGCTGGTCATTTAAAGTAGCCGTGTGCCCTCAGCTTAGAGCCTGATACCTGGTCACTGTGGGGAGCACGTGGTTCTGCCTTCTAGAAAGGTCCGAGGCGATGGCCAGCGGGCGAGTTGGGCCGGCAGGCTGCGGGTGGGGAGGGTGCAGGCTGCAGGGGAGGAGGAAGGGTGGGGGCGGAGCCTGGGGCCCCCAGGTGTGCTGCCTCCCACGTGGCCAGCGCGAACAGCTTTCCCTGCGGTCTCTGTGTTTGCAGGCCCGGCCGGCGGGAAGGAGTTTTATTTAAGGGTTATCACTTGATTTTTATTTTTGGCTGTGGCTGGGCCTGTCGAATTCTGTGCCAGGAGGACTCCTGCTTGAGAGTTCTACTTTTGCACATTTAAAAATAGCCTGGAAGCTGGTTCCTTCCTCCCGGTGACTCCCCCGGAGGCTGGGGCGCTGGGTTGGGCCGTGGCCCGCGCTGTCTGGGTGTGTGGTGGGCATGGCCCAGGGCGTCCTCTCTCTGTCCCTCCGAGTCCGGGTGGCCGTGGGCTGGCAGTGGAGGAGGTGCCCGGAGTCCCCGGTCAGCTTGCCGACCCTGCCCGCCTCTCAGGCTCGGTGCGGGGGGGGGGGGGGGGGGCGCGCGCCTGCTGGACTCTGTGCGCGAGCCCTGCACGGAGTGCCTTACCACACCCTGCTGTCCACGTCTGTAGCTCATTTTGCCTTGTCCCTTGGCAAGCAGCGGTCGGCAGTCTCTGTAAGGGGCCCCGAACGCCCCCACTAGAGCAGGACCTGGCTTGTGTGGACCATGCCGCTGCAAGAAGGGGGCATTTGGGACGAGGGAGCCAAGGCTTAGAAAGTCCGAGCGTCCCTCAGGGCTCACCACACCCCCGGGCCTCCCCCTGCCCTGAGTCTGCTGCCCACCGGCTGTCACGGGAGTGGGTGGCATCATGCCATGTGCCTGCCGCTCTCATGGGGGCCCCACCGGACAGCCGTGCAGGGAGGGAATTCATGAATTCTGGGACAGACTCCTGTCTTCCAGGTGCACCCCCGGTCCCAGAAGGTCTGGGGATTCAGACTCCCTCCTCAGGCAGGCATTTGGGCTCCCACAGCCTCCCCCAGGCTTCCGGCTGCCCCCAGCGTTCTGCTGCGGCACCCCCGTGGCCACACCAGTCCTTGGAAGGGAGCGAATCACTGTGCTGGGGGACCTCACTGTGTGACCCTGGCGGGCCCGGTGGTCTCTAACGTGGCCGCCTTTCCTGCCCCGCAGGACCCTGACTTGGTGGTCTGATGTGCCAGGGTATGGCTCCCACTCCTGGGGACCCCGCCTGTAACTTAGCCGCTGGTGCCTGTGGACTGATGGGCATCTGGCCCCCTGCAAGGGTGGCTCCCACGGCCCGTGAGGCAGGCTGCACCCCCACGAAGAGGCAGAGAGGGGCTCCGAACAGCCTGAGCGCATGCTTCACCAAAATGGCGCGTGTAGGGCATGGGCTTGTGGAAGTGTGGACGACTGGATGTCCTCTGTGCTGGTACTTCTCACAATGGGACTTCAGAGACTCAGAGCTCCCGTGGTCAGGGCTGGTGGGGCACTTTTCGAATCCTGCTTCAGGTGGGGCCCGGAGAGAGGTGGGGAGGAGATGGGTGGGAGGAGGGGGCTGCTGGGGCCCCTGCATCTCCTGAGGGCCGTTTGACTCAGGAAAGGGGTCCGTTCTGTGTTTCGTGACCTGTGGATTCCCGTGGGGCAGGTGGAAGGAGGGACCTGTCCCTCCCTCCCGGGGCCCAGTAGGGCCTCCTTGGACACAGTCTTGTCTCAGGAAGGAATGCGGGGCGGAATCCTGGCCCCCAAAAGTGTCTGCGCCCTCATCACCAGAACCTGCCACCGTGTCACCTTCGTGGCCCAAGGGACTTGTAACTGAGTTAAGGATCCGAGAGGGGGGCCATCCTGGTTACCCGGTGTGCCCAGCCTGATTAATTACAGCAACTCCTGCGAGAGGGAGACAGAGGGTCAGGGGAGATGTGACGATGGAGTCCATGTGAGGTGGTCCCGTGCTGAGACCCGGGAGCCTCGCGCTCTGGCAGCCGAGTGTCCAGGCCCGGGGCCCGGGCTCTGCAGAAGGAAGGCTGGTCGCTGCTGGAAAGACTGTGGTCTGGGCTCTGAGGTCAGAGGGCGTTGGGGTCAGAGGTGGCCCCCAGGGGAGGCTGGGTGGAGTGAGACCGGCTCAGAAGTTGCCACTCAGCGGGAAGGGAGGAGGGAGAAATCGATGGCCGTGGGGGGGTGGTGGGGGTGGGTAGGGTTGTGCTGCTGTGTCCTGTGCCCCGTGCACTGTGATTGACCTAAATATGTCACCAGCTGGGGGGACAGGCCGGAACACCCACCCTCCCTGGGTCTGGTCGGTATTTCAGGCTCGGGGAGAGAGCCGCGTGGCCTTGCAGAGAGCTGTTCGCTCAGAGAACGGGAGGGAGACGGCCCCAAATGCCAGTTGGGTTTATTTATCCAGACGTCTCTGTGCCGCCAGGAGAGGAGGTGCTGGAATAGGTGGACGTCTCTTTTCCGGGAAGGGGGACGGGCAGATTTGCCTGGCTGCGTCCTAGGGTGTGAAACTGTGAGCCGCTGCCCCACACTGGCTGGAGGGGGGAGGGGCTTTGTGGCGCGGGGGTGAGGGCCGGGGGTGCGTTCGTCTCTGTTCCGCAGGGGGCCACCGACCCAGGGAGGCCAGGAGACCGGGGGGCAGTCCGGGGCTGAGGTCCCAAGCCTCCATCCTGGGCAGGGCAGGGCAGGGCAGGGCCGAGCCAAGGGGCCTTAACCCCTGAGGGTGTTAAGAGGACCTGGCTCTTGGCTGCCCCGCGTCTCTGAAACCACCTGTGATGGTGAGTGTGTCTTTTTTTGCTCAGCGCACCGGCGGCTCGTGGGGCGGAATCTGGGTGTCCACACGTGTCCACGTAGGCTTGGCCCACAGTTGCCACGTGGTGGAACCCAGCCACGTGTTGAGCTTCCGCAGGTTGGCCTCCTGGGGGAGGGAGCTCGGGGGTGGCCAAGTTAAGTAAAGTGTGGTTTCCTGCCAATGATGCAGGAGGGGCTGACTGCCTGTGGATGGGGGAGGCGTCCACAGCTGCCTTGACCTTCAGACGGAGCTGAGATACACAGAGGTATTTGGGGTGCGTGTGGGTGTTGGGATGGGAAAGCTCGAGAACACCCCAATCTGGGCACTTGTGAGGTGGCCCCCGGGGTACCTGACTTGGCCAATGGCCACTCCCCCGGGGGAGAGGTGCCCTCACCCCTGTCCAGAGCTGTCTGCCTGTAAGCATGTGGTGGACAGGACCCTGTGGAGGCTCACCCCGAAGTTCATCCACTGGCTTATCCAGTGAGTCTTGACCGGGCACCTGCTTAGACCAGGCCCACCGCAGGAGGACCACACTGCTCCAAAGCGAGTGCCGTGGGAGGAGGCTGGGCAGTGCTGTGTAGGCACACGGGAGGGCAGAGCTCTCCCACTGCCGGTGTGCAGGCGCCCTCTTGGAAGAGGGTCCCCGGGCCCTACCTGTGTCGGGACCCACCTCCCAAGGGGCCCAAGGGCCAGTGGGGAGCTGTGTCCAGGCCAGCCCCCTGGGGCCAGTATACACAGAAGATGTGCTCACAGGGGCCACCTGATGCCTGCTCTGGCCGGGGTGCGGTTGCTTCATCACGGCAGCGTTCCCTTTGACGAAGCCTGGTGCATAATACGCGCACAGTGGGCGTTTGCTGAGGAAGTTGTTTGCGAGCAGGTGGTCTCTCTGGGCAGCTGGGCTTGGTGTGGGGCCGAGTGGAAGTCTCTGTGGAGGCCGGAGCTCCCGGGCCGATAACGTGCTAAGCTGTGGGTCCCCGGTCGCCCGAGCACCTCCCAGCCCGTGCCGTGTGTGTCCGGAAACCACAGGTGGGGACTCCCAGTCCTCCTGAGCCCTCAGGGTGGGTCCCCGGGAGCCCCGGTGCAGGGCTGGGGACGGCTGAGGCCTGACGCGTGGGGGCTGGCAGGTCCGCTGCGCAGGGTGCGGGTGTCCTTCGGGGGCCGGAGGCCTCATGCCAGGGCAGCGGCCCCTCCCTCACCACTGGTGTCCTCGCCGTCGGGCTCCCGGCCAGTCCCGGTGTGTGCGCCCTGCAGCTGACACGTCTGCTCCTGCTGCCTGAGAACTCGCTGGGCTGTCCGTTCACCGTGCCTTTCCTGGCTTCTCCTTGGGCCAGGCTGGGCCCTGGGCCTTCACAGACAGTAGACAGACGGGGACTGTGGGCTCGAGCCAGGGGATCCTGCGCGAGTGTAGACTTAGAAACGTGCTGTGTTTCTAGCGGTCACGTTTGCTGAGCCTTGATCTGTGGACCTGCATCCCCTCTAGGAATCCCCTCCCAGCACCCTGAGGAGAACCCATGTTGCCCACGTTCCTGTTAGAGCAAACCCATGAGGGAAGTGACAAAATGCCACGTTGAATGTGTGGGGAGCGGTCAGGGAGGTTGCTCTGGGAGGGGAAATGGTGCCTTGAGACTGAGTGGCAGGGAGGGGGCACCAGCATGTGCAAAGGTCCTGGGGCAGGGTCAGACCGTGGACTGATCTCTGAAAGGCGATCCCTGTGGCTTGGACCCAAAGAGCAAAGCCGAGGGAAGAGCAGTGAGACACAGCAGGTGAGGCAGAGTGTGGGGCATCGCTTTGGAGGGATTCGCTGAGTGGTTGGATTTCATCGCAAGCCCCTGCCGACTTTCAGGCAGGACGGCGGCAGGAGTGCTGTTTAGAGGTGGATTGGAGGGTGTAAGGGGGCCAGTTAGGAACCAGGGTAAGAGTTGGGACCAGGAGGATGGGTGGGTTTGGGGCGACGTGCAGAAGTCCCAGTGTGTGTGGCGGTGTGCCTGGCACAGGTCCCCTTTGCCATAAACCTGGCTGGCTACCGTGAGCGGGGACACGCGGCTGCCTCGGCAGGGCCGGGGGGGGCGGGGCTCGGCTGGGCTTCCCGCAGCCCTGGAGCTGGGGCTCCGTGCTCCTGTCACCTGCCTCCCTGGCCGCCTTCCCTTGCTGCCTGGCCCCCGTTGCTGGCTCTGACTCAGAAGTGGCTCTCTGGACCTGGGCAGAGACCACCCTCTCCTCTCCCCTCTGCACGGCCCCCCTCATGGGGCCTGTGCTGTGTCCAGATTCAGCGGGTCCAGAGGCCTCAGTCTTTGGGGAGACTTAGCTGTGTGGGGGCCACCCTGCTTCACCCCGGGACTGAGGGGGTCTGCGAGGGAGCTGGGAGGGACCGCTCCCTGTGGCGTTGGCGTGTCCTCTTTCTGTGCGGGACCTTCTCCCAACAGGCCTCAGTAGCAGGAGGGGCCCGGAGGGGCCGGCGGGTGCTGGAGGGTGCTGGGCGCAGTTGCCCGGAGCCGGGCGGATCCCAGCGGGGTTAGACGCACGGGAGGGCCTCGCGCACTCCAAACGCTCACCGAGCAGGTGGGCCCCCGCCCTCGCACACCCGTGTTCTTCGTGGAATCCGGCGAGCCGCGAACAACCCAGGCAGGAGGTGTGGCCAGGCACCCTCGAGGCGGGAGGGTCTTCTGACCTTGGGCCTCTCGGCCTGCCCGTGTGCCGTCTGGACACAGAGCCCTGCCGTCACGCACTGTCCTGCTGCAAGCCAGTCTGCGCTTGGGGCCTCCGGCTGCCGTGCTGACCTTGGCCTGAATTTCGGGGGCTCGGGCTCAGCCCTGTGTCCCCAGGTCTGGGGAGGCAGCCAGGACAGGAAAGGAAGCCTCTGGGTCCCCCCCGGTCCCTCCCTGGCCCCCCCTCCCCCCAGGCCAGCGAGGGTCTCACCATGACTGGCAGCGAGGGGCAGCGGAGGCCCGCACTCCCGCCACTGGTCAGACTCGGGGGGGTCCTGGCTCTTCCCCGGCTCCAGGCCGCACCTCCGATTTTGGTGAATTAGTCGGTCGCGTTCCCGCGTCTCAGGAAGACCTTTCCAGGACTCGAGCCAAGTGTGGCTTTTCCTGAGTCCACAGGGCTCAGTTCTCCTCGGCGCCAACCCCCCTCACCCGCTCACATGTGCCCCGCGAAGCCCGCCCACCCCTCGGACTCACTCCCTGAACGGAGCTGTTCTCACTGTCCGGGTCCCCAGAGGGCCAGCCTTTGTGTGGCTCACTTCTCTGTCACAAGTGTCCTGGTGCGCGAGGCCACGCGCTGGTCCCGTGAAGAGCGGCGAGATACCCGTCCGTCAGGGTGACCGCGAGCGCGGGCCTCCCCACCGCTCTGTTCCGTCTTGCTCGGGCCCCAGCTCAGCAGACTTGTTTTATGACTTTAACTGTTGACTAAAAGGGGGAAGTGGGATCATCGGCCCCCAGCAGATGCCTGTGGAGGAGGCTCTTCCCGGGTCTCGGCCTCGGCAGCACCGTCGGCGTGGGGAGCCGTCTCTCTTCGGGACGTGTTCTCTGGGGGGGGTTCGTGGCCGGGCCACGGCACGTGTCGGGGGCTGCCGTGGCTGCGTCCCCGTTGCACCTGCCTCTCCCTGCAGGGCGGTCGGGGTCTCTCAGCAGGTAGCTGTGACCTATTTGGATGCGGGGAGCCCAGCCCAGCCCCGCGAGGAGGCAGGTCTTCGGTCCCTCACACCTGTGCGGTCCGTCTGTCCCCGGCGGGTGGTGACCCCTCTAGGAGACGATGCAGAGCCTTGAGAAGTGAGGGCTGGTGTCCGGGGGCAGAGTGGAGACGGCCGAGCTCCGTGCCATCGTGGGGCTGTGACGAGAGCAGGTCCACCGCGTGTCCAGCTCTGAAACGAGAGAGCCTTCTGCACCGCGACTGGGAAATGCAGGAGCCGAGGATTTTCAGGGGGACTCTTGCATTTTGCTGTGATACGAGACTCGGCACAGCCCTCGAGAGTTGAACCAGTTGCCCGCGGCCAGCTGTCGCTCCCCAGGTGTTTGTGGGGGAGGCGCTCTGAGCGGGGCAGAGACAGCCGGGGCCCGGTGCTCCTGGGCGGCGCCCGCCGACAGGGTCTGCTCCTAAGGAACGGTGCAGAAGGCAGGACCCGGCCTGCCTGTGGCCGCGCCGGTTCCTCCGGCTCCCCCGTGAGGTCACAGCCCAGGCTGCACTCGGGGTACATCGAAGCCCGGCGGAAAGCGCGGGGGCTCCGCAGTGGGCATTGTAGTGCGGATGGGCCGCGGGGTGGGCAGGAGGGCCGGCGTGGGGACACCCGGGAAAGGCCGAAGCCGGTGGCCGAACCCTGTGTCCGAGCCCTCCCGTGGTGCCCGCGCCGTCGAGGGGCAGGGTGGACCCGGACGATGGTCACCTCGCAGCTGTCTCCCTGCAGAGGAGGAGCTCCGCAAGCTGAGGGAAGAAACCAACTCGGAGATGCTTCGGCAGGAGCTGGACCGGGAGCGGCAGCGGCGGATGGAGCTGGAACAGAAGGTCCAGGAGGTGCTGAAGGCCAGGTGAGGAGGGGGCCGAGGCCCCCCGCTGCCCCCGCGGGCGCCTCCTTGCCCCTGAGCCGCCACGGGGGTCGGGACCCCTTCCTGAGCCACGTGCCGCACGCAGCGACCTCAGGGTTCGCCCGCCGCGGAGGGTCACCCTCGTCCCGGCAGCGCCCCTCCGTTCTGGAAGTGACGCCCCGGCTTCTGGGGGGGATGGTGTGGGCCCTGCTGTGGGTGGAGCTGTCCCTGGCGCGTGGCCCCCTCGGCAACCCCCACCTCTGCCCGCGAGAGCTGGGCCTCTGCCTCACGGTGCCGCCAGCGAGAAGCGGGTCATTCCGGGGGGTGTTTGTACGTTCGGAGACCCGTGCTCTCCCTGTCCCTGCAGGCTGGCGGCCTGGCGGACGAGGCCGCTGCTGGGACATCCCCGCCAAGAGCTGGTTCCTCTGTGGGGTGGGCGAGTGCATTGTTGTTACCGAGTGTCGTCACCAGCTCTGGTTCCGAGGATCCCCCCCCAGGCTCCAGGTGCCCCGTGCACGGGGTTTAGTCGGTGGGAAGGCGATGGCCAGACGCTGGCTTCCTCTCAGGTCTTACCCGTTGGTGGTGAGCTCCCGGGAGCTGGGGGCACCTGACTGTCTTTGGAGGAAGGGTCTTTACCCTGCTCTGCAGGCGTTTAGGACAACTCGTGTGTGTTTTTGGGCAGCGTTGAAATCGGGCTGTGTTGCCTGTCCCCGCAGGTCAGTGTGGCTGTTTCGGGGTTCTTCGGGACTCCCTGGTCGGGGGAGGCCTCGAGCTTGTCAGGGGAGGGACTCACCCTACTTTGCATTCTGCCCCAGCTGCAAGGCCGGGGCCCCGTCCCAGACATCGGCACATGGGCCTCAGCCAGGACTTTACCTGATGCTGAACTTTCTTACGTGGAAATCTGTAGACATGCAAAGATTCAATTACGTTTTAATTATGCAAAGAGGTGCAGCGAGTCACCTGACCTGGACGGATGCTGGGAGATCCAGGGACTGGCCCTGTCCCCGGGTGCCTTCCCAGCCTGCCGGCCACGGCCAGCCTTCTGTGGCGCGTCACAGCGCCGTCTCCCCGACAGAACGCACTTCTGTCTGGGGCAGATGCTTGTTTGGGTCCAGCCTCGCCCGGAGCCCTTGGCTGGAGGCTGCAGTCCCCCCGGTGGCCTTGAGTGGTGTTTGCCCACGTGTCTGCTCTGTCCGTTTCCCAGCCCCCGCCCGGCCTCACTCCCCAGCCCTTCACCAAAGTCCCCTCCCAGTTCTGAGGATGCAGAGGGACCAGTCTCCCACAGGTCTGCTTGGGGGCCAGCTGGGTGATTATAGTTAAGGAACATCCAGGCCAGGACCCAGGAAGCTAAGGGTCCTGGGGTGCCTCGTGGGGCTGCTCCCCTGCTTTATGTGGGGGTGGGGTTTAGGAACCTTCTGGAAACTGAGGCCTGAAGGGGGAGGTACAGGGAGAAGCAGGTTTCATGCAAGAGATGACTCTTTCTCTCTCTCTTTTTTTTTAATGTTTGTTTATGTTGAGAGAGAGAAAGCATGAGCTAGGGAGGGTCAGAGAGAGAGAGGGAGAGAGAGAACCCCAAGCAGGCTTTGTGCTGTCAGCGCAGAGCCCAGCATGGGGCTTGATCTCACGAACCGTGAGATCGTGACCTGAGCTGAAATCAAAGAGTTGGACGCTTCACCAGCTGTGCGTCCCACAAGTGATGACCTTTTGCACCGTCACCTTGATGTCTGTGTGGGGGTGGCCGTGGGCCGTCCCTGCTGGGTGAGCATGTGGAGGGGCCCCTGCACGTGCGCGCGCGCGCACACACACACACACACACACACACACACACACCCAAGCTGCAGATGAGCTGTAGGATTGAAACCTGGGGATTAGGTTTATGTAAACCTCTGTTTTGGTTTTAAAGAGAATTTCTGAAAAAACATCTTGGTTAAAGCTTATTTATCAGTAGGCAAAGGCCTTTTCCAGTTCGGGGTCCAAAAGCCACGTAGAAACACCGCCCTCCCGCCTTGTGCCCATCTGTGGCCAGGCCTTGCCTGGGACCCCGGCCTCGGGCTCTCCTCTCGGGCCGCTCCTGTGCTGGGCCCCAGGCCATACTGAGCCTTGGTGGGGGCTGCTCTGTGTGTGGGGTGAGATGGACCCCCCCAGCCCAGGGAGGGTCGGGGGCAGAGTGAGCCCTGGCATCACACTTGGAACCTCCCGGGCCTCAGTGCCCTCTGGCCTCGGACGGGTTGCGGACCAGAAAATTGGATTTTCAAAAAGCAATTCAGGCACATTCCACTCCAGCCTTGTTGGCCGATCATCAAGCATTAGCATAGGCTGTTCCGGAACGTTTGAGTGAGTCCACGGGTGTTAGAAATCCAAGGCCCCTTTTTTCCGATTGAGGTCACACGGCTCTTGTTTCCCTGAGGTCACCCCGTTGGTGTCCCCCTTGACCGGGAGCTGTGGGTGGGACCGGGCGCCCCAGCGTCTTAGGCTGCGATGTCCTGATGCGCCATCTCCCCGCTGCCCGCCGCCTCCTGTGTCCCCTGCACGTAACAGGCACCGACAGCAGCCCAGGTCTGGTGGGACGTGTCGCCCGGAGTACCCACACCCGTGTCCTCCGGCCTCTCCCAGGGGGCGGCACGCAGCCCGTTACTGTTGAAATGGCTCTTTGTTTCTAGCAGGTAATCGTGTTAGAAAAGTCAGTTAGTGCCTGTGTAAACCGAGCCCAGGGCCCCAGAAAGCGGCCACCGGCCACCCGGACCCCGGGCCCACCTGTGGCTCAGGCAGGGCCGCGTCCTTGGCAGCGCACGCCTGGGCCCGGGCTCGGCAGGAGCACATTTGTTAGCGCTTCTCAGGTGGGCTGCGGCTTCCGGAACCTCCAGGCTCACCGGAGACATCCTGGTGTTGAGGCCGTCACCCGTGCCTGGGAATGGAAGGCACTCCGTCGGGTCCTGGGCGCCTCTCCTGCTCCCAGTAAACCCCTGTCGGTGGGAGCTCTGGGCGTGGACGGCTGTTTGGGCCGCCCGGCCCCCTCCTCCCTGACCGTGGCTCCCTTCTCTGGGACTCCACCTCTGTCTCGTGTGTTCCTCACCCACTGCCTAGTGAGGCTGCAGGCCTCGCCCACCCTGCCTGTCTCCCGTCCAGCTCGTCCCCTGCGCCTCCTGCTCCAGATTCCAGTCGCGGCTTTCAGGCCCGCAAACCAGGTCGGTTCACGGAAGTGTGGCGTGAAATCCCGTTATGTGAACAGAGCAGAAACCGCCCCCCGTCCTTCCCCGAAGCTGAGGGTCTCCCAGGCCTGGCATCTCTATCTTGAAAGAGTCCTCTGTGCTCCACCCCGCCCCCCATGCCCCTGCTGAGTTCTGCCTGGGGCTCCACCCTCCCCACATCCTGGGGTCCCTGCTGGCCTGGGAGCCACAGGAACAGTGCGTTGCGGCCCGGCCAAAGCACCACCCGGGGGCTGGGGGCTGGGCCAGCTCCATCAGGCCCTTTGGCTGAAAGATCAGTAGTCAGGGTCTGGCAGGTGGACAGAACTCCAGGCGAGGGCTCTGAGGCCGGGGGACTGCCGTGATCCGTTGTGGCTGGGCCGCAAGGACAGGAAGCCAGGCAGGTGGCTGGCACGGGCATCACCCAGCCTGTGGCCTTGCACGGGGCTTGCTGAGTACGTGCATCGATAAGTGTCTTTTCATTAGCATGCTAGTTAATTAGCGTAAGGGGTATTTATTCAGAACTTAATAAAGAAACAGTTGTGTTAGGAGCGCCTGGGTGGCTCAGTCGGTTAAGTATCTGACCCTTCGGCTCAGCTCAGGATCTCACAGTCCAAGCCCCACATGGGGCTGTGCCGAGGGCGGAGCCTGCTTGCGCTTCTGTCTCTCCCCCTCTCTGCCCCTCCCCCCGCGCACTTGCTCTCTCTCAAAATAAATAAATGAACTTAAAAAAAAGCAGACGTGTTAATAGGAGAGGAAAGGGTTGCATGTTTATTAGTAAAAAAACAGCAAGAAAAGCGTGTCCGTCACGAACGCGAGTCTGTGAGGCCCGGACGCCGTCACAACGTCTGAGCCGTCAGGTCCCAGTGGAGCCCAGCTGCTGGGAAGGAACACTTGAGTGCGGTGGGCTCCCTGAGTACCAGGGCTTTGCAGAGCCCGGACCCGCTTGGAACTAACAGGACTCTTGCCCCTTCTCCCCTCCCTTTAAGAACCGAGGAGCAGACGGCCCAGCAGCCTCCGAAGGGGCAGGCCCAGGTCAATAACGGAGCAGGTAGGGCCCCCGTGGGCGGCCGGGCCGGAGTGGGGTGGGGGTTGGGCCTGTTCCTGGGCACACCTGCCCACGCGGGGTCTCCTTGCGTCGGGCCCCCGTGGGCGGCTCCGGTTGCGAGCTGGCGAGCGGTCACAGCAGATGAGATGTGATTTTATTGTTCTGTAAAGATGCCACACGGCACCCGCTCCAGCCCTTCCTGACCGAGTAGCGTCGCCTCACACTGGCCTCTCGGCCACTGACCTGGGGGCCCCTCCCTGGGTCAGGACACACAAGCCTCTTCTCTGCACCTCCCCGCCTGCCGAGCCCTGTTCTTTATCTCGCTCTACCCTTTGTCCTTCCTAACGGTGTCCTGGGAGGAAACGGGATTTTCTGTCCAGCTGTCTAGGGATCTGACCCGGGGTGGGCCTGGCCCTCCCATCTCCTGACGTAGGACCCGTTCCCACGGGCTGACCACTCGTGAGCACCCCCTCTGTGCTGGGAGCTCAGAGTCATGCTGGCAGGGCCTCGGGGTCAGGCCTGTCTCACATACAGCTCAGGAAACCGAGACCCAGGAGGGAAAGCCTCTTCAAGGGGCACCCGCCACGTGGAGGCCCAGACAGGTCCTGTCTTCCAGCGGGGACGTGCAGGTAGGCCGGTCCAGGTACAGGGCCGGCTGCTGTGCCCCTTGGGTCATCGTCTCCCCGGGCCCCTCCACGCTCAAGACCCGGGTTCCAAGCCAGGAGCGGCAGGAGAGACCCCGAGGTCCCGGCTGTGCACCGTGATTGATGAGTCCTCTGCACGCCTGGGGAGTGTCAGAGAAGTGAAGGGCGGAAAGACCCCAACGCTCTGGGTCCCCAGCCGAGGTCCACTCAGTAGCCCTCGTCACCGGTGCAGTGTGTGGGCAGAGGGAGGGACAGTGGGAGGAGGGGACAGGTGCTCTGCGTGGTGCCCCCCGCCCCGCAGCCAGCACGGAGGGGTCAGCAGCGCCCGAAGCCTGTCCAGGCCACGGGCCCGACGTAGACCTGGGGGTTGGCATACCGGAGCCTCCTGTCTGACTTCACGGTTTTAAAAAAAGGTTTCTGCATTTTTAAACGGCTGGAAAAAAATGAAAGGAATGTGGATTTCACAATTGAGCATCCATAGTGTGGTTTCATGGGGACGCAGGGGGTCCCATCGGGTCACGTACTGCCCGTGGCTGCTGTCCAGCCATCCAGGTGGCTGTAGCATTCACTGCTTTGCCCACCTCTGCGTGCGCGGAGCACAGTCCCGCTCCAGGGAGGGGTGAGAGGCCCCCAGACGCTCCCCGTTCCTTTCCTCTCCGAGACCTCTGTTCCCTGTGCCTGGGCGGCCTCTGTGTGCACAGACCTGGCCCGGTAGAGTGTCACGCGGGACCACGTCCCTGCCCTCCCTCTCCTTAATTGTGGCGGGACAGCGCCCCCTGCGGGTGACTCTGTGCGGAGCACTCAGGGTGCGTGGTTTCCTCCTGGTTTTCTGAATCTGTGAGGTGGGTCCCCTTCTGAAGGTCTTGGTCGTGGGGGGCAAAGGCCACGTCCTTCACTGGGGCCCCCACCAGGACACAACCCCTGGGCGCACACGTTCCCTGGCCGTCCCTCAGGTCCACGGCGTCCCAGGGGGTGAGCCCCCAGCCAGAGAGAGAAAGGGAGGGCGACCCCGTCCCCGGGGGCGGGCCGTCTGCTGGGGCTGCAGCTGCTCCCCGGGAGGGGCATGTGACAACAGAGACGCCACGGGGTCCGCGGTGGCCGTGGCGGGATCGGGTCAGGCTCGGCGTCAGGGTGTCCACGCCCCACTGTATCCGTGTTCCTGACCGGGAGCCCCTCCCCGCAGACCGGCGGAGCCAGGGGCTGTGCCCCCGTGTCCAGAAGTGGTTCTACGAGAAGTTCGGGGAGTACGTGGAGGACTTCCGGTTCCAGCCCGAGGAGAGCACAGTGGAGACGGAGGAGCCCCTCAGCGCCCGGAGGTGGGGGCCTGCGGGGGGGAGGGGCCCTCGGGGGAGCCAGGCCAGCGCCCGGGGCGAAGCGACAAAGTGGCTGACGCCAGGGCTGGTCCCAGGGCACGGCCACGCGCCCTTCCCCAGGGAGCAGGGGTGGGAGCAGGGTCACGTGACAGGCAGCCCCCCCCTCCCCCCCCCCCAGCTCAACACTCTGGGCTTCGTGACAACGGCGTGTGGGGACCATCGTCTCGGGGACTGAGGTTCTGGGACGTGGGCGGGAGACGAGGGGCAGCACCGTAGGTGACCCCCCCCCCCCCCCCCAAGTTAGTGATCAGCAGTGAGCTGCACCTGGTGTGGGCCCCGCGTCCCAGGTCATGCTGTGCTCCCCGCGTGGCAGTGGAACATGGCGGTGGGGACGCGGCTGTGCAGGTGCTGGCACTCACCTCTCTCTCCCTCCCTCTTAGGTTGACGGAAAACATGAGGCGACTAAGTGAGTACCTAGCACGGCCGTGTGGGGCCAGGGGAGCGGGCCCTCGGGGCTGAACTGGACGTCTTTCCAGAAAGATGTTCCTGGAGGTTCCTTAGGAACAAGGCTCCCGTCAGCAGCATGTCCAGCAACCCCCACCCCCACCCCCCCACCCCCCGCCATCCATCTGGAGCAGGACAGGATGAGGCCAGCTCTGCCCGTCCCCAAGCTGGGCCTGGACATGTCCTGGAAGCCCCAGTGGAAAGCGGTGCTTCTCCAAGTATTGGCCAGGCCCCGGGCGATGACAGGCACCCTCCCCCCGCCCCGGCTCCCCCTTTCTCCCGTGTGTGGCACAGGCGTGGGGGGGGGGGGGGAGCGGCCAGCTGGCGGCTTGCGCAGGGATGGTGTGCGGTGGGTGGCACCGGGGTGGCTGGGAGAGGCCAGCTGGCGGTCAGGCGCCCCAGGAATCCAGGTTGTTCGGGGCCTCCTGCGCTCATGCCCCTTGCGCTGCTGGCTGCCCCCCGGGGTGTGCCTGAGTGCCGGCCTCACCGCGGTCGTTCTGTCCCCAGAGCGTGGTGCCAAACCCGTCACCAGCTTCGTGAAGAACCTCTCTGCCTTATCGGACTGGTACTCCGTCTACACGTCCGCCATCGCCTTCACCGTGAGTCCCCCGGGGTCAGAGACGGTCTGCCAGCCCCCCGGGCGGCCAGTGCCGTCTCCCAGCTGTCCCCAGGGACGTACTGCCCCTTAGCCGCTCTGGCTGTGCAGTGGGGACTGTGCTGCTACCCGGCCCTGGGTTGTCTTGAGGGCATTGCAGGGGAGGGGGAGCCCCAGACAATCCCCCCCGGGGCAGCGCCTCAGGAACAGGCCTCTGTCCACACCTCCATCTGCTCTCCTGGGCGAGTCGGGTAGAGGCTGGTGAGGAGGCTTGTCTGCCCAGGGGCGACCGAGCTCCCTCCCACTGGGCACCTGGGGCTGGGGGAGGCTCCTGGCCTGGGGGCCCAGCTGGGCCTCTGCGAGCCCAGTCCTGGGGAAGGGGTGGGAGAGCAGTAGGCCGGCATCGCGGCCTGCTCTGGGCAAAGGGGACTCGGCCCCCTGGCCCGAATCGTCCTGCCGTAGCCGGCCCCAGCCCCGCGCAAGGAGACCCTCCCATCACTGGCAGGGGGACACAGGCCACCCACCTGCCTGCCAGGCACCATGGCCAGAGAGGGGCAGCCCCATCTCTGCATTTTGGAAGGTTCTGAGGCTGCCCTAAAGCCCACAGCCCGGTGCCAGCCCTGGGGGGAGAAGGGCATTTTGCTCCTTTACAGAGAATAGGACTCGGACGCGGGGCCCCGGCCCTGCCTTCATCCCGGAGGCTCCCCCTTCACAGGCCCTTTGCCCCACGAGGCCTTTGGTAGTGGTCCTGCCTGTGTGTTATCACCAAGAGACGTGCCCGCCATTCAGGCCCTCCTTCCTGGCCTCCTGTGCCTGAAACCCCCTGCACTCCACTCACTGCCCTGTCTGAACGTCTGTTGTGTGCCAGGCACATGGCACGTCGTGGGTTCTCAGCCAGCGGTCGGCCACCTCGCCTGGCCGTGCTGAGTCCTGGCGGGGCTTCGAGCTCTTCCCGGGGGAGCCGCACCTGGGGCCGGCAGGGACCCGTGCCCATCCCAAGCCACGTCCAGTAGCTGCCTCCCCCGGGGCGCCCCCTCCCTGCACACCCAGAGCGGCCCTTGGTGCCACCCCTGAGAACCCCTGCTGAGAAAGCAGCTCTTCCCGGGGCCTCCCCGTCACGCACTCCCTCCTTTGGAGAGCCGCTGGGGGCCTGGGCACCCACCTCCCATCGTGGCCTGGTGGGGCGGGGGGTCGGGGGGAAGGAGGAGGGGGTGGCCTGTCCGGGTGCCTGACCGTCTCCCTCCTACCCGCAGGTGTACATGAATGCCGTGTGGCATGGCTGGGCCATCCCCATGTTCTTATTTCTAGCAATTCTGAGGTTATCCCTCAATTACCTCATAGCCAGGTGAGCGTGCTGGTTTGCCCTTGTACGTGGAGGTGCCATCTCCCTGAGCCGGGGCCGCCTCGCACACAGGTGTCTGGGGGTAGTCCTGTGACGGGGCGGGGCTCCCGAGCCCCCAGGAGGATGCCCGCCCCCACCCGGCTCGCTGGAGCCAGCGGCGGGTGATTTTCGAGCTCCCCGGCGGCTCTTCCGGAAGGCCGGCGGGTGCCCGCGGGCAGCTGCCTCCGCTCAGTGATGGTATCCCAGGAGCTTTGACGGGGCTGCAGAGTCTTTGTGCCCTGGGGGAGGGGGGGGTCCTGGCATTCAGAGTGAGGGTCCTTGCAATCACCAACCCCAAGCAACATGCCCCGTCTTTCCTTCGCGCCCTTGTGAGCACCTTCTGGGGGCTCCGTCGGGATGCCCCTCGTCCCCAGGCTGCCTGGTGTGTCTGAACCTGCGGTTGCCCCAGCAGTGAACGTCCCTCCAGAGGAGAGCCCCCGTGTTCCAGATTTGTACGCAGCCGTTCAAAAGTTCACACTTCCGCATACGAGTGTTCCTAGCTGCGTCTCGGTGCCTGCTTGAGTTGGTTCACTTGAAAATGTTTTTTGTAGGGAAGCAAATCTTTACGTACTCGTGAGGGCGTCCTCTGTGCCCAGGCGAGGCACACGGTCAGCTAAAGCACTTGCTGTTACTGCTGCGGGGACTTACTTTTGAAAGACCTGTCACTTCTGGGCCCCCGTGGGAGGGGCCGGTGGGGGTGACCTTGAATTGTCCATTCTCAAGAGCCAGGGGGCAGCCCTGGTGGGCACGGCAGCAGACGGCAGAGGGTCTCCGCAGCCCCTTCTGTCCCGCACTCCTTTCCGGTCGGGAGCACGGGGCTGGGGATCTGAGGTCCTCCCTCTAACGGCACCAGCTGTTAAAGGCCCGTGATTGTCTCCTCTTGACCAGGGGCTGGAGGATACAGTGGAGCATCGTGCCTGAAGTGTCTGAGCCCGTGGTAAGTCCTGGGAGGGCAAAGGTCTCGGTCTCCACCCGGTCAGGCCTCGACCCGTTGGCAGTGTGGGTTCCCTGAGGCCTCCAGCAGCAGCTGTGCGGATGCCCTGGGAGCCCTGCCTGGCAAGTCAAGGTCAGGGAGCGGAAAGCCAGCATCCCCGGGCACAGAGCCCTGGACGGCCACACTATGACCCCTTGCCGGCCGACACCCCAAGTGCCCCTTGCTGGCCCAGACTTGGCGGCAGGGGAAGCAGGCCTGTCCTGACCCTTCCCAGCTGGGATGTGATCCGCTAGAGGGAGGTACGAAGGGGGCTGTCACGGTGTCTCCCTGGACCAGTGGACGTGTAGAGCAGGGATCAGCAAGCTCGTGGCCCTCCATCTGATTTTATAAATAAAGTTTTATTGGCATGTAGCCATTCCCTTTCGTGTACACACTGCTGCGGATGCTTTGGGGCAGCAACGGCCGGGTTTAGTAGCTGTGGCAGGGACCGCGTGGCCCACGGAGCTACAGGTGTTTATTCCCTGGCCCGTTACAGAAAGTTCGCTGACCTGCTCCAGAGGGAGACTCTGGCCGTGGGGTGGAGCTGCTGGCAGTAGGGGTGCTGGGTGCAATGGTGCCACAGGGGTCAGGGCTCGGGGAGGGAGTCTCGGGGGCGGCAGGCCTGTGCCTGCTGGGCCCCGGTGCCCAGGACGCCCTTGGGAGGCTCTGGTTGAATGAGCTCAGACAAACAGGATGAGGTCAGCCCCCCCACCCCCCGCCTCAATTTCCCTTACTGCAAAGTGAGGGGCGGAGGGCTCTGTGCACGTTTGAAGACGACCCGTCAAGGTGCGATCCCTGCCGCTGCCCACCGCCCTCCCGGGCACCAGAGTGGTGGCTGCCAGGCCAGCCAGCCCATGCCGCGCGGGGGCAGCAGAGCGACCCTGTTCCCGGGGCTGGGAGGCCCCTGTGCTGTTCTTGTGACTCGTTCCTCTGAGCTGCTCAGTTTCGGAGGACATTCTCTCCCGTCTGGCTGCAGGAGCCTCCAAAGGAGGACCTGACTGTGTCTGAGAAGTTCCAGCTCGTCCTGGATGTCGCCCAGAAAGCCCAGGTACTTCCCCCTCTCGGGCTCCAGTCTGGGGGCCCCCAACGCCCCAGGCCTGGCTTGTCTGTTGTCAGCGGACCTGCTGTCAGCCTGCCCTTTGGCCCCAAGGCAGCACCCGAGACAACCCTGGTTGGCGGGAAGGCCCTCCCGGTCGAGGCTGTCGGCTGGCACCCTCTGGAGGGTGGAGCCCCTACCCGCCGGGCCGAGCTGTCTCCAGGAGGGGCGTGGCCCGGGACATCCGTGTCAGTGCGTCAGCCTGGGCTTTGCACCGGACCCGCCCCCCTGTTTTCGGCCCTAGAGTGGCTGTGTCACCCGGCCATGGCCACACGGGGGCTGGACCTCTCTGGCCGGCCCGTGAACCCGGCCCTCCTGACGTGGCCGTGTGGACGGGGACCCGTTGTGATTGTGGCTTCTCTGCACAGAACCTCTTTGGCAAGATGGCCGACATCCTGGAAAAGATCAAGAAGTGAGTGATGGGACCCCAGCCCGCGGCCTCGGGGGTGTGGCCCGCCCCCCGGCTGAGCCCCGCTCTCCCTTCCAGCCTGTTCATGTGGGTCCAGCCTGAGATCACGCAGAAGCTGTACGTCGCTCTGTGGGCCGCCTTCCTCGCCTCCTGCTTCTTTCCCTACCGCCTGGTGGGACTGGCCCTGGGTAAGGAGGCGCCTTGTCCCGGGTCGGGGGTGAGTGTGGCACAGGGTGCCCGGGCTGCTTCCCACCAGAGCGCGTGCCACGTGCCTCCCGGAGGCCAGCTGTTCGCGCTCACTGGCTTTCCTCCCTCTGGGCCTCATCCGATGGCTTCTCATCAGGTGTTTACACTCGGGAGACACGAGGCCCATCGCACCCTAGACACGTGGCGGTTGTTTCTTAAATCAAGCTCACGCTCTACTCCCGAGGAGCTGGTAGACCCGAAGGCCCACAGGGGCCGTGCGGGGTCAGGCCGAGGGAAGAAAGACATAGGGCTGGCGGGCGGGGGGGTGTCGTGGGGAGCAGTGGCCTCCGTCCTGTGCGGGGCGGAAGCTCGGGCAGAGGGTGAGGTTTCGGAGGTTTGTTTTGTGCGGGTCCAGAACAGCCCTTGGCCGGGGTGGAGCGGGGAGAGCACTGAGGGGCATGGGGCAGGCGGGAGGGCCGGGCCTGTGGGGCCTTGGGCTGTGGTGGGACCTGTGGATGGACGGGATGGTCAGGGCGGGGTCGGGGTTTGTGCCGAACTGATGTGCAGGACATGGCCTTTGTCCGTATTTCAAACCGTGGGGTGGCAGGAGGACTTGAACCCCTCATGGGTTCACTGGGACCCCTGCCCCCGGCCTCTGCAGGGCAGGGAGGAAGGTGTGGGCGGGTGTGGAGGCCGAGGCCGAGGCCATGGTCCTGAGGCTGCCCCTGGCCAGACCCTGACTCCTGACCTGTCTCGGGCCTTAGGGTCCCTGGCCTGGAGCGGGCACCGGCCCGGCTGCAGTGCACGGGTGGGTCTGGGTCCGAGCTGGGGCGTCGAGCGCAGCGGCCATGTGGTTCGGGGGTCTCACGGAATGGGGGCCGTCCCCACCTGCCCGCGGCCCCCCAGCATGCCGCCGCAGCCCTGGTCTTTGGTTGGTGCTCTCCCTGCAGGCCTTGCCAGGAAAGCCAGGGCTGGCAGACGGCGTGGCCTTGGGGGAAGTGACTGGCACCAGCAAAAGTAAAATGCCCTCGGTGCCGTTTCTCAGGGGCCTGGGCCGGGGTGCGAACCCTCTGACCCCGAGTGGGAGCGGGCCCACCGGGTCAGAGGGCGGCAGGCCGGAGTGGGTCCCTTCATGTCATTCTCGGGGGTCGTAACTTGTTTGGGAGCTGGGTTGATTGGCAGCAGCTGGAGTGGACCCCCCTTCGGCTGGGGTCTCCTGGCCCTCTTGCTTCTCCTGCCCTGTGCCAGCCCGCCCCCCCCCCCCCCCGGGTTCTGCGAGGCCCTCCGTGTGCCCTGGCACTCTGTCCTCCGCGGGCCGGGGCGCGGGGCCACCGTGCCGAGGGGACGGACGTGGCCACGGTTCTGGTCCCGGGTGGGATGGGACTGTGTCTTCCCGTCCCCAGGACTCTACGCCGGGATCAAGTTTTTCCTCATCGATTTCATCTTCAAACGCTGCCCGAGACTGCGAGCCAAATACGACACCCCCTACATCATCTGGAGGAGCCTGCCCACCGACCCGCAGCTCAAGGAGCGTTCCAACGCCGCCGTGTCTCGCCGGGTAGGCCGGGCCCGGGCCGCGGCTCCCAGGCCCCCCCGCTTGCCGCTCCCCGTGCACGGGGAGGCCAGCGTCTGTCCCGTGTTGTGGGGCCCTCGAAACAGACACGGGGCTGTGGGGATTTCCCTGCCGCCCGGCACTGCTCGTTCGGACGGCCCACGAGCCCCGGGGTTGGAGGCCCCCACCCGCCGCAGGGCCCCTCAGGGCCCCTCCCACAGACTTGAGCCAGGCGGGCCCCCGGGCCAAGGGCAGGCGCGGTACAGGATGTTGGTCGCGACTACCCAGAGCCAGGGGCCTTGGGAGGAGGGACCCCTGCTGTCCAGCCCTTCCGTTCCCCGGCTCTGAGGCTCAGGCCTACCTCGTGCCCACACGCCGGTACCGGGCCTGTTCTCGTTCACGGTGGAAAGTGTTTGTGGGTGTTGGGCTCTGCGTCCCAAGTCGGGGCACAGAGGACCAGCTGGCCTAGGTGTTCTCCTCCGTCTCGGATGGGGGGGGGGGGGGGACGTTCGGGGTCTCGGGGAGGTCCAGGAAGCCTTCCTGAAGGAGGGGACTTGGATTTCTGAGTCTTGTGTGTAAGTGTCCTCTGAGGAGGTGTCTGGTGACCCGCTGATGGGAGGGGAGCTCTGGGTCAGTGTGGGTCAGGCTCTAGGACAGCAAAGCCTGTTGGGAGCCCGGGCTCCTTATTAGGGGTGAAGCTTGTGTGTGTACGAGCAGCTGAGCCAGCAGACAGGCCCCAGTTGTGCAGGTGGGGGTGAGGCGGGCAGCCTGGCTCCCCGAGGGCACGGGAGGAGACGAGCGGTTCGTCCTAGCCCTGGGGTGGTTGGGGAGAAAAGGCCTTCATGGGGGTCAAGACCGCTTAGTGCTGGCCAGTGTCCCGAGAGACTGAGGGGAGCCAGGGGGCGGGTTCCCTGGAGGAGGTGCTGCTTGCGGCTCTGCTCAACCTCCGTGTTTGCGACCTCACGTCACGGGGACCCCCTTTTTCTCTCGGTTCCACGTGTGTCTGTTGTCTCCTCTCTGGCCAGCCGCCAGGGCACGACTGGGTACGGTGTCCGTCTGGAAGCTGTGTCGTGACCATTTGACTTTTTAATGTTGCTTTCAATGGCCTGTCCCTCGACCACGTCCCATTTCTCAAATGTGGAGAATGGGCTGCGTGCTCTGGGGGCAGAATCAGCTCGGCCTTCGGGAGTGGGGACCCTGCTGGGGAGACGGGGGTCTCCCCGCTGTGGTGGGGCTGTTCTGCCCTCGCGGGGTGAGGGGCGGCCCCTGGAGGGGCTCTTAGGGCACACGTGGCTGTGCCTCCTGTACGATGACAGCCGGCAAGGGCGGGGGGGCTGCGCGCGCCCCTGTCCCTGCTGACCCGGCGTGGCTGATGGGCACGCGTGTGCTCTCGGCAGCTGCAGACGGCCTCCTCGCGGAGCTACGTGTCCAGCGCGCCCGCTGGCCTGAGCAAGGATGAGGACACCGGTCGCTGCCACGGTACCAAGAAAGGCAATTTCCACGAGATCTTCAACCTGACAGAGAACGAGCGGCCGCTGGCGGGTACGTGCGCGGAGTCCGTGACCCGCCCTGGCCTGGGGGGGGGGGGGGGCGGCTGGCCCCTATGCTGGGGGCCCTCGGCAGGGACAGCCCCGGGGGCTCGGAGGGCTGCTCTGGGTGGGCAGGCGGGAGAGCCGGGTGTGCTCCTGGCCCACACGGGCCCCTCCCCCCCTTTCCCGCGGCAGATGGTTTAGCAGCAGAAATCCAGGGGGTCCCCCAGAGCGCGGCTCAGGGCCGTCCCCAGTTTGAGCGTCACCTGTGCTGCCCCGGCTCGCCCTGGCCGTGACCTGTCTGGAGAGCCGTGTGGTGGGAGGCAGCCGGGGGCACTGGTCCCGGGTCAGCCTCCCAGGAAGGGCCTGCCCTGAACTCCTGACCCGGTGGGCGCCCAGGGAGCTGGGTTCTAGAACTGCCTGGCGGTCTGTAGAGTGTGGTGAGCAGCTGCGGAGGAAAGCCGTAGAGACCCGACCTTCGACCTCCTCCTGGCCCCTCGTCCTGCAGACCCAGGATATGCAGACGTGCTTGCCAGGAAGGGGGGGGGGGGGGCATCCTTCCTTCCTTCCTTCCTTCCTTCCTTCCTTCCTTCCTTCCTTCCTTCCTTCCTCCCTCCCTCCCTCCCTCCCTCCCTCCCTCCCTTCCTCCCTCCCGGGGCGTTACCCGGTGGTGGGGGGCGTGTGTCGGTGCGTCTTTGGGAAGCCCGGGGTGACGGGCTCCCACGGGAAGTGGGGGGGGAGAGGTCACGGGCGCTTTCGTCCCCGCTAGTGTGCGAGAACGGCTGGCGCTGCTGCTTGATTAACCGGGACCGGAAGATGCCCACGGACTACATCCGCAACGGGGTCCTGTACGTGACGGAGAAGTGAGTGCCTCCGGGGACTGGGCCGCGGCCGCGCTGCGCTGGGTGCCGGGCCTCGAGGGGCGGGCCCGCGGCTGCACGTGTTGCTCTGCTGTCGGGGAAAGGCTCTGCTTCTGCCCGAGAACGAGACCGGACGGAGAGCTGACCCCCGGGGGTGGGGGGGGGGCCCTCCGCCAGCTGTAGGGGCGGGAAGAGGGGCTCCGGGGTGGGATCTGTCCTCAGCCCCGCGGGCCCTCGGCCGCCCTGCCCTCGCACTCACGGCAGCGGCCACGGGCCACGCCTCCCTCTCTGCCCCTCGCTGAAGGAACGGGCCTCGGGGACATTCTTGGTTCTGGTTGGACAGCGCGAGGATGCCTGACATCCTTCTGACGTCAACCAGGTTCCGCGTAGGGCGGTGGATTTAGTCTGTAAAAACCGTGAAACTCTCTCTCCAAAAGTGAGGTTTTCTGTAAAAGGCCGGTGCGTGGTGACAGGTGGGAAGGGCCCTCTGGGGGTCGCCCTCGCCCCCTGGGGACTGTGGTGGCGGCAGCCTGGACGGGGCATCCCCGGTCGGTTGCTGGGTTACACCCCTGTTTCTTTCTCCCCCGGTAGTTACCTGTGCTTCGAAAGCTCCAAGTCCGGTTCTTCCAAGAGGAACAAAGTCATCAAGCTGGTGGACATCACAGACATCCAGAAGGTCGGTTGGGCCGCCTCCTCCCTTCTCCTCGCCCCTCCCGCGTCAGGAAGAGGAGGGCCGTAGGGCCGTGAAGCGGCTGGGCTCCAGCCGCGTGCGTTCACAGCGCCAGGCTGGTGCCAGCAGGGAGCTTTGCTGGCCTCGTTCCTGGCCACGGCAGGGCTCCCCTTCTGGAAGGCCTCCACGCAGAGCCTCCTGGGCTCCCGTCAGCGTCCGTGTGCCACGACGGGCCTCTCCCACCTCCTCACGGGTCTGCGCCGGGCGCTCTCCCCCAGATGGGTCAGGCGAGCACGGCAGGGTGGGTCCCAGGTCAGGCCCCTGGGCCCCTGGGCCCCTGGAGCCACTGTGTATCTGCCCCGAGATGCTCCCCCTGCCTCGAGCGTTTCCTCAGCCAGTTTCCCTCGGATGTGGTCACGTGGCATGGGCAGGGTGCGTGTGGTCCCCGGGGAGGGCCCGACGCACGCCCTTGGCGGGGCCGGCCGGGTCCACCTGCTCCCCGTCTCCAGGGTCTCAGCGCGTAGGACGCGGGCCAGCCCGGGCTGTGGGGTGGACCCGGGCTCGTTGGTGTGTCAGGGGCACCCCGCTGGCTGTTGGGGCCCTGGGCCCTCCGCGCCTCCCCGCTGGGGCGTTCCGCTCGTGCGGTGCCCCGTAGGGAGACCCTGTGTCGCTTGGGCCCTTCCGGGAGGGGGCGGGAGGGGGCGTTCGCAGGTCTGGGTTCTCAGTCACGAGGTCCGTCTGTCTTCTTGTGGCCAGGAAGGCCGGGGCTCCGTGGGGCTTGGTGTCCGTGGGCCCCGGGGCATGGGGACAGGCTTGGCCCTGGTCCTGGCAGGGGCCCGTGGTGACAGTGTGCTGTCATCCCCTCAGTACAAGGTCCTCTCTGTCCTCCCGGGGTCAGGCATGGGGATTGCCGTGTCAACGCCATCAACCCAGAAAGTAAGTGCTGGGTGGGAAGTCGAGGAGCCTGGGGTGGGCTGGGGGCTGCGGCCGTAAGGGGCCTGAGGGGCGCCCCCCCTTCCCTCCCTCCCTCCCTCCCTCCCTCCCTCCCTCCCTCCCCCCTTCCCTCCCTCCCTCCCCCCTTCCCTCCCTCCCTCCCTCCCTCCCTCCCCCCTTCCCTCCCTCCCTCCCTTCCCTCCCTCCTTCCCTCCTTCCCTCCCTCCCTCCCTCCCTCCCCCCTTCCCTCCCCCCCTCCCTCCCTCCCCCCTTCCCTCCCTCCCTCCCTCCCCCCTTCCCTCCCTCCCTCCCTCCCCCCTTCCCTCCCTCCCTCCCTCCTTCCCTCCTTCCCTCCCTCCCTCCCTCCCTCCCTCCCTCCTTCCCTCCCCGCGGCCGCAGGAGCCCTACTGCTCTCTCCAGTGTGGGTCAGTTGGGGGCTGAGGCCCGCAGCAGGGGAGGGTGAGCCGGGGATCCCCCTGAAGGCTGGGGGCCCGACCTCTGGGTGGAGGGGGTGGGGTCTGCCCTTCAGCACCAGACCCTGAGGGGCTCTGCTAGGACCTGGCCTGGGGCCAGGCAGGGCCTGTGTTGGGGGCGGTCCTCCTGGCTGGGTGCTGGGTCACCCACCGCCTTTCCTCCCTGCCAGCCGCTGGTGTTTGGTGCCATGGTGCATAGAGACGAGGCCTTCGAGACCATTTTCAGCCAGTACATGAAAATCACAGCAGCAGCCGCGTCTGGTAGTGACAGCTAGTGTCCGTTCTTCCGGGATGTTGCTGGAAGGTTTTTTGTTGTTGTTGCTGTTGTTGTTGTTCTCTTTGGTTTCTTGTTTGTCCGTTTGTTTTTTTAACCATTTGATAGTGGAAAAACTTTGGACATCCTCCTGATCTTTTGCAATAATTCCCCTCGATCTGTGGTTTCTATTGTGTTTACCCTGCGTCTTACGGACCCTTCACGCAGGGGTTGGGGCCCGCAGACAGCGCCAGCCCATCTGACGGGTGAGGCGTGTCCCACGACCGCGTGGACACGGAGGCAGGGGATCGTCGGAGGCCCGTGGAACGGAGGACACGCGGGACGCGCCGGCCCCAGCCACCGCCGAGCGCAGCGGCTGTTTCTGAGCCCCCGCCTGGCCAGAGCCCCCGCGCCAGCCGCGCACCCAGCCCTCCGGAGGCCGAAGCTCTTCCACACCAGAAGCCATAGCTAAGGAACAAGCCCTCCCTCCTCCTGGGGGTGAAGGACGTCGGTGACGAGCAGCTCAGAGGCCCCTTCACCGACCGCCGGGAACGGGTCTTGCGCTTTCCTCTGACGAGACCCCCAGCCGCGCGTCCTCAGGGCGAGATCTGGGCCGGGGGTGCGGCCCCGTCCGGCTTCAGCTCTGTGCTGCCCTTCGTGGGGGAAGCGAGGCTGGCTGGGCCGGGCCCCCCCCCGCCCCGCCCCGCCCCCCAGTCCTGACGAGCCCCCGGGAGTCCCGGGCGTGGTAACCGATGAGGATACAGAGTGATGTGCCCTAGAAGCACATCTTTTTAACGCTTTGCCCTGTGGAGAGCCCCGCAGAACGCGTCCCAAGACCTTTGGGGGCACCCCAAGCCGTGGTTGCTCTCAGACGGATATCAGCCGCTGCGTGGCTGGCGCTGGCCTCCGGACGAGGGAGGGGGTTCTGGGGTGGGTGGGGGCGGACAGGAGCGGCCGGGCTTGCAGCCGGTCCACCCGGGGAGCCGTACGGGGATGCTCCGGAGGGCACCGGCTCGGGGGAGTGGCCGTGAGCGGAGCCCGGAGGTTTGGGGCCGGGTGGTCTGCACCCCTGACGTCCGACGGTGTCCCGGTGGGCACACAGCTGTGCTGGCACACGCTCGGGGGGGTGAGGGTGAGCTGGCACCGGTCTGCACCCCCGCACCCCCGACGCCTGGGGAAGTCGGTGCTCCTGTGGCGGAGGCCGGGGGCGGGGGTGGTGCCGTGTGGGGACAGGCCTGTGACGTCTGTGAAGGACAGGCTGAGATCGTGGCGGTCAACGCACTTCCGACTCGACTACTCCAGCTCCTTGGCTTGTCCTGAGTCCTTTTGGGTGTCACTGGGATTGTTTTTTGAAGAAACAGAAGATTATATTTTTTACAGAGAGCAAGCTGTTTTTCTTATTTTTGTATCATTTTTCAGATGTAATTTTTACCTTTGCTCTAATCCTAATTTGCTGGTTTGGGTGAGACCCGGTGGCATCGCTCACGTTCCCGCCCCCGCTTCCCAGGGGATCGTAGGGCCACGCTCCAGGGCCCGGGCAGTGCCTCCGGGGGGCCCAGTCGACCAGCCTGATGAAGCACACCCCCGACCCAGTCGGTGAGATCTGAGGGCGCCCGTGGCACCCACCAGCTCCAGCCGTGCTGTTGGCGGGACCCTGCGGGCCGCCCTTCCATAACAATGGAGGCAGAGCCTGCCGTAAACCTTGGCTTTGGCTGCCACACAGCTGGACCGGCTCTCGTGGCCCCAGGGAGGTTTAGGGCACACCTGGGGGACCCCCCCCCCCCGGCAGATCCTCCCTCAGTGCCCGAGGCACATGGGGACGGGCTGCAGGGCGACCCCTGGGGCTGCCAAGGGGTCGGTGTGTGGCCTGTCCACGGGGTGGCCTCGCCCTCTTTGGCAGAGGGGGTGGTTTGGTTTGAGTCCCTTTTGAGGAGAAAGGGAGATGAAAACTGACCACGTGCCGAGCGCGGCCCCGGGGGGCACCGGGTTCTGTGGGCGCCCAGGCCCTGCCGGGAGGAAGGCGGGCCCGCCACGGGCTCCGGGCCTCCTGGCAGAGCGAGCCGTCGTTTCTATCGAATTGTGTAAATCTGGGCAGATACTGCGTTTCTATGACTGATCACTGAACTAGAAGGAATGTTACATTTTCTACGTCTGAAGCTTGAGTCTATTTTGGATCTGTAAATAGTCGTTACTGCTGTCATTTTTGTTCAACGAAAGGATTGTACTGTATGAAGAACCAATGAAAAATCCCCTGTAACATTTTTTTAAGAAAACTTTGTTTGTTTAAAGAAGTCTTGTATAAATTATAATTTTTATTTAAATAAACCTGAAATGCTTTGTGCTCAGGGGAGCGGTGGGGGCGGGAAGGGGGCTGCGCTTGGCTTTCCTGGCAGAGCCCGAGTGCGTCACAGGCAGCGGGAGCCCAGGAATCCCGCGGCCACCAGGGCACTGGAGGGTACTGGGGGTTTGGGGCTCCACAGCTGTCTTGGTGACCGTGGGGGGTGAGGTGGGTGCCCGGGGAGCGGGCTGTGGGATGGGGCCACGAAGGAGGGTCCCAGGGGCCCGGGGACATCGAGGAGCTGGGGGGAGCAGGGTGCAGGGCCCCAGGTTCTAGAAGGAGTCTGTAGGCCAGTGGGGCCGGCAGCTTGCAGGTTGGGGCGTCCCGGGCCTGGCACCGGGTGGCAGTGGGTGGTGGGACCATCACTGCAGGGCTGCGGGGGAGCCTGGGGAAGGGACGGAAGCGGCGCCTCGGGTTTGGGGTGCAGGCCCTGGGCGTGACCTCACTGGGAGGGGTGGGCGTCTCTGGGGCCCTCCCCTGGGGTCTGAGGCTGAGAGGTGGGGGGACTTGAGGACCCCGGGCAGAGGGATCCCCAGTGGCACCTGTGGCTTGGCCGATCCAGACACTGACCCTGGAGACAGAGGGATGCAGGATCCGGGCCGACTTCTGAACCCGCCGCAGTCCCGCACCGAGCTGAGCTGCACACGACTGAGGGCGTCCAGCCCCCAGCACCCCAAGCCCGCAGGAGCCCGCGGGAGGCAGGGACCCACCCAGCTCCCACCAGGTGAGCTGGAGCTGGACAGAAACCAGGTCTGATGGGCCAGCTCTGCCCCCAGAGGCGTGGCCTTGTGTCCTGCCTCCATCCACCTGTTCGTCCAGCCATCTCCCCATCCATCTGCTGCAGGCACTGTCCGAGGGGCTGGGACATAGCCGTGAAGGGCCAGTGGTCCCTGGGGATCCCCGTGCCGTCCCCCAACCCGACTCTCCTGACAGCAAGAGAGGGCTTGCCTAGCCCCAGAGCCTCCGCTCACCCCTCTGCAGCACAGCTCGACAGGACGGTCCCTGCGAGCGCCCGGCCCTGGGGGGACACCTGCTCTCTGGAGGCAGAAGGGTGAGGAGGGATCCGAGCCCGGGGTGTGGGCGGCACAGGCCCCACCCATCCTCGCTGGTGGGGCTCCGGGTTCTACGTCTGTTTTCCTATTTAATGTGCCAGTAAACCAGCACAGAGCTGCCTGATCATGACTGAAAACTTTGCTGACTGTATTTCAGCGTGGTGGGTTTCCTTTGGGGGCCTGGACCCTGCATTTCGCAGCAGCACTCTGGAGAGGCCGTCTCTGGCTTCACCTGGGGGTCCGTGAAGCCAAAAAAGGCGACTTGGTGCCCCTGTAGTACTTGGCCTTTGTTCTTGGAGAGATCGAGCCCCTGCAGTGCTCCTTCTGGCTGCAGATCGGGTGGGGAGGGTCCGGGGACGGAGGAGACAGGAACACAGAGTCATCTGTTAACGGTCTTGTTCAGGCGGGCTTCCCTTCACGGGCACCCGCCGTTTCTTCTGTAACAGCATCTAGCGAGCGAGTCTTTACCGTGTGAGTAAATGCGAGGGCCACACGTGGCCTGGGGGGCTGTCACCACGCGGTCAGGAGCCAAAGGTGGTGATTCTGTTCACCCACAGAAACCAACACGCGGAGCTGACTCCGAACACGTCTGCTGTTTCGGAGGCTGGAGTGAGGGGTTGGCTACTTGGGGTGTGATGGCCCTGAAGGCTGCGGGAGATTCAGGGGGCAGCCACTGCCCGCGAGGTGAGGAAGGATCCAGAAGACCCTGTCCTGTGCGGGGGTGTGTGGGGAAGCCCCCAGAACCCACCGGAGCAGGGAAGCCCGCCCCTTCCTTCTGCAGGGTCCTGGACCCTGCTCCCTTAGAGGCACTGTTGTCCCTTCTGTCCCTAGCAGTCCGAGCTGGTGCAGACAGGGGGACCCGAAACGTGTAAGGTCGTAAAGGCATCTCCTCGAGGACTCCTGCGGGTAGGTGATGGGACTGGGGAAACCCCAGGTCTACAGCTAAGTTGTCACACGAGGCACGTTTTCTGGAGACCGTGTGGTACATTAAAAAAAAATCCCATTTTTATGTAAAATAGAAAATTTTTTAGGAGGTAACAGCCCCAAAATACGTTTTTTAGGAATATATCTAAACAGAATGAAAAGAGACTTCAGGGAAAATTCTAAAGCTATTGAAAGACCTGAGCAAGGACCCTTCTAAACGGCAACGAGTGCAGCGTTCGCACGCCGGGAAGTTCAGTTCCGTGATGAAAACATCTCAAAACGTGCGGAATGAAGAAGTTACAGAAGACAGCACGCGGTGGGTTTCCTTTCACACAATGAGCTAAGTGCGTGGGACTGAACCATGTGCCTGAGCCTCTGAGCCCTCAGGAAGGAAAAGCCCGCTACCGCCCGCTGGGGCTCAGCAGCAGTGTCCTGTCCTGCCAGATAAGCCGACGGGAGGTGGATGGACGGGAGGAAGGACACAGTGCTTTTATTTGATGCTGATGTTTAGTTCATGCGAAGTCCCACGGAGGTGGTTAAACCCGGGGCTTATGTAGCATTTTAGCAAGGGGACGCTTAACTTTGTCAAGAAGTGACAAGAGGACACCAGGGTTTGGGAGGGGGCCGCCTGGGTGGCTCAAGTCGATGGAGCGTCTGACTTCAGCTCGGGTCACAAATCTTGAGGTTTGTGAGTTCAAGCCCCATATTGGGCTGCTATCAGCCCAGAGCCTGCTTAGGATCTTGTCTCACTCATCCCCCGCAAAAGAAAAAAAAAAAAGGAAGGAAAGGGGTTTGGGCTTCTAAGGTAACATGACTTTACTGGGGAAATTTTTTTTAACGTTTATTCATTTATGTAATAATTTATTTTTTGAGAGAGAGTGCACGTGTGTGCACAAGTGGGGGAGGGGCAGAAAGAGAGGGACACAGAATCGGAAGCAGGCTCCAGGCTCCGAGCTGCCAGCACAGAGCCCGACGCGGGGCTCGAACTCACGAACCGTGAGACCGTGACCTGAGCCGAAGTGGGCCACTTAACTGAGCCACCCGGGCGCCCCCTCCTGGGGAATTTTGTGTGGGAAATGATGGAAGATTTAGGCTTGTGCAGACCCACCTCCCCAGCGGTAGACGCAGTGGACGGGGTTCTGCTCCTGGAAGCGGAGAGGAGGGCACGCCTTCTCAAGGGGAAGTTTATGTCCCACTTTTAGCGGGGACGGGGCGGGTGGGGGGCAGGAAGCTCCTTCTGCATTTGCGGCCTGATGGTCTTCAGCTCAAAACAATCCTATGCCAAAGTGTGTGTTGTGTGCGTCCCCTCCCCTCACACGGACAAAGCTGCAAACAGTCACCTCTGTGGAGGGGCGGGGAGGGGAGGGGTCAGCCCGTAAGGACACACAGGGACTCTGGGCCTGGCCGGTAGGTAACACCATCGTTCATTTTATTCTTGCTCTTTAAATTGTACATAGGTGTTTTCACAAAACATGCTCCGCTTTGAAAATAACAGGAATTTATAAAAGAAAAAAAAATTCTGCCCAACGTAACTTTATTTCTGTCTTCTCAAACGTGTCAGAGCAAATATGCCATTTTCTAATCTCGAAACCCGCAAGATTAAAAGAAAATGAAGCCACCTCTTCCATCGGTCCTGCCCCGTTACACGAGACTGTACAAGGAACAAAGTCGAGCCTGCCCGCCGAGCAGGTGCAGCTTCCGAGGTTCCTCCTTGGTAGTCAGAACAAGCAGGAAACGGGTCAGAGCATAACTACCGCCACGGTTTTTTGCACCAATGAGTCACACAGGAAGTTAAAGCCTAGACTAATCCTAGATGATCCTAAGTCCTCACTAACCAGCTGTCAGTTCTGACGTGCACATGTCGGGGCTCCATCTGGGGCCTTCGTGAGATCAGAACCCCCTGCCCACATGGGAATGTCTGGAAAGTACTTCCACCCCGTGTAGAGATTATCAAGGAGTGCTGGGGGGTGTTCACACAACCACACGCACCCTAAGAACCGTCCCAAGGCCTGTGATGTCGGCACAAGGTCAGCCCTCGGGGAACCGTGTGGCTCGCTTTCTCGGTGAACGTGAACTGTGGACTCCGGCCTGGACTGTTTTTCTAAAACCAGCAATGGACTTCAGACCAGTACTGTTTTACGAAACCTCAAGTAACACAATCCACAGAGTGGCTGTGGGCGGCTGGGAGCCTCGCTGGGGAGGCCCTCGCGCCCCTGCTCAGACCTGCCAGTCCTGGGTCTGGTTTCTTCCAACCAGCAGCAAGCACTGAGAATTAGTTTTCATACCCAGACTTTTCACCCACCCGCTAATCATTAAAACATCGGATTCGCACAATCGCTTGATAATGTGATCTTATTAAAAAAGCCAGTTAAAGCTACCCTTTTTGTCTGACCTGGGATTGAATGATAAAATAGGAAATTTCATGTATACTTCAAAATATAAATGCTGCAAGTAAATTCTAAAAATATATGATGTCTGTTAATGCTAAAATGACTACTTGTGCCTACGTGAGGTCAAGGGCACTCGTAAAGCACATGACGGCTTGTGAACCGCCTCTTGTAACAGGCTTCCTCTCTCTTTGCAAACCAGAGTTCAAGCCTCATCTTGTATTTCAAATAAAGCTATTTTCGATGCATCTCCCATATAGCCAAGCATGAATACAAAGGAAATGGGGCCACAAGCATGCACGAGGGCCACCCCAGGGCCGGTGGCCATGCCTGCAGGGAAGCGCCAGCCACCTGTAGGGAACCCCCGGCCTTTGCAGGGAACCCTGGCCGCCTGTAGGGAACCCCTGGCTGCCTGTGAGGAACCCCAGTCACTGCAGGGAACCCCTGGCTGCCTGTAGGGAACCCCTGGCCGCTGCAGGGAACCCCTGCCGCTGTAGGGAACACCCGGCTGCCTGTAGGGAACCCCCGGCCACTGCAGGGAACCCTGGCTGCCTGTAGGGAACCCCTGGCCGCTGCAGGGAACCCCCGGCCGCCTGTAGGGAACCCCCGGTCACTGCAGGGAACCCTGGCTGCCTGTAAGGAACCCCCGGCTGCTGCAGGGAACCCCTAGCCTCCTGTAGGGAACCCCTGGCCACTGCAGGGAACCCCTGGGTGCATGTAGGGAACCCCCTGCTGCCTGTAGGGAACCCCTGGCCGCTGCAGGGAACCCTGGCTGCTGCAGGGAACCCCTGGCCTCCTGTAGGTTGGAACCCCTGGCCGCTGCAGGGAACCCCTGGCCGCCTGCAGGGAACCCCCGGCTGCCTGTAGGGAACCCCTGGCCGCTGCAGGGAACCCCTGGCCACCTGTAGGGAACCCCCGGCCGCCTGTAGGGAACCCCTGGCCGCCTGTAGGTTGGAACCCCTGACCGCTGCAGAGAACCCCTGGCCGCCTGTAGGGAACCCCTGGCCGCTGCAGAGAACCCCTGGCTGCCTGTAGGGAACCCCTGGCCGCTGCAGGGAACCCTGGCCACTGCAGGGAACCCTGGCCGCTGCAGGGAACCCTGGCTGCCTGTAAGGAACCCCTGGGTGCTGCAGGGAACCTTGGCCACTGCAGGGAACCCTGGCCGCTGCAGGGAACCCTGGCTGCCTGTAAGGAACCCCTGGCCGCTGCAGGGAACTCCCGGCCACCTGTAGGGAACTCCCGGTCACTGCAGGGAACCCTGGCTGCCTGTAAGGAACCCCCGGCTGCTGCAGGGAACCCCTGGCCTCCTGTAGGGAACCCCTGGCCACTGCAAGGAACCCTGGCCGCTGCAGGGAACCCCCGGCCGCATGTAGGGAACCCCCGGACGCCTGTAGGGAACCCCCTGCTGCCTGTAGGGAACCCCTGGCCGCTGCAGGGAACCCTGGCTGTTGCAGGGAACCCCTGGCCTCCTGTAGGTTGGAACCCCTGGCCGCCTGTAGGGAACCCCCGGCCGCCTGTAGGGAACCCCTGGCCGCTGCAGGGAACCCCTGGCCGCCTGTAGGGAACCCCCGGCCACCTGTAGGGAACCCCCGGTCACTGCAGGGAACCCTGGCTGCCTGTAAGGAACCCCCGGCTGCTGCAGGGAACCCCTGGCTTCCTGTAGGGAACCCCTGGCCACTGCAGGGAACCCTGGCCGCTGCAGGGAACCCCTGGCCGCATGTAGGGAACCCCCAGACGCCTGTAGGGAACCCCCTGCTGCCTGTAGGGAACCCCTGGCCGCTGCAGGGAACCCTGGCCGCTGCAGGGAACCCCTGGCCTCCTGTAGGTTGGAACCCCTGGCCGCTGCAGGGAACCCCTGGCCGCCTGTAGGGAACCCCAGCTGCCTGTAGGGAACCCCTGGCCGCTGCAGGGAACCCCTGGCCGCCTGCAGGGAACCCCCGGCTGCCTGTAGGGAACCCCTGGCCGCTGCAGGGAACCCCTGGCCACCTGTAGGGAACCTCCGGCCGCCTGTAGGGAACCCCTCGCCGCCTGTAGGTTGGAACCCCTGACCGCTGCAGAGAACCCCTGGCCGCCTGTAGGGAACCCCTGGCCGCCTGTAGGGAACCCCCGGATGCCTGTAGGGAACCCCCGGCCGCCTGTAGGGAACTCCGGCCACTGTAGGGAACCCCCGGCTGCCTGTAAGGAACCCCCGGCCGCTGCAGGGAACCCCTGGCCGATGCAGCTCCAGCACTTCAGCGGAAAACTATCTAAAATCCTAACCCTGAAGACACCATTTACACTATTCTGGCTGAAAAGGACAACAGTTTCAATAAATATGTAGAACTGAACGTGAAGAAAAGCTCCAGTCGGGACCACATGTAGAGACCCGGGGCCTGCACCAAAGTAGCCCCCGGGACTCGGGAGCCCCACCGCCAACCGGGGCAGGGTGCCCGGATGTCAAGTGAACACAGCATTCACAGAGTGAATTTTTTCCTACTGTGTGCCAGCTTCTCTCCATGCCAACCCCACCCCCACCCCCCCCACCCCCGCCCAGTGTGGCCATAAAGCGTCGGCACCTAGCCGTAAAACCGATGCCGTCTCCAGGGCCCGTGATTGTTCCTGCTGACCAGCCGGATTGTCCCAGAAACACGACCGTGATGAAAGCAAGGACCTGGGTTTTCAAGATAAAGTGCCACTCCTGTCCGCGTCCCCACAACAGTGCTGCACTCCCGAGGTGTCCCCGAAGCAGGGCTACGTTGCATTGTAGTTGCCCGGGACAGAGAGAGTCCGGAAGTTTCCTAAGCAGAAGCTCAGATGAAGGCAAAATGAAGGCGACCGACTACTTTCCGAAACCTGACCACAAATAACTACAGAGTAAGTCGTGCGATGTGGATCAGCGAGCGGGGAGACCCCCGTCTGGATGGTGTGACCGCACATTCGCTGTCCCTAAACGTATTGGGCAGAGCCACCGATGGGCCCTTTGAAAATCCGCACCGTCAGCGTTGTTAAAACCTAAGAAGCCAGCGCCCCCAAACTGGTAAGTGCCATTGGCTGAGAAGAAGTTACGTGAAACGCAGCCCAAAGAGTCACGGAGAACCGAAAATGCCAGGTATGTTCACAATATTGTTGACGAAGGTATTTTTCTAAAATCAAGATTCAACTATCAAAAATAAATTTCTAAATTTAAATGTGTATATCAACGTAATCGGTCTGCAGTAATTTTCCTAAATAACGGTCACGGTTCCCAATCACGGCAAGGCAGGTGACGCGTGACAGCGTCTCAGCTCTGTGACTCTTCCTTAGGGTTCTCCTCGATTCCTCGTGCAAAGAGACGAACCAGCTGGCAGTGGACCCTGCAGAGACAAAGGGCGCCGTGTCACCCCCAGTGTCCCCCTGACCCTTGGCCCCACTGCCGGCCAAGGGTAGAGGTGGGGTGGGGGTCTCCTCCTGGCTGTCTCTGGGCCCAACCCCGTGGTGACAGGGCAGCTGAGGGCAGCCGAGGGCCAACAGAAAACCCAGGCACCTGTAGACCCCGCTTTAGCAAAGTGACAAATCCCTGGGTGACTGCTTTCTCAGCTTCCAGGCCACGGAGAAGATTCCGTGCAGGGCAACCCCCCTTGTCCAGGACGTGCGGGATGTTCAGTCACCCAAGAGGAGGGGGCCCCACACCAGCCAGAGCCTAGGGGGCTGAGGGGTGGCCGAGGTGCCCTGGAGACCCCCGCCTTCCGCAAGCACCAGGACGAGAGGAGCCAGAGGGACTCAGCGGTCAGCGTGGCTGTCCGGTCCCCACCGGCAATGCCTCCTTCCCAAATTATTAATGACGTCACAGCCCCCTCTGAGATGTTCAGTAATAGGGGTGCCTGGGTGGCTCAGTTGGTTAAACACCCGACTCTTGGTTTTGGCTCAGGTCATGGTCCCATGGTTCGTGGGTTCGAGCCCCACATCAGGCTCCGTGCTGATGGGTGTGGAGCCTGTGTGAGATTCTCTCTCTCTCAAAAATAAATGAAAAAAGATTTTTTTAAAGATGTTCAGTAATAAAAACCCCATAACTAAGTCACCTGCTGCTCAAGGCATAGTGATATTTATCGTGATATGTAGCATATATTTCATAAAAGAATGCTTTTCCTAATTCTCAAAGTATCCTGTTTTTCCAGTAAATCCCAAAGCCAGCATCAAAAATAATTCTGTAACTTGTAAAATGTGTTGACAAAAGCCGAATCCTGGCGGGCTTCCCTGTGGTCCTGTCCCCGCCCCTGCTCCTGGGATCTGAGCTGGGCAGTCACGGCCACACTGATCGCGCGGTGGCCACAGGAGCAGGTGCGAGCAGACGTGCGCCTCGATGAGGCTGAGGCTGCCTCTCCTGACGGCCTGGCCGGATGCTGATGTAGGAGGCTCGACACTACACATCCCGCGGGCTGAAAAGCCATTTAACGTCGGGATCGTACACGGTGACGTGCACGTTATCGGAGGTGTGGGTGCGGGGCTGCAGGCCCCTCCGTGTCGCCTCCCACACCGTCCGCACTCTGTCGTCAAGGAGCGCGTGGCCTGGCCTCCGTCAAGGCGGCTAGGCTCGCCCCGACCTGTGCAGACAGCACAGGACCCTGGAACTTCACTCCATTTTTACACCTTCACCTCGTTCGACAGCCTGATCGACAACTTTCTCCGCACTCGCGCTCCCTCTGGGCGTGTGACACGTGTCATCAGATGGCAGACCCCCAGCCGGTCTGCAGAGGACCCCCTGCCCGAAGGCCAGCGGCCGGAAGAGCGCGCCTGGTGCCTGCCCCCCGGAGGCCACGAGCCAGAGTCCAGCGCCGGCCGCAGACGGGGCTCCCTGAGGCCGGAGGGGCTCCCGGTGGACCCGGTGAAGGCGGACGGCTTGTGTGTGTCATCAGGAGAAGAGAGAGAAAATGCCAGAGCAAAGGGACAGAAGCCGGTGCTGGGGCTCAGGGAGAAGAGAAGATGGCGGGGGGGGGGGGGGGGGGGGGGGCTTGGGAAATCGCGGGAACCGTCCACACGTGGGCATCCTCCCCAGAGTCCGATGGCGGGGTCTCGGGCGCCGGCTGCGTGGACACACGCGCGCGTTTACAGTGCACCCTCACGCTTGCGGTCCTGGGGCCCCTGGAGGCGCCCTCGGGCCACCGTCACTCACCGGACCTCGATGGCGGAGCTGCTCAGGACCTCCCCGTCACAGTTCCACGAGCTGTTGGACACAGAGCAGCAGCACGGGGGGTGGTCGCTGCAGATCTGCCCGAAGCGCGTCTTCCCCCTCTCCTTGAGGTCGCTGTCCTCGTCCTCCACGTGCTTCGATACAAACTGGAATTTCCTGACGCGATAAACTTCGACAAAAGCGAAGTCAAACTGCAGAGAGACACGGAAGGGGCTGGCGCTTTAACAGGCGCTTTTGCGGGGGAGGCCTGTCCGTGCCCGGCGCGCCCGCAGCTCGGACACGAAGCGAAGGCCGCCGCCCGCCTCCCGGCGCGTCCACGGCGACCGGAGCTTTCTCAAGATTCTGGCAGTTCCCTAGTAGGGACTTGTAGAATTCTTCATCTTTTTAACAAGCACTATTTTGCAAACCACATAAAAATACCATTATGCTAGACCTGAAACGCGATGTAATTTAAAAAAAGGAAAACATATCTTACTACAACCAGAGGCCAACCCACACTTATCTCGTTAGAGTCGGGGTCTGCCGTTGTGTTAACTACAAGGATGCCAGCGACTACGGAAAGGTTTGCTAGAAAGAGGTTTGTGTCTTTAACGAGCTCTCAGAAGGAGCAGACGCTAGGAACTTCCACTGGGTGAAACGCAGACCAGAAACCTGACCTTGTTCCCTGGGACTCGGCAGCGGGTTCCTACGGCACGGCAGTCAGGGATCACCCGCAGGGACGCTGCCCGCGCGGACGCTGCCCAAATGGACCCCGCCCGCCAGCGCGGACGGGGCAGGGCGAGCGCCCCGCTCACCTGGTCGTACTGGTTCGTGTGCCTGACGAGAAACCTCAGGAAGTTGAACCGGGAGCACTTCCGGATGAGGATGAGGTCAGAAGACCCGTCCCCCAGGTGGGCGGCCGGGGACAGGCCCTGGGGACTCCGGGGACAAGCACAGGACATGTTGGTGGCGTTGATGGCCAGGAACTTCCCGCAGACGACCTTCCACTCTTCCACCTCCTCTGAAGCAGAAAGAGGCATCGCAGACGGCACGTCACACGCGGGCGCGCGTCCCGAGACCGTCCCTACGGATCTCCCGTGGACTGACCCTCGGCCCCAGCACACAGGCCCTGTGCCGGCCGCCGTGCCCAGAGGGTCGCCTCCGAAGGGGCACAGCTGTTCCACTGGTCCTCACGTGGGGACGTCTGAACAACTTAGAGCGGGGGCCACCGAGCCTGGCCTGTCACCCGATTCCGTGTCAGCCGAGAATAACTTTCACCTTCGTAAGTGGTTTACAAAACTCCAGAGGAACAGTATCTTGTGACACATGAAGATTACACGAAACTCTAACGTCAGTGTCCACAGCTAAGTTTCTGGAACGCTGCTGCGCCCACCCCCTTCCCGGCGCCTGGCAAAGCCCACAGACCAGAGTATAACCCTTGACAGGAACTGTCGCCGGCCCCCAGTCCAGAGCAGCCATGTTGCTGCCCGGAGGCGAGCAGAGAGGGACACACGCGCCCACCGACAAAGGGGGGGACGCACAGCGGGAAGACGCAGCCCCCTCAGAGGTTCCACAGCTTAAAACCCCAACACACGCGGCGGTGACCGTGAGTCCGCGGCCCAGACATTACCGGTGTTCTCCAGACCGTACAACGACCTCTTCTGCTCCTCCTCCAGCTGCTGTTTGCTCTGCCTGCACACGAAGCATCTGGAAGACAAGGACGTCACCGCCCTTCCTGAGGCACGCGGCCGCGACAAGGGAGCGCACGCGCCTGGCAGTTCTCCCCTTTGCACGCGAGTTTGAATTCTGCAAGTCAGATCTTTTAAAACGTACGCGCGTCCACGCGTCCTTCTGCAGAGCGTGTACGCGCGTGGCTAAGAAGCCAAGGGCATCCCACGCAGCCGTGGCGCTGGCGTGCCGAGAGTCAGCTCGGCTTGGCCCCGAGGTCAGCAGAGCGCTGGCTGGTGGCGTGCCAAGCCAGGCGCAGGTCGCTCAGCACAGTGACACAACGGTCATCTGTTCCAGGCGGTACCAAGCAAGCGGCCAGCTCGGAACTTCGTCGTCAGCCTGGGCTCACCGTGCAACGGTGCGTGTTCACGCCAGGGAGATCGGCGCCTCGGCTCGGCTCAGCAGCTCTGCCTCTAACTGTTGTGACCTGTGGCCTCAGATTCTTCATTAAAGAAGGAAAGCGGCTCGGGAATGTGTGGGCCCGGAAGCCGTGCACAGAGCTACGCTATCGCCGGGCACGCCAGAACCACGGTCTCGCATCTACGCTTAGAAGATACGTGTCCCCGATAGCAGCACACCCCCAAGCAGCCCAGCTTTATTTCGCGCCCTCTGCAATAGAAACACACGGAAGAATGTGCTTACCCAGCACGGCAGGGTTTCCTGTCCCTGGGAGACCCCACTGTGTGCCGCGCTGGCAGGAAAGACACTGTCCCTTCATAGCAGTGATGTGACAGGAAGGTCTTCAAACCTGGGAACAGAGCACAAAGTAAAGCAGTCCCAGCATCATTTTCTGGCCATGAGACCACCAGCTGCACCTGTTCTGGGACACAGCGCCCTCCCCGCGCCCTCCCCCCCCAGCTGCACCTGTTCTGGGACACAGCGGCCCCCCCCCCTCGCCCCGTGCCACCAGCGCATCCCAAGACCTGTGTGATGGGAGCGGTAAGGGATCGGGCCATGCTGGGTGCCGGGTCACCAGGGCTGCCTTCAGCGGTGGAGGTCTCTGCCATCAGTGACCCGTCCTGCCTGCCCGAAGATCGCTGCAGGGCTGGCATGTGCCAAAGCCCCTGACATCTGGAGATGGCCTCCCCGACTCGGTGGAGGCTCATCAAAGGGCAGGGCCACCTCTCTGCTCCTCCCAGACTGCTCGGCGACGCTCCCACGTCTCCCTGGCTCGGCCGCCCAAGGTCACCCAGGACCAGTCTGGCATCCGGGAAGAACGCGGACAGTGACGGTCCAGGGCAGCACCACCAAGGACTGTGTCCAGCCCATCTGGAGGACCGTGGCGTGCTATCCGCTCTGAGCGGGACTGGCCGGCCTCGAACCGGCCCCAGTGGGCACGGGATGAACCTGAGCAGCTGACTGGAGAGAGCCCAGCAGGACAGGGGAGTGGGGTCTGAGGGTGCCCTGGGCCACGGTGGGGACCCTGCCACGTCCTGCAAATGTAACAGTGACACCACTCCCCTGAGCCAGATGCCGGGCTGGCGCTGGCCATGGTCACATCGGGCACGACGGGGACACTGCTGAACCCATCCCCTACCAGCAGCTAGTGTGTGGCTGGGCATGTGGGATCCACCCAGTAACTACCTGCCCCGTGGAGAAACCCCTTCCCAATGCCCTGGCGTCCACCTTCCTCCCTCCACTTCCTCCGTGGGTGGCACCCTCCCCCCGGGACGACCCTCCAGCTCGGCAGCAGGTGAAGGGCAGGGGCTGGCCGCTCGACCTGCAGAACGGTCTCTCTCCCGGATGGCAGGGCCCCATTTCTGCCCGTCCTTGGACGGACACTTGAGTGTCCCGCTGGCGCTAAAACGGGCCTCCTCTCTGCCTCGAGAAAAACCGCTGAGCCTCTGCAGGTCTCTGTGAGTTCCAGGTGGGGATGGAGACACGGACAGGACACACCCTGCATCCTAGCGGAGAGGAGACCGTGGGCCGGGGTGAGGCCCACGGGCTCGGGAGCGAGCGGCCAGCTCAACAGCAGGTAATCAGGAAGACGGCACGAATCTTACCCAGATTCTTTCTAATCCTTCATTCTTTTTTCCTGATGACGGTTTGGGGAGATACATTACTTTGGAGTATCTTGCGTTTTAACTGCAAAGCGATACTGTAGCTTTGATTTAAACAGGCCTCTGCAGTGCCTCAGACCCAGCACATTACTATCCGTTTCTCTCCCAAGAAAAGGGTGCAGATTTTAATACCTGGGGTTCTTCGACTTAACTGACTACCGACTGACCCAAAAGCAAACTGGAAAGGGCGGTGGCCGGGTGGGTGACAGTCGCCAAGCAGCAGGCGTGCCCACTCCAGACCCCGCCCCCGTTCAGACCCCTCTGGGAAGGTGACACTGCCTGAGGAGAGCGGACTGTCACGGCTTGGCACGGCCGCAGTGCCTTCGAGTCGCTCTGAGATCCCGAACAGGAGAACCGGTCTGTGGCCCTGGGGTGTCCGCCCTGCTCTGCGGGCGCCCCGGGGCCCCTCACCAGCAGGGCACCCACCTCGAACGGGTGCTCTGCAGGCGAAGGCAGATGCCATGTGCCAAAGCAGGGCTACCTGAGAAGTCGTATCTGATGAGCCCCATCCACCGCTTCTTCTCACTGTCCTTGATGACGTCCCCGTAGAAGCCATAGCCCAGCAGGGACACGGAGTAGCGCAGCAGCGTGCTGTTGTGGTGAACCGAGGACACGTCCATGGGCAGTGAGTCCCCTGGGGGAGAGACACGGTCCCCTGGCCACCTCCACACTGCGCCTCCTCAGCCCCTCGATGGCACGGGCGGGCCCAGAAGCACCCGAGCGACTAAGACGTGCAACACACGGAAGGCAGCCACGGGGACGGTCTGCACGTGGGCCCTGGGTCTCCTGTTCCTGATTCCAATGACAGGACTTGACTAAAAGGTCCACAACAGCTTTGGGAAGTTTCCCGGCAGGCACGGAACCACAGTGGACCCACGGGGCTCGTTCAGTGCCGCTGCTGGGAAACAGGGTGGATTTGACGGTGAAGAGGGGCCCACGTGCTAAGGAAATCGAGAATGGGCTATGCGTAAGCAGCACTTCTGGGGCCCCGTCGTCAGGGACCAGGAGGGAGCCATGTGTTTGCCGGGCAAGGGCCGTGGCTGTCTGAGCAGCTGGGGCGGCCATTCCCGCCCTCGGGGCCGTGTATACGGGAGCGCAGTAAATGCCACTTGGAAGGGGCATCTCGGGTGCCACGGATTCGGGCCTGGGAAAACCTGTCCCGATGGAGATGAGGGGCTGAGTCCTGAGCAGAAGTGAGAGCAGAGGACCGGCGAGCGTGAGACGTGTCCAGGACAGAGGGTCAGCCTGACCCCGCACATGGGGATGCCGAGGCAGCTGGTTGGGCCACGGGGTGCCTGGGACCCCTGATGGGGGGCCCCAGAGAGCTCTGAGCAGGGTTTGTGTTGTGTTTTTTTTTTTTTTTAACGTTTATTTATTTTTGAGACAGAGAGGGGCAGAGCATGAACGGGGGAGGGTCAGAGAGAGAGGGAGACACAGAATCGGAAGCAGGCTCCAGGCTCTGGGCCATCATCAGCCCAGAGCCCGACGCAGGGCTCGAACTCACGGACTGTGAGATCGTGACCTGAGCTGAAGTCGGACGCCCAACGGACTGAGCCACCCAGGCGCCCCGGGTTTGTGTTTTTGAAGGACCCCCTATGGCCGTGGGAGGACAGGACAAGGTGGCAGGGAACCACAGCACACGCAGAGCTCTGCTGGCAGGAGGGCCGGGGCCATGCCCAGCGAGGTCCATGGGTCTGCTGCGTGCATGGAAAGGGACCTACCCTTGGGGCGCCTGGGTGGCGCAGTCGGTTGAGCGTCCGACTTCAGCCAGGTCACGATCTCGTGGTCTGTGAGTTCGAGCCCCGCATCAGGCTCTGGGCTGATGGCTCGGAGCCTGGAGCCTGTTTCCGATTCTGTGTCTCCCTCTCTCTCTGCCCCTCCCCCATTCATGCTCTCTCTCTGTCCCAAAAATAAATTAAAAAAAAAAAAAAAAAAAAAAAAAAAGAAAGGGACCTACCCACAATGATGTGCAAAGCTGATGTCTCCGCGTCATTCGTGCCGACCGTGGAAAAACACACACAATCTGTGGACCCTGAAGTAGGAGAGAGAAAAAAAAAACGTGCTTCATATCATCGTATTAATTAAACACTCAAGGGGCGTCTGGGTGGCCCCGTTGGCTAAGCGACTGACTTTGGCTCAGGTCATGATCTCACGGTTTGTGAGTTTGAGCTCTGCGTCGGGCTCTGTGCTGACATCTCAGAGTCCGGAGCCTGCTTCGGATTCTGTGTCTCCCCCTCTATGCCTCCCCTGCTCATGCTCTGTGTCTCTCAATCATAAATAAACGTCAAAAAAATTAAAAACAAACAAACAAACTCTAGTAGATTTCCAACTAGGTGGACTCTTCCTTTTGGCCCTGGAATAGATACGGAAATAAAGACGAATATAATCCGTCCACAAAATGAATGTTGGAAATACTGACACTGATTTGTCAGAAACACTGAGACTGGGGGTGCCTGGGGGGCTCAGTCGGTTGGGCATCTGTCTTCAGCTCAGGTCATGATCTCACAGTCCATGAGTTCGAGCCCCGCATCGGGCTCTGTGCTGACAACTCGGAGCCTGGAGCCTGCTTCCGATTCTGTGTCTCCCTCTCTCTCTGCCCCTCCCCTGCTTGCGCTCTGTCTCTCTCTGTCTCAAAAATAAATAAGAACATTAAAAAAAAATTTTTTTTAAAGAAGCAGGTTTATAGGGGCACCTGGGTGACTTAGTAGGTTAAGCTCATAGCTGAGTAGGTTAAGTAAGTAGGCTCAGCTCACGAGTTCACGGCTCATGGTTTCGAGCCCCACATCGGGCTCTGCACTGACAGCTCGGAGCCTGGAGCCTGCTTCCGATTCTGTGTCTCCCTCTCTGTCTGCCCCTCCCCCGCTCATGCTCTGTCTCTCTCTGTCCCTCTGTCTCTATCTCTCTCTCAAATAAACATTTAAAAACAACGCAACTCTGAGACCGGACTTCCATAGGACCAGCCATCCCCTCACAGAGTCTGCGGAGCCTGTTCCTGAACTGTCCCGGGGAACAGAGCCCCCGAGAAATGCGGGTGGCAGTGGTGGCCGGGCGCGTAGCTCAGCGCTCCGCAGTGAGTGTGAACCCCCTGCACATACCAGCGGCCACGAGACCCAAAGGACTCTGCCCCGTGCAGACGATGCCAGCGGGAAAGCGTATGCAGAGCAAGGACAACTCGGGAAGACCCCGGAAAAAGCCCCGTGGAAGCCTGCCCCCCAACACCAGCACCCGGTTTCACAGAACGCGCCGTGACCCGTCCCTGGGTCACAGGGGCACGGCAGCTGTCACCTGACAGACATGAGGGGACTCCGCTGGCCCTGGCGGGCACACGCCTCACGCTGACAGGCTCGGCTGCACATTGGGGGTGACCTCGTGGCACCCGGCCAGTGCCTGGACCGCCAGGTCCTCCCTAGGTGTGGCCCGGTTCTAACTGGGTCATAATCCAGGTCACTGTTCTCAGCCCGAGCGGGCGGAGACCCTCCTGGGGTGCTTATTTACAACAGGGTCCTGAACCCCACTCTCCCGAGATCCTGACCCAGCAGGTCTGGGACGGGGCCGAGCAACGCGAGGTGTAACACGTCCGCTGAAAGCCTGGTGTAGATTTCCTAACAAAGGGATGACAGGATCCAGAATGGCAGTTTCATCACCGACACCACCCCCAGCACAGACCGAGATCCATCGGGAGGAACCAGCGTTAACGGGCAGGGGGGCCTGGACGCCGGCAGGGGCCACGTCTCTGCCCTTGGGCCCCGGGACAATCCGCAAGTCTCCCGTCGTAAGTGATGTCCGACGCAGCCGGAAAGTTCCAGGCTCCCGACAGACGTGTCGGGTTGCAAGCACCCTCCGGGGTCTCTTCGAGTAACAGAATCTGGTCCAGTCTGTGATCCGAGGGGAGGCTCTTAATTATGTAATCTACGCTGACATGTGGCTTCTGGATGTTGGTAAGTTATATAAACACATGCATATTTATTTTTCACCAATCTTAACCTGAAGACTTCAGTGACACCTTGTTCCAAAAATGAGCCAAATACACATTTTTAAATAAACGTTTAAGATTATAGGAGTGACTAATCTTAATAAAAATCAACATCAACAGTGTCCACGAAAAGCCTCGCGGTTTCAGACTCTCCCACCCGCTCACTCGTCGTTAGAGTGAAGGGTGCTCGGATAATATAAACAGTTTCGAGAGCACAGACTCCAAAAGACCTAGCTAATTAATTTGAACCATGCCCTGAGGTAGTCCTTCACATCCCCAGAACTTTCCAGAACATCCGCAGAGCCCACTCGCTCCCCTTGTGTGCCCAGGGCCCTGTTTACTTTCCTGGCAAGCCATCCCTCATCACAAGAGCTGAGGAGACCCCCACACTCGCCTGCACCTGCAGGGATGTAACGCGTACGGTCGGTGGGGATTCTGCAAGGACCTCCAATAAAAACGCAGAAGCCGGCGTCTGGCTTCTATCCTGCACCACAGCCTATAAACCGAGGCCTCTGAAGCCTGTCCCTGCGTCTGGGCCACCCCGTACAGGGGGACCCCACGGGGGAGCTCCGAGTCTCGAGAAGGAACCTCGTGGGGCTGGAAGGGCTGCGAGCGTGGGACGCCCTCTACAACCACAACAGAGGTGGGCCCGTGCTGTTCCCAAGCTGCCAGAGGCGTCTCGTCTAGGGAGGCGTGGGCGGGACAGGGCGAGGCGACCGGCCTTTCTGGTCAGGCGTCCAGGGTCCGGGCCTGGGCCGGGCTGGGGTGTGGCCCCCATTTCTGGAGCCGGAGTTCAACGCAAACACCTTCTATCCAGGTGTAAGATGGACGGAAATGTGCTTGTGTTCCAGGATTTAATTCTAGATCCCGCCATCGCCCTGAACGGGCAGGACGCACCTTCTCTCTCGGTCACCCGGGTCCTTTGGGCAAAGAGTGGGGCAGGTGAACACAGCTTCCGACGGTTTTCAGGGATCGTTTTACTAAAAGGTCAGATTTTCGAAGGAGGGGACTGCTCAGCCTCCCGCCTACTTGGGATCCTTCATGGGGCCGCCGCCCCTCGGCCGGCACCTGCCACCTGCCCCTTTCTCCCAGGAGGCCCCCGCCCCCCGAGGGCAGCACACCCGCAGCCAGGCCCCCTCCTGCCCTCACCACACTTCACCCCGGAAGGCCGTCCAGCGCCCCCCATCTGCAAGGGCGTGGCCCCTGCCACTGCTCGGCTCTCTTCCTTATTCACCCATGTCTGCGTCCCCACAGCCCGTGCGCCCGGCCTTGCTCACTCCTGGGCCGCAGCCGGGCCGAGAACGCACGGGCACCGACGGACTGGGTGAACTCTGGCGCAGGTGGAGGGACCCGGGCGCCGGCAGACAAGTCCACGCACACGTCCCGGTCCTCACGGGTGCCCCCAACACCACTGTTCCCTTCTAGCGTTCTGTCAGCGTGCCTTCAACAGCTCGACCCTCGGGTCCGAAGTAACTCCCCGGTCATCTCCTCAAGCCTGTGGCCCAGGCTTTAACCAAGAGGAAGGCCCAGCTTCCGGCCGGAAACGCAAGGTCTGGCTCAGCTCAGGCGTCAGGACCTGGTTCTGGCATCATCGGCCCCCCACGCTGAGCCGCGTCCCTCCCGGGGCGCTGGGGCCCCACGGGGCAGCACAGGGGCAGTGACGGGAAGACGCCGGGTGGAGGGTCGGCTGTCTGCCGCCTCGCTAATACCTCCAAATACTCCAGCGGAAAGAGGCTGAATTTAGGAAACATCAGCTCGGGACCCAGAGCAGCTGCAGCGGTGGCCTCCAGCATGCTCTGTCCCGGACCCCCCCACACCACCCCCTCCTCCTGACTGCTCCTCAGGGCCCCCGGGAGCCCCGTCTCGGATCTCCATCAGAACTCTTGCCTCGTCGTGGCCCCTCCCCAGGCTGCCAAGTCCAACATCACGGGGTCACCCTGGCCACCTCCGTCACCCTTGGTTCCTTGGGCTCGCTCTGTGCCCAAGTCACAGCCGCCCACGGGGCCACCGACCAAACCACGGGCGTCCTCCCTAGGCCTCGGGCAATGGCGCCCTGAGCAGAGCGTAGGGGGTGGTCTTCGAGCCCACGCAGACGACACTGCCCACGGGCCCAGGAGACTTCTTCCCTCTGTGTCTCACCGCAAGGCCCTCGGGACTCGAGCTCCGTGCTGGGCCCCTGTCCAGGCGCCTCCGTTACCCCAGTCCTGGCACTCCTGCCCCACGGGCCCCCCTCCTCAGTGCACAGCTCATTCCCATCTGCCTCCCGTCCCAGCTGACCCCGTGCACGGCTGGCGCCTCGCCTGTCCCCTCTCAGAACGGCCCTGGACTCCCTGCAGAGAGAAGCCGTCCCGGCCGTTCTCCCTGAACTGTTTCCCCGCAGCGCCCACGCTTCCTCGTGTGCTGGGGGCTCCTCCGTGGGCAGAGGCCACACCCGTCTAGTTCACTGCACCCCAAGGCCCAGGGGGCGCAGAGCCGGCCTCGGTCCGTCCTCACATGCCTGATGCAGCTGCACGGGCTCCCACGAACGTCAACGCTCAGAGCTTAGAGTTTTAGGTACTGCAGGCACGCGGTGATAAAAGACATTGAGGAAAAATAGTTCGGCACGTGGACAAACAAAATTCACGTAGCCCAGAGCAGACCACATTCAAAGTCCAAAGCCAAGCCCAACCTGAGAAAACAGCTGAGACCTAAGCGACCAAGAATAAATACGTTTAATATACAAACACCGTCAGTCGGAAAAAGACAAGACTCTTCCTGACTGTAGGGTGGGGCAGAGAGGTCTCTGAGTTCCCACGGTCCGTGCCCTTCTGGGTGACCTCGAGACCCCTCATCTGTGGAGGATGGAGGCACCTCCCTCACAGAGCGGTCGTGACCACGGAATTACAGGAATTACATGACGCGTGACATGGGGATATTGCCCAGACCCTGGCCCGCAGCCGGCCTGTGTCAGTGGGGACACAGGGCGGGGACACAGGGCGCAGGGCAGAAGGCGCCTCATCCCCGTGGCCTTGTTTGCAAAGCCTTAAACCAACAATGCCCAAGCTTTGCTTGGCTTAGCACTGTCATTTTTCAAAGAACTAGGCACTTCCTAGAAAGACCTAAAACCCGCTGAGCTATGTCTTTGGGACACAGCCTAGGGACCCACGGGGCTAACAGGCCCGGCTCCCTCCTTCCCGGCCCCCATTGCACGGGCCCTTCCCCCAACCCCAGCGCCCCCAGGTCTGGGCTACAAGCCACTTCTAGAAGACCACCTGCTTTCTGGGGTCCTTCCCTCCTCAGTTGCGCTCTGGGGTCCCAGTGCCCCCCGTCCCCCCACCCCCTTCCCCTGCCATTCGGCAGTCCTTTGAAAGCCAACTGTCCCCCAGCTGCCAGCTGCTGGGCGCCTGTGGGAAGCAGGTGTCGGGGGAAGACAGGACTCCCCCAGGCACACATCAGCGGTCCCTTCCTCCGCCATCAACTGTCAACAAAGCCTTCACCCGTGTGCTGATAAAATCCCCAGCTCGGGAACAGAATGAACCTGAAGGGAGCTCCATGCCCCCTGGGACAGGGACGGGGACGGGACGGGGACGGGACGGGGACGGGGACGGGACGCCCTACCCGCGGGGATGATGCCGATCCGGAGTGGGCTAGGCACCAGGGCTGCCCGGGGCTGGTTCTGGTCCACGCCGGCGTTCCTCTGCGTCCTGCCAATCAGGCCGTGCAAGACCTCACTGAACATGCCGTCTCCACCAACGCAGACGATCCTGCAGGGGACACGGGCGTTAGGGTCCCTTCTGCTGTCCCCGCAACGCCGTGCTCTCCACTGCTCAGAAAAAGTTAATCCGCATATGCAGGTAGTAAGACGGAGAAGGAAAACGGTCCACGGTTGTCTCCCAGACGCAGGAGAAGGTGTGATGGAAATTTTCTGCAGTTTCTGGTTTTCTATAGGAAGCAGGTTTACTTTGACAATCAGGAAAAGCAAGGGCAGGGAGCGGACAAAACTAAGACAGGTGGGGAGGGCCTGAAAGGAACCTTACTCACCCGTCGTATTTATCTATGTTGATCTCGTATAAGCTCTCCTTGGCCTGATTAGCACGTTCGGTGACTACGGGGAAAAGATAGTATTTCATTGTACGGTTTACGTTCGAATCTGAGAGTCTGAGTTAACATAAGAGGCAAGCAAATCATTCTTTTAAAATGAGGTCCTAGAACATCCTCAGGGGGATGGAGTGGGGGTGGGCGCCGAGTCCAGGTGGAAGCAACCCTTGTTCAGGACGCATTCCTCCGGGGGAGACGCCACCTTCTTGGCATCTAATTGCCAACAAATGGTAACTTTTTGGAAAGAGATTTTACAGCTTTTCCTTATTATCCAAGTTAGTTTGAAATTTTAGAAAATACCAAGACATAAAAGAAAAGAAAAAAGAAAAGAAAAGAAAAGAAAAGAAAAGAAAAGAAAAGAAAAGAAAACGTCAGCCCATATCTATATACTCAACGTAAGACACAAAGACACAACTGAAATTCCGCTGTGCGCGCAGACTTATACCCCGGTGTTCCCGGCCCTGACCGTTTTCTTAAGTGAAAAGCTCTCCGTAAAGACCACGTTAAAGGTCCACCCTCTGTCCCTTCCGTTTCGCCACACTCGGGCAGTGGTACCTCCACGTTTCCTGTCAGCGGGCATTTACGCGGTCTCAGTGTGCTGCTCTTACGGGACGTGGCAGTGCACGCGTGGGCACTTCTGTGCATCCGACTGCCGTCCTGGGGAGGACTCACATCTGGGCTCCTCACAGACCCCCTAATTTGTAAGGCTCTTCGCCCACACTGCCAGTGGCTCTTTAACACGCGTGTGCAGACCCCAGAGCACGGGGTCCGGAGAGGAGAACCCCGGCTTCCTGCACCTGCCCGGCGTTGAGAATCTGCACTAAAAACCACATCACGTTTCTTAAAACATCACTCATTGGTGAAATTACTTCTAAGCCTTATCGAATCACTCGTCTTTCTTCTTCCACGAATCTTCTGTCCGTGATCCTGACCCTTTTATCTTCTTAGTGTTTCTCTTCTATGCTAAGACTGGGCCAGAGAAGTATACATTCTTTGTTTTGTACTGTTCCCATTCTGGCATAGAAAACAACGTGTTTTATTTTGTTTAAAATAATCACATGATGGGGCGCCTGGGTGGCTCAGTTGGTTAAGCGTCCGACTTCGGCTCAGGTCATGATCTCACAGTCCGTGAGTTCGAGCCCCGCGTCGGGCTCTGTGCTGACAGCTCGGAGCCTGCAGCCTGCTTCGGGTTCTGTGCCTCCCTCTCTCTGCCCCTCCCCCGCTCCTGCTCTGTCTCTCAAAAATAAACATTAAAAAACAATTAAAGCAAAAATAAATAAAATTTTAGTAAGTTTTTGTTTTCTTTTTAAGTGTGGAGGGGCGCCTGGGTGGCTCAGTCGGTTAAGCGTTTGACTTCAGCTCAGGTCATGATCTCATGGTCTGTGAGTCTGAGACCCACGTTGGGCTCTGTGCTGACAGCTCGGAGCCTGGCGCCTGCTTCGAGTTCCGGGCCTCCCTCTCTCTCTGCCCCTCCCCCACTCATGCTCACTCGCGCTCTGTCAAAAATAAATAAACATTTAAAAAAATTAAAAATAAATAAATAAAATAATCACATAAGATAAAAATCTTGTCTAGAATCATTCTCAAACACGCCTACGTATTTAACGGAGAATTTATACCTTACCGATTATTTCGGTGGTGATGGACGCTAAGGTAAACAGTGGGGCCACTTTCCTTTCATATATCCGCTTGCCTTGTCCTTTCCCTCCAAACGGATTAATAAACACCAGTAAATGCTTTGGTCTGGATGCTACAAGACAACAACAATACGTAAATCACAACGGGTGTGGCAAATACTCTCTCCGAAGTACTGTGTTACTGAACAAAATCAAACCACGATGGTGTGAGAACTCTGAGCAGTACTGTCTGGGAGAAAGTATTTTTAAGTCAAAGAACAGCACGGAAGGGCTTCTTCATCTACGAGCAGGGAGAAGGGCCGGCCTGTGAGAATGGGCAGAAGCTGTGCACATCTGTAAGGTTTCCCAGAAGCCCCCAGAACTCAGAATTCCGGAAGGCAGCAGCAGCCTTGCCTGCTTCATGTTCAGGAACGTGGGTCTGCAGAGAACAAGAAGAAACGGATATACGGAACAGAGCGCCAGGGGAGACAGACAGACCGACAGGCACAGACAGAGCCTGACATGTAGTCCGTGGAGACGGACAGACGGCGAGACACAGACAACAACCCCCCGGTCCCTGGTTCCAGTCCCGTCCAGAGAACCTCCCCATGTGGGTCACGCCTGTGCTCTTACAACAGCTCCCACATTTCCGTTGGGGTCCGTTCAAACAGATTGTGATACTTAAAAACCCAACTTTACTAACAAATCAATCAACGTGGCAAGAAAGTATATATGCCCAAGAAAACTGAAAACCTAAGTCCCCACAAAATCCTGCACACAGATGTTCCCAGCGGGGCCATTCACAACAGCCCCGAGCAGAAATACCCCAAACGCCCGTCGACTGACGACTGACACACCAGTGGTCCAGCTGCACAATGGAATGCTACTCGGCCATAAAAAGGCACAAACCGCTGGCATATTTGCCAGCACGGACACATCTCTAACTCATTACGCGGAGAGCCCGAAGCCCTCAAAAGGCCCCCGTCACACGACTCCATTCAGAGTGATCCTCTCTGCACTGATGGGAAGGATCGTCAGAAGACTCTGGGGTGACGTGAGTCTCACAGGGAGGGGTGTGGGGTACACGGCACCTGTATGTATGTGTCAACGTCATGGATTTAAACTCACGGTCTGTCCGTCTCGCTGTACGGAAATTCTAGCTCAGAACTGTAAACAAATGTTCATCTCTAATTAGTGAGGCGCCCGCTGAAGTGTTTAAAGGTGAAGCACCCCACGTCCATCACTTAACTCTGAAACTCAGCGAAGAACACTATTAACTACTGGATAGATCCACAGACATCGACAAAGCAGATACAGCAACATGTTAACCACTGTAGAATCGAGGCTTTGGATATGTGTGCATTCACTGTACAATTAATTCTTGCAATTTTTCCCTTCTGTATGCTTGAAAATCTTCATAATAAAATACTGGGCGGGGGGGGGGATAACACACAGTAGAGAAAATCAACAAAGTCAGAAGTTGGTTCTTTGAAGAGATTCATGAAATTGGTATTCCTTAATAAAGCTGATAAAGAAAAAGGGAGAAGAGATAAACTATTAATTACCAAGAGCAAGAAAGGGAACATTATTCCAGAATCTGCACATATTACAGAGAAAGTGAAAGGATTATGAATAAACTTATAAATTTGGATAGACAAATTTTCTGAAAACAAATACAATTTACCAAAGCTGGCAGAAGCAATAGAAAAATCTGACGAGTCTGATATTTAATAAAGAAACCAAAGTCATTAATGAAAACCTCCCAAAGAAAGCCCAGGCCCAGAGGGCTCACCAGTGAATCCTTCCAAGATTTTAGGGAAGACCATAGTCCCCAGAATCACATAAACTCTTGCACAGAAGGACCGAGCACCTCCCAGCTCCCCGCACGGGGCCACCAATGCCTGACAGCGAAACCAGACAAGGGCGTGGTCAGAGGGGAGCTATGGGTCGATGTCTCCCCTCAGCCGAGGCGTAGAAATCCTAAACCAAGTATCAGCAAGTCAACTCCAGAAATACATAGAAAAAGAGTAACACGTCATGACCAACTTGGATTTCATAGGAATACAAAGGCATCTGTACAAAGAGAAACCAATGTACTTAACACACGGACTCCGAAAGGAGACAACCACACAGGCACCCCAACAGATGCAGAAAAAGCATTCATCAAATTTATCAGTTAGTTATGGCTGAAGGAAAAACAAACTCCTAAAACTAGGAATTTGAAAAGAACGTCCTTTATATGTTTTTACCTGTTTTTAATTCTTTTTTCATTTTTACTTTTTAAGAAATCTCTGCACCCAATGTGGGGCTCAAACTCATGACCCCGAGATCAGCAGTTGCCGGCTCCGCCGGCTGAGCCAGCCAGGCGCCCCTTTAATATGTTTTTTTAAAAATCTATGAAAAACCTAAGAAACATCATCCTTGACAGTGAAATGTCGGAAACGGCCCCGAGAACAGGACTGAGACGACCCTCCCCACGCTGGGATCCGCACCAGGGCAAAACTGTGAGAAAGAGAACCAAGACGGATGAATGAGAAGGGTCATTACTCACAGCTGACACGATCGCGTTTGAAGAAAATCCAAAAGAACCATCAATCTATTAAAAAGTGGACTTAGCAACGTCACTGGACACAAAGTGGAAAGCCATTCAAGTTCTGCACACACGAGCCAAGTTCGTGGAGAACAACATGGCGGTTCATGGCGCGTGGGGGGAGGGACGCTCCTTCCCTCAACGGCATGGGGTCGAGCAGACATCTGTGTTTATTTTTTTTATTTTTTAAATTTTTTTTTTCAACGTTTTTTATTTATTTTTGGGACAGAGAGAGACAGAGCATGAACGGGGGAGGGGCAGAGAGAGAGGGAGACGCAGACTCGGAAACAGGCTCCAGGCTCCGAGCCGTCAGCCCAGAGCCCGACGCGGGGCTCGAACTCACGGACCGCGAGATCGTGACCTGGCTGAAGTCGGACGCTTAACCGACGGCGCCACCCAGGCGCCCCGAGACATCTGTGTTTAAGTAAACCCTGACCGCTCACCTAACACCACACCCCCAAATCAATTCTAGGTGGATTCTAGGTCTAAATGTGAAAGGTAAAACAAGGTTCTGAGGAGAAAGCATCTTCATGGGTCTGGAGTGGACAAAGATGTCAAATAGGACCCAAACTAACCATAGAGCAAAACAAAACAAAAAGATAAATAGATCTACATTAAAATGAAGGATGTCTGGGGCACCCGGGGGCTCAGTCGGTTACCCGTCCGACTCTGATCTCAGCTCGGGTCTTGATCTCACGGTTGGTGAGTTCGAGCCCCATGTTGGGCTCCATGCTGGGATGAAGCCTACTTAAAAAAAGAAAAAAAAAAAAAAAAAGGATGTCTGTCCATCAACAGACACCAGTAAGAGACTAAAAAGGCAAGCCACAGAATGAGAAATGATGTCAGTAATTCATAAATCGAATAAAAGATTTGGATCCATGATATACAAAGAATATCCATGTAACATTAAGAAAAGACAGATAAGCCAACAGAAAAGTGGACAAGAGACCCAAACAGCAGACTCCTTACGAAAGGGGATTTCCGAATGGCCCAGAAACACAGGAGCGTGCTTCTCAGCCTCTTTAGCTATCAGGGAAATGTAAATTAACCCCGTAACGCAAGACTCGTAACACCCACCCAAACAGCTACAATTATTAAGGTGTGGGCAAGACTCGGGGCAACCAGGACTCTCATATTCCGCTGGCGGGAGCGTCGCCGTCTGACGCTGTCTACCGAGGTGGCACATACGCCCCGGGGGCCACTCGAACCACCAACTCCACTCCCGCACGCAGCCAACGGACACGCAGGCATGTGTCCACACAAGACACGCACCAGAACGTTCAGAACATACAGGATTGTCTGCAACGGCCCACACCGGGGAGCTAGCTCTCCCAGCGACCTGCCACAGTAAAATGGATGAGTAAGTGGTCGGACACGGAGGGCCACGCCATCAAGAGAACGAGCAGCTGACACCGCACGCACAGCGTGGGGAAGCTTCACAAACGGACACTGAGCCAGCCAGCCAGACACAGGAGCTCTGCAGAGCACGGTGACTCATTAGCTGAAGCCGGTCGTTCAGAAGCCAGGCAGTGATCACCCCGTGGGGGAGCGGGGGGGCGGGGGCTGTGCCTGCAGGGGGCCCAGGGAGCCCCGGCAGCTGGCGGTGTTCTGGATGTGGATGCCGGATACTTGCTCAGAGCGCCGGGTGTGTGAGAGCTCCCGGGCCACGCGCTCCGGATCTGGGCGCTTCCCTGCGTCTACACTACCTCCAATAAACACTACAACAGACGGACACAGAGTTAGTTACAGAGTAGCTGAAGTAACAGAGTCCCGGAATTCTTGTCCACACCAGCACCTGCGACGGGCGTACAACTGTGTGCGCTTTCCTACCAGTTACACGGGAAATAGGCGCCCGCCGTCCAGTCGGCGAACTTCCTCTTGGGGTCTGAACCTACAGAATCGGCCCGAGTCTACAGACTCAGAGTCTCAGGAGAGCGAGCAGAGGAAGCAGGAAGGGGGCAGCGGGGACGAGGAGGACGAGTCTGGAAAGATGGGAGGACAAGGCGGCAGACGGGCGGGGGGCAACTTCCGCGCAGACTCACACAGCGGGACGGCCCTTGTGCTGGGAGATGCGGGGAGCGGTCGGGGGTCACCGGCCCGGCAGCAGGTAAGGGAGGTCACGTCCCGCGGGATTAGATGGCGGAACGCAGAGTACCAAAGGCACCTTTTCGAGCGAGCAAGTCTCTCTGCAGCTGGCGGGCCTTCGACACATTATAATTCGCTTCTTTGATCCAGATGCCAAATGAATCAAAGAAGACCGAAAACAAACCTACCCACACACGGTTTCTCTTCTACAGTGAAAGAAAGCCTGGACCGAGCTCACAGGACGACGTGTTAAGATTATGACCAAACAGGGGCGCCTGGGTGGCGCAGTCGGTTAAGCATCCGACTTCAGCCAGGTCACGATCTCGCGGTCCGTGAGTTCGAGCCCCGCGTTGGGCTCTGGGCTGCTGGCTCGGAGCCTGGAGCCTGTTTCTGATTCTGTGTCTCCCTCTCTCTCTGCCCCTCCCCCGTTCATGCTCTGTCTCTCTCTGTCCCAAAAATAAATAAAAAACGTTGAAAAAAAAAAATTAAAAAAAAAAAAAAAAAAAAAAAAAAAAAAAAAAGATTATGACCAAACAGGACTCCAGACAGAGGAGGAGCTGGCATCTTCCGCATTCCAAGGGGCGACCGACAGGCTCGGGGCGCAGGTGTGCACAGGGGCGCCCCCACGTCCCTGGCTCACTCCCCACATCCCCCGGGAACGTAGCTATCGCCCTCCCCGCTTCCCAGAAACAGAACCTGAGGCTCAGTGGGCCAGGGGCCTGTCCCCCCCTACCCCCCCCCCCCCCCCCCCCCCCCCCGCGGCCGGTCAGGGAAGGCCATGCTTGGGGCAGCGCCCGGTGCCAGGCTGGTCCCATAACTGGTAAAACTGGTATATTTTTAAGCCACCCCAGTTCAGCCGCGCACTTGGTTACAGGAAGGTGTGCAAAAGGCAGGGAAGCAGCCACGATCACGGGGTCCCGCGCGGGCCCCGCCGACCGTGCCTCTCTCCACGTACTCAGCTTCTCCAGCAACTCCCGCAGCGTCTGCAGCCACAGGTGACACAGCGGCTCCTCAGCACAGCAGAAGGTCACCTGCGCCCACCTCCAGCGGTGACGTCGGGCCCTCTTCACGCAGTGCACTGCGGAGACAGACAGCGCGGAGGGTCGGGGGGTCACGGAGCACAGCCTCGCGCCCCGTGGGCAGCCTCGCAGCCTGGCAGGGTCCCCGTGCCGCCCCCGCCTTCCGGCCTATGTCTCAGTTCTCCTCACTCATGTTAAAAAGCGAAGAAAGGCAAAGCTGGTCAAGACGTTAATCAAAAGGAGATCTTGGGAAAAACTGCATAAGGCAGTCTCTGCGAGATCAAGCAAAGAAACACTGAATTTGTCGAGCAAGTGACGAAACCATGGCCTTTTGGGGCATGTGCGCGCGGTCCCCGGAGACGCGGGACGGATTCGCTCCATCACCTGTGAAAGCGAAGGGCTTCTCCATCTTCTGCCATTTTCCGCGGCCGTAGTGTCTGCCGTGGATGTCCGTTTCTTCGACGGTGATGATCTCAGAGACGGGCACAGAGCAGGCATCTGGAAAGACCACAGCCTCACGTCAGACGACTGCACAGAATTCACACAAACACAGAAGTCCAACCCGAAATGCTGGGAACGCTCTGCTCTCACATTCTCATTAGAAATCCAGGAGTGAAGAAAAGAATCCTACTGTAGGTTTTGAGTCCGCGCTAACTGCGGGGGGTCGACGTTACCAGAGGGTGGGGTGGTTCACCCAACTGAATGGAGACCGCCAACTTTCCAAATGATTTCCTCCGCTGCCTTCCCCGGCTGGAGACCGTGCTAAACTCGGGAAAAGAGTCTCGAGACACAGTGTCCTTAGTGTGGCTCAGAGGTCCAACTAGGGAGGAAGCACATGGCAGGAGCCAGGACACCGGGGGTGCCTAGAGGGTGAGGGCCCCGGGGAAGCCGAGGCGGGGGGAGGGTGGGGGCTCTGGAAAGGCCTGGGGGGTCCAACCGGGTGCGGGAGGGGGACCCCTGGGTGGGCCTGCGGAGGACAGCGGCGGATGCTGTCCACCGTGGGAACCCCAGGGAGAGGCCGCCTCCAGGTAAAGGGCCCAGGAAAGCCAGACATGAACACAGCGGTGGCGGGGGGGGGGGGGGGGGGGGGGGGGAGGGGGCAGGGGGAGAGGGCAGGCGGTAACAGAAACCAGAGCCTGGGACACTGGGAGGCCAAGGCCCAGGACAGCAGGCCCTGGTCTGAAAGACCACAGCCTCCGTTCCGGAAGCTCCTCCGTGAACTGCTGTTAAGATTTACCAGCAAGAACGTTATCATCTGCGGTTTGGTCCCAGCGTGGCTATGAGACCTGCAATCTAGCCGAAGCGCTATAATTTCTCTAACAGCCATGTGAGTGGTGCTGCTCTGACACCCCAGGACCTTTACATCGTTGTGAAGTCCTTGCCCTCAGGGATCGGGGTGTAAGACCAGGGAAGGCAGCGTCTGGATGGGCTGGGGCCCCTTGAGAAGCCTTGGGGGGCTGGCAGGGCCGGTCCCCAGTGGGGTCAGAGTGGCCAGGACCACGGGGAAGGGACACTCTTGCAGAGGAACCAGAGGTGGGGCCTCAGAGGGCGGCGTGGGCTCAAGGTGCCCACCAGGCCCCGCTCCCGGACACGGGGGGTGAGCGGGGTGCAGCTCAGGTCGCAGCCCTCAGCGACGCCTGTCGCCCCGGCCTCCCTGCAGGGCACCCTGCGCTCACCCTGCCTTGGCCGGAAGCTGTGGCTCTCTCCTCCCCACTCCCCCCTGCCCCTGCTGTGGTCGGCGTCTGCTCAGGGCAGGGCAACACCTCCCTGCTCATCCCACAGCCTGCCTCTCCACGTCCTCCTGCCTTCCAGCCCCGCCCCGCCCGGCACCGGGCACCCACCTCCCACGACAGGAGTGTCTGGGGTCCAGCTCTGCACGGGGGACAGGCCGGGCCCACGCAGGGAGGAGTCGGGGGCTCACCACTCACGACCGAACGCTCACACGGCGGTCTTCTGAGACCACCGAGAACAAACATCAGGACCTCCCCCCCCCCCCCCCCCCCGCACAGTCACTGCGCTCAGGCCCGTCTGGTAAGAAACGGCAGAGAGGAAACTATACGAAGCTAAGTGCGCACAGTAATTCGGACTGACGCGCTTCTTGACGTTCGAACAAACGGCTGACCGACTTAAGAAAGTGCACAACAGATGAAGACAACAGTCATGTCATGCTGGTGAATTAGTAAAAGTTACAAATGACTCACGGGAGAACCCACTGAAAGGAGTCTACACATTAATAATTCCTAATCCTGCCGGATTGGTTTCACAGACCCGGGGGACCACAGGAGGGCGGGCGAGACGTCGCAAACGCCACCCCACGCTCAGCTGCGCCGGCCTCTCGAGTCCCGCAGGCGGGGTCACGAGCCCGCTACGCCCCACGCACCAATGACAGGACCTCGGCTCTGACAAACCCCATGGGCACCACGTACGGTCCCCGCCACAGGCCCCACCCCGCCCTCCTACAGAGTGCAGGGGAGACGACAGAGGGCACGCCGTGCTGACGTCGGGGCCGATGTGCAGAGCAGGGGTGCCCAGGGCAGGGCTCAGGGTCTGAACAGACACTGGAATGGGGCCAGGATGCGCAACTCAGAAGGTGGCCTGGGAGAGAAGCAGGAGCCGAGGGGGAGGGGAGGGGAGGGACGGAGGGATGCACAGAGGGACAGGGAGCTTGTGCCTCCGAGGCTGGTGGGGCTCTCACTCGGGTGCGCTGGAGCTCAGAGGGCTCTGAGCAAAGGGAGACCTCGTCTGACGTGGCTCTGCTCCTGGGTAACTGAAATGTGGGGGAGAGGCCAAGGGACAGGACACAAGGGAGCCTTTGGGACGAACCTCCGTGTCCTCTGCTACATTAAGCCTAGTTGCCCGTTCCCTGGGTGAGAACAAGACAGAACTATGAAAGCAGGACCTGCTGTTTCCCCCGAGTATTGTTCTCACACGGAGCACAGAGGAGTAAACAGAACCATCTTCTCCAAAGAGGGACCAAGACCAACGGAGAAGTAAAAATCCCTGTTATCAGGGAGCCTGGGCGGCTCAGACCGTTGAGCATCCGACTTCAGCTCAGGTCATGATGTCACAGTTCATGAGTTCGAGCTCTGCATCGGGCTCGCTGCTGTCAGCATGGAGTCTGCTTGGGATCCTCTGTCCCCCTCTCTCTGCCCCTCCCCTGCTCATTCTCTCTCTCTCTCTCTCTCTCTCTCCCCCTCTCTCAAAACTAAATAACATGTTAAAAAACCAAACCAAGCCAAACCCTGTTGTCTGCACACTTCACTGAGGATTGTCAGTAACGGAGTACTGGGTCTGGCCTAGAGGCTGCCCCTCGTGGGAACCCAGGAAGTAGGGCCTGGTGGCCATGGCCGTGGACCCGGAGGGCGGGCTCTGCCTGGCTACCCGGCCCTGCCAGTGACCACGTTAAGCTGGTAGCGTTTCACGACCGTTCGTGAGTGAGGATGACATCATCAGACCCCTAGGGATTTAGGAGGTTAAGTAAGATCAGGGGTGAGAAGGGCTCCCGTCCCCTCCTCTGTGCTCAGCTGAGGACCTGCACTGAAACGCCCTCAACGCAGTGGCCCCCGTTTCTTTTCTAGTTCGATGCACAGGTGTGAACCACGGGCCGGAGGCTCTGTTCTTTAAAACTTTCATCTCTAGTTAGGAGGCGAAGGACTCCATCAAGAGTCTGAGAAAACGGACAGCACGTCCCTGCAGGACACAGAAAATGTCACCCGGCTTCCGTCCGTCTCCTCCGAGGTCAGTCCCTGGGGGCAGCAGGGGGACCACCGTGGTCCTCCGAGGGCAAAATGCCTCCACGTGCTGGCCCAGCGGGGCATCCGGGCCCAAAAGCATGTGTTGCGCGAACACGCAAAGCGCGGGCAGGAACAACAATAAATCGGCACACGTGTAACACCGGGAAGAGTGTCTTGCAAAGCTTAATGGGAATTTGGGGCACTTGTCATTTTCCACATGATGCTACCATTTCTCCAACGTTCACTTGCGCTTTGCACACTCTCCCGCTGCCTGTGAGACCAGAGAGAAAAGAACGGGCTTCTGTAAGAGTGTGCAGCAAGATGAGGTGACAGGCAGGATGAGAGTCCTGCCTCGAAGAAGGGTGATTTCCCGGCCAGACCGGACCTGGCTGGTGGCCAAGTCGCTGTGCAGCAACGTCCCCGTCAGGACTCACGAGACAAAGACGCGGGGGCCCAGGGCACATGCTGGCTCGTCCCACAGTCTGGCCTGCCCCCTGCGGCGGCCCCCCCCATCAGGGACAGTAGTCCCGCCTGACCCGGACCAGGATGTGCACTTTCCTCGCCGACTCACCAAGCATTTTCTGGGTGGAATCACCCTCAGGGTCTTACCCCTCATCACTGAGTTCTTCGAGCTGATCGTGGCCCTGTCTGCAGAGGAAGCAGTGGCCGAGGGTCACGGGAGTCAGGTTTCGCTTTATAAAAGTAACATCCTGACGCCTCCTTTTAAAAACTTTTGAATGGGGCTGCCTGACTGGCTCAGCTGGTTAAACGTCTGACTTCGGCTCAGGTCATAACCTCACGGTTTGTGAGTTCCAGTCCCGCGTCAGGCTCTGCACTGTCAGTGCTGATCCGGCTTTAAATTTTTTCTCTCCTTGTCTCTCTGCCCCTCTCCTGCTCGTGTTCTCTCTCTCTCTCTCAAAAATAAATGAATAAGGGGCGCCTGGGTGGCGCAGTCGGTTAAGCGTCCGACTTCAGCCAGGTCACGATCTCGCGGTCCGTGAGTTCGAGCCCCGCGTCAGGCTCTGGGCTGAAGGCTCGGAGCCTGGAGCCTGTTTCCGATTCTGCGTCTCCCTCTCTCTCTGACCCTCCCCCGTTCATGCTCTGTCTCTCTCTGTCCCAAAAATAAATAAAAAACGTTGAAAAAAAAATTTTTTTTTAAAAATAAATGAATAAACTAAAACAAACAACAACAAAAAGCTTTTGAGTGAAACATGCTTTTGGGATAGGTATCTCCAAAGGACTAGAAGATTCTGGAAGCCACAAAACTTCCCCAGACCAGGGCTTCTCACGGGCTGTCGTGAGCTGGATCTGAGCAGCATCCCTGGGCTCTACCCAGGAATGCCAGGGGCGCCCCCAACATTGCCAGACGTGAGCCAGTGTCTCCTGGGGGCACCATCACCCGACAGGGAACCAGTGCCTTGGGGCATCAATGCGCTTAGCAATCTGTTCTTTAAACAGAAATACAGGAGGGGACAAGGGCCGGTGTTGGCAGCACAGGGGAAAGGCGGGGGCCGCTGAGCGCTCTCCTATATCACAGACCCTCATGGGGTCTCAAGTACGTGTGCGTGTGTACATCCCAGGGGAGCCTCACACACAACCTTCGAAGCCTAAACCTATCTTCTCTACTGTGCTGCCCCTTTCCAGAAACGTCCTTCCCTGCTGTGTCCCCAAGTCGGTGAAGAGTGCCCCATGCTTGTGCTCACCTGCCCAGCCATCCAGGACCCCTTGTCTCACTTCCTCTCTGCCCCGGGGTGGCTCCCTGCCTGGCCCCTCAGGCCCCCGAGGGCGCGTAGACGCAAATGTGGCCGCGGCACCGCCCCGTCCGAATCTTCGCCGGCTTCTCCCACCAGGTCAGGACCGTGTTCAGACATCCTGCTGCTCACCGTGCAGGTTCATGCAACACCCTGGACCAGGGGTGCGGCTGTCGGGGCCCCTCCACCGTCCGCCTTCCTGGCAAAGCCCACTCCCCACACCCTGCCTCCCGTCCCGGCGTCCGCACGAGGCCGAGGCAGCACATACTCAGAACGGCTGCTGGAAATGAGCACAGATCCTCCGACAGGAGCTGGAGATTTTCATCCAGAGCTCAGCCGAACCCTAAAGGAGCCGTGCAGAGACCCCACGGCGTCACGGGTCTGCTTTACAAGGCCTCTGCTGGGCTAACTCACCACACCAAGATGGTCTCTTCGTTGGTGACGCTTACAAATGCCTGAGATGGGAAAGGAAGTCCACCTGGGTGGGCACCGCCCTCTAACAGGACTGGAGCCAAAGCTGCGACCCAGCCGGGCCGATGGGCACACGGGTCCTCTGCACCCTGCTCCCGGTGGGGGGGGGGGGGGCACAGCCACCGACAGGGGCCACGGCATCTCGCGTGTTCAGGTGAGACCACACAGAAATCGGAAGCCGCCTGGGTCCACCGGGAGAGCCGGCACGTCCCGGTTCGGGGATGGTTCCCACGGCCGGTGCCATGGTGGGGCGGGGGGGGGGGGGGTCCCCTAACGTGATTAGAGAGAACTGAATGATCAAATGTCCGGGTGCCACCGGATACCTCCTGGCAGCCTGCCAACAGAGGCTGCCTGCGCAATCTTCCGTGGGCTCCCCAGGCCCCGTGGGAACTGTCTCCAGGCCGTGTGTGTGTGTGTGTGTGTGTGTGTGTGTGCAGCTGGGGGCAGGGGGACTGGAGGCCACACTGGACACAACAGCCTGCTCATCCCCCGACCTCTGGCCCTGTCTGCCCGCTCGCCACTCCCGGGGGACGCTGGGCTGTCACACGGACACACGATTTGTTCTGTGGACACGCTGTGGCTTTAGTCACTTGGTCCCACCAGCCCAGCTCTGTCCCCCTCAATTGCCCTAAACCTTCCCCAGGCCTCCTGACCTTGCCTAACCTCACACCCTCTTGCTTCAGACGGTAACAGAATGTTCCACAAAGCCATCCAGAAGACCTACCCACTCATGATGGCTTGGACATAACTTCCACGAAAATATTTTCCTGTCTCCTCAAACTGAATTTCCCAAGGATACATTGTTATGCCGCCAGACAAAAAAAAGTTTCCAACAAAGGAGGCGCTGTCCCAGGGGCACGCTGAGCTGGAACCCGCATCTATGTCACAGACGCGTCCTGGGGACACCTGACCTCAGTGCCCCACAGCAGCAACTCAACAGCTGGCAGTTGAAGCGGCGTTTCCAACCTGCCAGATGAGTCAGTGATGCTCCGAGAACCTGCGTTCCGTCACGGGCGTGGCCCAATCCACATCCTGAGTCGGCGTGAAACATTTCAGAAAGAAACTTCCATCGGGCCAGCAGACAGAAAACTCGCCACGCACCCTGACATGCGGTCGGCAGCCGGCTCGTGCCAGATGCCCGCACCTGCCACTTCCCCGAGGCAGGGGCTCTGCATCCGTGCGCCCCCGTGGGGAACACTGCAAACCAGCCCCCTGGCTGTCCGTCCTGGTGCTAATGTGGTTTCAGTTAAGTCTGCTCTCGAGAAGGCTGGATTTGGATCCCAAGAGAAACAGACTGTTTTATTACCCTCCACAGATATTGCAAATTTTGAGAAAAAGACGTTCCAGTAAAGTTGATCATAAACAGAGAACTAAAGAGATGCTATTTATTAATGACAACAGACTCTCTCTCCATGGAACGGCACATGTTACTTCCGCGGTGAGAGCACTTGCAGAGAGAAAAGCCCAAGGACAGAAAGAGCCATTTGTGTTCGAAGAGTAAAGTGGAGAGATGTGGGTGACGGGTCATTAAACCCAGACGGTCACCGCGAGTTCGGGGGACAAGGGACCCAGGGCAGCGCCAGCTTTGAGGAATCAGCAGAAGAAGTATCGGCCATAGGAAATCACGATGTGATGGAAACACACGGGTTTTGCTACAAGCGTTTTCTTCCTTGTGTCCTCCCCCACCCGGGACGCCAAACTGCCAATCGGCACAGTGTCCTCCGGAGGTGTGCGACCAAGGTCTAGTTTGGCAACACCCTCAAACGCTTAGAAGTGAAATGTCAAGTCGCATCGACTTTTGCAAGGCTGTCAAAACTGAGCAAGTTCAAAATAAAGGAAAATACAGAAGAGGCACGTTTTCAACCAGATTAGAAAGAGAAAACCATACGTTTTGAATACGTATTTAGTATTTTTATTCTACGCCATTAAACATTTTATACACCGATCTCAGGACAGGACACTCACTCTACGGTCTTCTTCACTGATGATGAATTCTACCACTTGCCCAACATGACAAATTCCAAAGTAGCACAGAATGAACTTACGAGGTTGCCCTGGAGTGCGTAACCCCTAACCAGCGGGCTGGGGAGATACACACGCCCACCACGAACACGGCTACCCGCCTCACCCAGGGTTTCCCACTTCCCAGCCTAAACGCCTCCCCAGCGAGGCCCCCTCCCTTGTCCGCACACACACCCTGCCCGTGATCGCTGTGCACACACACCAAGGCATATACGCGGTCATCTCTCTGCCGCCCTGCCAGGTCACAGCTCCCTGAGGACGAGACTGCCGATGTGCCCCCACGGGTCACCCCCTCACGGGGGCCTGGCGCTGTCTCGCTGTGGGACACGGACCCACTGGCTCTACGCTGGGGGCCTGGTAACACGGCAGTGAGCCTGGTGGTTTGCGAGTGCAGTTGTGTGCTAAATGGGTACGTGCGTATAATCCCCACAACAACTCAAAGGGTAAATACGGTCCTCGCTTTTCAGACGACTCAGCAGGAGGCCTCGCCCAGGACCCTAACCCTAACCCTAACCCCAACCCCTAACCCCTAACCCCTAACCCTAACCCTAACCCTTGTCCCGGTCACAGACGGTGAGCAGCAGGCCCGGGACGAGCCACCGAAACGCTGGCCTCTGAGCCAGTCCTGCCTGCCCGCACCGGGTCCCGAAGGGCCCCCACCTCAACCCCTGGGCCCGACCCAGGCCACGAGGGGTGCAGGTGAACAGCCACAAACCACTCAGAAGTCAGCGAGGCGGCTTTTTGTTAAACAATAACTTAGCAGCCAAGTACAGCAACCTGTGTTTGCATCTTTAATTCTGAAGGACTCACGCTTCATTTGTAAGAACGTCCTTATAAATACTACACTAGGGCAGGTCATTTTGTTAGGCTTTGCACATTTCATAAATAATCCGTCTCCTCAGCTCCTGTGACCCAGAACCCGCTGGCTGCCACAAGTCCCCCCACTTGCCCTGTCAGCCCTCGGCCGGACTCCGACGCCCAGCCTCGTGCATTCAGTCCATCGTGACATCTTCTAATAATAAAAAAGCAATTCATCTCAAGGGCCACTGGTACTGGCTCAAATATTACAATGATTACAAACTGAAAAAAATGTTCTCACGCAATAAAGTCCTTTTCCAAAATGGCTTGAAATGTTGCAACCAAATCCCGGCTGAAAGTCTGGGCGCTTTGCCGATGGCGGATATGATTCCGCTGTGCCTCCCTTCACGGGGAGGGTGGCTGTGTGCTGACTGGCAGTTAACCCTCCCTTAAGGGTGATGAGCGAATGGCCACCACATTCCCAAAGCGTCACAAGCGATGCCCGGGGGACAGCCAGCCCTGTAGCATCCTGGCAGGGCCCCCAGGGACAGCCGACAGGGCTCTGCCCTCTGTCATCTCCCCTGCCAGGTCCGTTCTGTCTGTTCCACGGTGCTCACCGCAACCCGCTCGACTGGATTCGCTCCACAGTCACGACCCCGAGGAGACACCGTGCCTGCTGTCAATCAAGTTCCCGTCCCAAGTTACCAGACGAAACGGAGCCCACACAGCAGCCTCGCACCCAACAGGAGGGGGACTTCGTGTGTGTCACGAGGGTGGCCCATGTGTGTGAATGCACACACACACACATACACACACACACAGATGGGGCAGGGTCATGCCGGTTGGAGCGTCCCACTCAGTATGGCCCCCGCAGACCCCCAGGAGGCCGACGAGGGACCAGAACAAAAGCAAGTTCACAATCAAGGGCATAGCTGTGCTCCCCGGCCCCATGTCTCACACCAGGCCCCGCGCAGGAGGCCGCAGGCGGACAGGCCAGAGCAAGCCACTGCACCTGCTCTCGGCACCCAGGGAGCGGCCTGCCATCCCGGGGCAAAGTCCGAACCTGCCTGCGCTTGGGAGGGAGGCAGGTGGTGGTGAGGCCCAGGGGAAGAGTCACGGCCCATGAGCCCCCGCACGCCCACCCCGGGGAGCCCGAACAACAGGGGCCGCCCCAGGGACCGGAGCCCAGACGTCCGGGCAGGCCGCACCCGTGCCGACTCTGTGCTCGGTTGTGCACGACGTGAACACGCTTCCTTGTGACACCCACTCGGCACACGTTTGCTGAAGGAACCTGAGCTCCAGGACAGGGCGTCCGCCCACAGCTGCCACGGGGACCCAAGAATACCACGTGGACGAGTGGTCACTCTGTCCCTGGCCCTCCTGCTGCCACATCCGGGCCCGCACGCTCTCTCCGACTGTTCCACGTGTCCTGTCCCCGCACGGCTCTTCCAGACAGCGCGGTGCTCCCTGCGGGCGGAGGGTGAACGCCGCTCCACCAGGGCAAAGACCAGCCTTCCTGGGAGTCCGCGGGAGTGGGGACAGCAGCTTTCCCGGTGCCCTGTGTGCTGGCGCCTCGGGACATTCCTCAACGTCTGCTTCAGTCTGACAACGGGAGCGGGAAAGCGCCTGCTGGCACCTCCAGATAACTCGCGCCCAGGGTCACTCCGTGTCGCAGCATCTGGGGAAACGGCGTCTCGGGCGGGCCTCTAACCGAAGGGCCCTGCAGCGACCGGGCGTGGCCACCCAGAGCCAGAAGACAGCGTGCGGGTGTGACGGGGAGGAAGGGCGCAGTCACACGGAGGCCCCTGGGGAGGCAGGCCCAGATGGTTTTGCAGAGCACGGCCGCCTGCCAGCTCCGGCCTGCGGGAGCACTCCAGCGCGTGACCCTCCATGACCGCCTGGGGTGGGCACGATTACAGCCCCCGCTGGGCAGACGGGCAACGAAGAAGCAGCAGGGAGTGACCTGCTGGTGTGACCGCACGACCACGGACCCAGAGGCCTGGCTGCGAGGCTACAGACACGGCCTGGGTCCCCGGGTACCTCCGGGGGCTCTGCCCCCACCGCGGTCACCCTCCCCCCCATTCGGCACCTGCCCTCGGCACCTCTGCAAAGCTCCTCCTGACCACAGACTGTCCCCCGGCCCTGCATGGCGTCACCGGCAGCTGCACATCAGCTCAGAGCAGGGAGAGGACAGGCTTACGTGGCCTCCACGGAAGAGCGGAATGTGGATTTCTAATGGGGACAAAAAGCACGCGGAGGAAATACAGAAATGCGATCGGTTTCCAACCTCTCTGCGAGCGTCACAGGGCATCTCCCGCAGCATATGTGTCAAGGAGGAGATTTTCCACCACGACCTCACCAGCGCGGACAAGCTGTGGCCTGCCCAGGGGAGTCTGGAGGGAGGTAGAGGGGACAGACGGACGGACACTGTGTGAGAACCTACTGCGTGCCTGCATGTGCAGGGCCTGTGGGACCCAAGGGCCCCCGCCCACCTCAAGGCCTCAGGCCTGCTCACTGCACACAAAAAGAGGCCTGAAGTTTCGATCTTTACGTGATCGCGACCTGAGTCAAAGTCGGACGTTCAACCGACAGCCAGGCACCCCCAGAGTGTGTCTGGGGACACATCGTGACTAAACAGAGTCCGTCCCCCGTTGAACCCACCCTAACCTAGTCCCAGGACCCAGCCTGGGGGGTCACGGTCTGCCTGCACCACGCACGTGCAGGGACCCTGTCTGTCCACCCCTGTGGCACCCAGCAGACGCCTGTGGATGCTCGCAGAGGAACCCTCCCTGACAGTCTCCAGCTTCCTCCCGATCCCACCACTCTCCTCACCCTCTTCTGACCCGAAGCCAAGCCCGCCTCCCGCACCCAGCTTTCCCACACCAGCCAGCCCGCAGCACACCGTCCCCAGAGGGACTGAGTGAGCCCCCGAGGGTTCCGGCCCTGGCTCTTCCCCACCCTGTGACCTGGGCCCCGTCCACACCTGTGTGGCCTCTACACTCCTCAGACCCTGGGCAACCCTGGGTGAGCGTCCCCAACCTGTGACCAAAGGACCGAAGCCTCAGGGCCCGGCAGCAGCTGCCCACTGAGGACCCGGCAGATTTCCGCTCCAAGCGCCTGCTGTGTCCGACCCCGCCGGCTACAGAGGCCAGTTGGGGCCCCAACCCCGGGATCCACACCCTCACAGGTGGCTGTCTCTGCAACAGGGACAATAGTGAGATCACCCCGAGGGCTGTAGGGAGGGTTTCGCGAGGCACGGAGCAGCGTGAAGGCTCCCAGTCCTGGAGGGGTGGGGGAGGCCCACAACCCGTCTCTCTGTCTCCCACAGATCAGGACTAGGAGCTGGGGACAAGACGGGAGAAAGACAACTCACTGAGAACTCCAAGGGCAAAAGGCCAGAGAAGCCGCCCCTGGAGAGCGAGCGGTGTGGGGCGGGAGTCTCCCTCTCCTGCTGGTCTCCAGCTGCATGCGGACAGCATGATACCTGTCCGCCTGGGCACAGGAGCCCAAGCAGGGCAGAGGAGAGGGCTGGAGAGGGTGTCCTGGCTCTGGGTGTGAACAGACACACGCCTGGCTGCTCAGGTGCGGAACAGGCAGGAAGCACGGACGCGCCGTGGGACCCAAGCTGCCACACACCCCAGCACCGGGCCCCAGCCTCCCCCGTGTGACAAACGTCAGCGCGGCTCCCCAGCAGGATGGCAAAGGCCTCGAGCGCCAGACTGACGCAGAAACCCCTCCCACTGCATCAGACGCCCTGGGCATCCAAGCCCAACCTCGCCGAGCACCCGTTCAAGAAAATTCTCCGAAGGATTTTAACAGGACTCACGGTCCTACAACAGGATATTGAAATGTCTGGAATACAGATTAATCAACACACCAAGAACCAGGAAATGCCGACATTCTCCAGGGAGAAGACAAGGCATGCCCAAGCTGAGGTGGCCTGGATGCTGGAGGTCGGGTAATGACTCTCAACTTGCCCTTGCAACCCTGCTCAGCGAGGTACAGCTGAGATGATCGGATAGACAGCAGTACTCGGGAGAAAAAAAGAAACCACCTGAAGGAAACAAATGGAGAATACAGCATTAAAAGTACAGTATCTGAAATAAAAAGTCCACCGACGGGCTCAGTAACCAAATGGTTAGGATACAGCAAAGTCAGGGGAGTTGAACATAGGTCAGTACGAATAATGCATTCTTTTTTTTTTTTTTTTTTTTTTTTTTTTTTTTTTTTAAATTTTTTTTCAATGTTTTTTATTTATTTTTGGGACAGAGAGAGACAGAGCATGAACGGGGGAGGGGCAGAGAGAGAGGGAGACACAGAATCGGAAACAGGCTCCAGGCTCCGAGCCACCAGCCCAGAGCCTGACGCGGGGCTCGAACTCACAGACCGCGAGATCGTGACCTGGCTGAAGTCGGACGCTTAACCGACTGCGCCACCCAGGCGCCCCACGAATAATGCATTCTAAAGAACAGAGAGAAAAAGTATTTTTTTAAAACTTTATTTATTTTGAGAGAGAGAGAGAATCAGCAGGGGAGAGGGGCGGGGGGGGGGTGGGGAGAGAATCCCAAGCAGGCTCTGCACCATCAGCGTGGAGCTTGACATGGGGCTCAAACTCATGGCCCTGGGATCATGACCTGAGCCAAAACCAAGAGTCGGACACTCAACCGACTGAGCCACCCAGGCGCCCCAAGAAAAAGTATTTCTAGAAAATGCACAGGGAACTGTCCTTCTGAGAATACGGACTAGGTGCCCTTTTCCCCGTGCCTCCTCCTGAGTCAGGTATGACAGACGGCAGGACTCTGGAGGGTAGGAGAAGAAGGGAGGCTCTGGGACCGTGGGACCCAGGGAGGGACCCAGGGAAGGACCCAGGGAGGGACCCAGGGAGGGACCCAGGGAAGGAAATGGTGCTGAGTTCCCTGGGTTTTCCTTCTGCCTCACACATCTGGTTGAAGAATCCCGCAACTTGGAGATGCCAACAGGCACAGGCACAAAACTCCAGCAAAAGCCAGAGGACGAGAGAAAGGACAGAACAACAGCATGACAGGAAACTTCTAGACCAGAACAGCTCTACTCCAGGAAACACACAGAAAACACTGGCCCCACCTGCACACACACTAATAAAGGCTGACCAGGAGCCTGGACTTCCATGGAGGAGTTCACGAGGTCCTCCAGCGCTCCGAGCCAGGGTGATGTGAGAGAAACCCACGTAGGCAGCTGGAATGTTCATCCAGCCAGCTGGTAACAAGCCTCACTCCCCCAGAAGACAGAAAAGGAGCTGGACTTTACCTCCACCCGGCAGGAGCTAGGTGCCCTCGGCCTCCTTGCTGGGATGGTGTCAGAGAAGACACAGTGGGGAGTCAGGACTTTGACCACCCACCCAGATCGTGGGAGACCCCGTAAGGAGTAGTCGCAAGGCATCCCACCCCTCCCAGCCGCGGAAGTATCAGTGGAGGGCTGGTGGGGGGCGGAGAGGACTCCCACCTCACCGGCAGCAATGAGGGACCCCTCCTTGGTTGCCAACAAGGCCAAGGGGAACCTGGACTTCTTCCCCCACCTGGCAGTAACTAGCCACCTCTTCCCTGATGGAGCAGCGTCAGAGAAAGCCAGCTAAAAGAGAAGATTTAAATAAGATCCAGTCTCATTACGTCGTACAAGAATGTCCAGGTTTCAATAAAAAATCAGTCACCACAGTAAGAACTGGGAAGTTCTACAACTGAATGGAAAATGACAGTTGCTAGAGGCCAACACTGAGATAGCACAGACACTGGCAAGCACTTTTTTTTTTTTTTTAATTTTTTTTTCAACATTTTTTATTTATTTTTGGGACAGAGAGAGACAGAGCATGAACGGGGGAGGGGCAGAGAGAGAGGGAGACACAGAATCGGAAACAGGCTCCAGGCTCCGAGCCATCAGCCCAGAGCCTGACACGGGGCTCGAACTCACGGACCGCGAGATCGTGACCTGGCTGAAGTCGGACGCTTAACCGACTGCGCCACCCAGGCGCCCCGCTAGAGTTGGCAAGCACTTTTGAGCAGATGAGAACATTCCCTGAGCAATTACACATGGAAAGCCAACGAAGGCCTACAAAGACTTGGCAAGGGAAGAAAAGATAAAAAATGAACCAGACAGAAATCTGAGAACTGAAAAATAAAAACACAATAACCAAAATAGAAAGCAGGGGGGTAGACTTGAACACAGAACGGAGGGACAGAGAAAAGAATCAGTGAACTGAAAGATAAAATGATGGAAGTTACTCAATTCGAACAACAGAGAAAAATAGTTTTTAAAAAGTGAACAGAGCCTTGGGGACCTGTGAAATTATAAACAAAGATCTCATGGTTGTGTCACCAGTGTCCCAGAAGTAGAGAGAGATGGGTTGAAAAAGTATTTAAAAATAATGGCTGAAAACTTCCCAAATTTGTAAGACATAACTTACATAACATAAAAGACATAACTTACAAAGAAAATCAAACCAAGACACATCACAGTCAAACTTCTGAAAATCACATCATAGTCAAAGAAAAAATCCTAAAGTCAAGAGAGAGAAACAGCACTTTACCTATAGGGGGAAAAGCAATTCAAGTGACAGTGCATTTCTCAGCAGCAACCATGGAAGTCCAGAAAGAAGTGACAAAATATTCTTCCAGTGCCAAAAGAAAAGAACTGTCAACCCAGAATCTTATACCCAGCAAAAATATCTTTCAGGGATAAAGGAGAAATCAAGACATTCTCAGCTAGAGGAAGACCAAGAGAATTTGCTGCTAGCAGACCTTTCCTGAAGAATGGCTAGAGGAAGCAGAAAAGAAAAAATATGGACGGATCCCTGAAAAAAAGAAAGAGAAAGAATATGGTGAACAAAGATAAAGACAAATACAACAGAATTTCCTTCTCCTTTTTTAAATGTTTATTTATTCATTTTTGAGAGAGAGAGAGAGAGGCAGAGACAGAGAGAGAGCACAAGCTGGGGAGGGGCACAGAGAGAGGGAGACAAAGAATCTGAAGCAGGCTCTAGGCTCCACCTGTAAGCACAGAGCCTGACATGGGGCCTGAACCCACAAACTAGGAGATCATGACCCGAGCTGAAGTCGGACGCTTAACCGACTGAGCCACCCAGGTGCCCCAACGGAACGCCCTTCTTTTCTTGACTTTCCTAAATGATGTTTGAGGATTGAAGATAAAATTGTAACACTCATGTGGTTCTAAATGTCCGCGGAGGGAAAAATCAAGACACTTACACAATAAAACAGGGGAGAGTAGGGTGATGCAGAGGTAAGCTTTCTATATTTTACCCAAACAGGTAAAATGACAGCACCAGCAGGCTGGGGAGAGTTACATTTACATAAACCAACACTGGAGACAACCACTCAGAGGCTACACAAAGAAACACATTAAAAAAAAAAAATACAAATTCGGGTGCTTGGGTGGCTCAGTCAGTTGAGTGTCTGACTCTTGATTTTGGCTCAGGTCATGATCTCATGGTTCACAGGCTTGAGCCCCTCGTCAGGCTCCATAATGACAGCATGGAGACTGCTTGGGATTCTCTCTCTCCTCTCTCTCTGCCCTTCCCCCTGCTTATGTATGCGTGCATGTGCACTCTCTCAAAATAAATAAATAAATGAACATTTAAAAAAAGAATACAGACTGTGTTCACTTCAGCAGCACATACACTAAAATTGGAACCAAAACAATACAGATATTTTACAACAATATAAAACTAATAAAGATGTATAGATAAACCAAAACCTAATTCTAAAAAAAAAAAAAAAAAATTAAGTAATCCACAGGAAGGCAGGAAAAAGAAAACAGAAAAATGAAAATCAGAAAACAAAATATAAAATGGCAGATTTAAACCCTAACATATCAAAATTTACATTAAGAAGCCAGAGATTTAAAAACATGACTTAACTGTATGTGGTCTAAACTCACTGCAAATCTACCAATGGAACAGGTAGAAAGTAAAAGGATGGAAAAGACACACCATGAAAACATTAATCAAAAGAAAGTAGGAGTGGCTTATTAATACATAAAGTAGACCTCAGAACAAAGACAATTACCTGAAACAGAGAGGCATATTACATAATGAAAAAGGGTCAACCCCAAATGAAGACATAGCAACCTGAACATGTATGCATCAAACAACATAGCGGGAAAATACATAAGGCAAAAACTGACAGAACTACAAGGCAAACTAGAGAAGTCCAGAATTATAGTTGGAGACTTCAACAATTGATAGAACAATGAAACAGAAGATCAGCATGGATATTAAGAACCAACCAACACCATCATCAACCAATAGGATCCATCACATTTCTCCAACACCCCCCCCCCCCAACAATAGCAGAATACACAGTCTTTCCAGTGCCACGGAACATGTATCACCATAGACTACAACACTCTGACATGCTCCTTTGTTCTTGTGCTACTTCAAACTTTGGTGGGGTGTAGGCAGGTTTGTGTGAAACTGGTCAGAGAGAAAGGAAATAGACCAATTTTGATGCCCAAGGCCAGTCTGCACAGGGATGTACCATTTCTCAGAGGGAGGATGGGCTTTCCGCTTACAGAGCAGGGCATGGTGGGACCAGAACCCAAGTGGGTGTGTTTCCCAAACTGCAGTATCGGTTCCTCCAGATGACTAGATCTGTTCACTTGTTTGTTTTGAAGGATAAAATATTTTTTGTCATCTGGATCAGCTGCTTTTACAATACATCACATGGTCATTCCCTGTTCACAAATAATGATTTAGAGCAGGGTCAGCAAGCTGCAGGCCAAATTCAGCCAGCTGCCTGCTTTTATAAATAAAGTTTTATTGGCACACAGCCACGTGAATTCACGCACACAGCATCTGTAGCTGTTTTTGTGCTAAACCAGCAGAGCTGAGGAACTGTGACCCACAAAGCCTAAAACATTTGCCATCTGGCCCTTTAAGAAAGCGTTTGGAGACCTATCTTAGAGCAACAGATAAAAGTTAACCTTGAATAATCTCCGAAAAATTACCATTTTTACGACCATGTTCAGCTACTGACAATAACGGTGGCAAGGGCCTAAGGGGACACTTTGGGAAGGCCTGCTGTTTTCTGACATCTGCTAAGACTGCAAAGCTGCGCCCCTCTTCCTATAGAGGCTCGTACCCAAATCTGGATTCTTTTTTTCTGAAATAGGTAGAGAGGATTGCCATTCATTCCCTCTTCAGATAGACTGAGATTCCTCCATATCGAAATGTGCAGGTCACTGGCTTTATATAATCTGACCATCTGCATTGCTCGTGCCTTCGCAATGGGGCACAAATAAGATTTCCACAGCACACGCTGGGCGGGCATGGGCCGCGGAGAATTTGTGGGCTTTGCACAAACTCTTCTGATTCCTAGTCACTCCCCATGGTTTCAAACCCACTCCCCTTCAGAGAAAAGCAAGGGCTGGCTCTTGTAAGCAAACAGAGCAAGAAATCACTACGGGAAGCCCCCCCCCCCCACCTTTTCCTGCTGGTGGGACCCGCTGTGTCTGCATCCCCCACCCCCCTTGCTGCTCAGTGGGGAGCTCCTGGAGAATGGGGTTCGGGGGTGAATCCAGAGGACACAGGATTCTGCCCTCCAGGAGAATGCAGGGGAGGAGACAAATACAAACAAAAACGTAAAAAGCCCAACTCGCCACACAAAGCAGAGGGAAATAACTAGCAGAGAGGTACAAACCGGGCTGTACGAAACTCAAAAGAAAAAGATCGCCGAAGGGCAAAGTACCAGCAGGGCCAGGCCTGGAAGGTAAGATTCAAACCCGGAAACAGGAAGGAAAAGCCCCTGGCAGAGAGAGGCGGTGCTGAACCAGAAGGCAGCAGGTGGAGTGGGGACCATGGGGTCAGATCTGGAAGACTTGAACGCAAGCCCAGCACCGGCAATGGGCAGCCCGTGGTGCCACGGAGCCGCGCACATGGGAGACCCTTCTAGAAGAGCAAGCACCAATGGCCGTCTCCGGCGTGGAATCAGAGGTCGTCGGAAACTTGGAACCGGGGCTCAAGAGAAGTCAGGATGCAGAGAAAGCACTATGTCCGCGCGACGCCGATCACGCCGACCGCGAAGTCAGGGTGACTGTAGGAGTGAGACTCATGAAACGGCCAAAGGCAGAAACCGACTTCACTGGCGGGAAGTCTGTTATGCAAAAATCTGGACCGTTAGAGAAGAAAAATTAAGGGGACGGGGGTAGGGGTAAAAAATATTAACAGCATCCTAATAAACAAAGAGAAGGTATTATCTTCTACAGGATGAAAGACGGTTCGTTAAATACTAGTGTTCTTCCTTGAGGTAACTGATCAGATGTGAGATGGATGGGTCACATAATAGATCATTTTAAGAAATATTTTCAAAACATCACCAGATGAATCTCCCAAAGCGGCTCACACACCCGTCACAAGTGGCTCCGTTCTTTATGCCGCTTTGGCTTCAGTAGCTACCCAGATGCTCGTCACCCAGCCCTGAACTGTTTACTTGTGTGAACGGCCTGTATGCGTTCTTTGCAATGGATTTTTAAAATCAATTTTTATACGTTTAAATGTTTTCTTGGGGAGCCTGGGTCGCTCAGTCGGTTGGGCGTCTGACTTCGGCTCAGGTCACAAAATCGAGCTTCATGCGTTCGAGCCCCATGTCGGGCTCCATGCTGTCAACTCAGAGCCTGGAGCCTGCTTGGGATTCCGTGTCTCCTTTGCTCTCTGCCCTTCCCCCACTCATGCTCTGTGCCTCTTTCTCAAAAATAAATAAAAACATTAAAAAAAGTTTTGCAATGTTTTCTTAATTTTCACCGTCTATCATATTTGTTGCAAATATCATCCCCATCATTTTTTAAATTATGGAGTCTTGGGGCGCCTGGGTGGCGCAGTCAGTGAAGCGTCCGACTTCAGCCAGGTCCCGATCTCGCGGTCCGTGAGTTCGAGCCCCGCGTCAGGCTCTGGGCTGAGGCTCGGAGCCTGGAGCCTGTTTCCGAGTCTGTGTCTCCCTCTCTCTCTGCCCCTCCCCCGTTCATGCTCTGTCTCTCTCTGTCCCAAAAATAAATTAAAAATGTTGAAAAAAAAAAATTTAAATTATGGAGTCTTACCAAAAATATTTATGATTTTTATTTATTGAAATAATTCAGATTTTTCTGTAGGCATTCTGGAGTTCACCTTGGTTAGGGAGGTCTTCCCACATTCCAACACTATAACTTATCCTCTGTTTTCTTGGACTAATTTTTTACATGAAAATCTTTAATCCATCCAATTCTGATTTTGAGGAACTTTTACATTATCAATGAATGAAAAGGGCATTTTGTAATGTTCATGTAATGAAACACTGCACGACAAAGAAAAATCATGTCTTTAAGATATGCCAGCTCTCTGGGGCGCCTGGGTGGCGCAGTCGGTTAAGCGTCCGACTTCAGCCAGGTCATGATCTTGCGGTCCGTGAGTTCGAGCCCCGCGTCGGGCTCTGGGCTGATGGCTCGGAGCCTGGAGCCTGTTTCCGATTCTGTGTCTCCCTCTCTCTCTCTGCCCCTCCCCCGTTCATGCTCTGTCTCTCTCTGTCCCAAAAATAAATAAAAAAAAAAACGTTGAAAGATATGCCAGCTCTCTGTTCCTAAATACACACCCAAGAGAAAAGAAAGTATATACCCCCCCAAAAGGACTTTTATACAAATGATCAGCATCTTTATTCATGCAGCCAAACACTGGAAATGGCCCCCAAATCCACACAGTGAATAAACAAACTGGTTTACTCAGACAACACAGTATTACCTTGTGATAAGGAGGAACCGACCACTGATCATTGTGAGTGCAAAATGATTAAGCGAAACAAAGAAGCCAGAGACAGGAAGGGCACGTACCACATGATTCCACTTATAGGAAATTCTATTAGAAGTCAAATCCGTCCCCGGTGATAAAGCAGGGCAGAGACCGAGGGATGGGGCACAGAGGAAGGTTCTGGGGTGATTCGAAGGTTCTGTATCCTGATAGGGTGATGTTTCGGCAGGTGCATACACTGATCAAAATTCCCCAAACTACATCCTTAAAATGTGTGAATTTTACTGTATGCAAGTTATACCTCAATAAAGCTGACCTTAAATATTTAAAAAAATTTTTTTAATGTTTATTTATTTTTGAGAGAGACAGAGACAGAATGCAAGTGGGGTGGGGACAGAGAGAGAGGGGAGACACAGAATCCAAAACAGGCTCCAGGCTCCGAGCCATCAGCACAGAGCCTGATGCGGGGCTCGAACCCATGAGCTGTGAGATCATGACCTGAGCCGTAGTCTGCTGCTCAACCGACTGAGCCACTCAGGTGCCCCTAAATATTTTTTTATGTTTATTTACTTTTGAGAGAGACAGACAGACAGACAGAGAACGAGCCAGGGAGGGGCTGAGAGAGAGAGACACACACAGGATGTGAACCAGGCTCCAGGCTCCTGGCTGTCAGCACAGAGCCCCACACGGGGCTCGAAGTCACGAACCACGAGATCATGGCCTGAGCCGAAGTCCGGTGCTTAACCGACTGAGCCACCCAGTCGCCCCAATAAAGTTGACTTTAAAGAGTCATATTTTAAGTGAGTAAATAATACTATAGAAAACATTCTACACTATATTTCCCCAGCTTTTCTTTCATGCATATTCACATAGACAGAAACACCAAATAGTATTCACTGCCTGAGGGTAAGACTAAGGGTAGTTTTTGTGTGCGTGCCTTTCTGTCTGTGTTTTCTAGATTCTAAACTTTCCGTAAGTGTCTGTGGCTTACCTATGTTTTGCCTGGCAAAACACATTAGAGGCACACTTTATAAATACAGCAGTGACCCGACCAAGGAGCTCACCATCAGCCAGGTGGGGTCATTGGGAGGAAGGAGAGGGTTCTCTTCTCCTCCAACCAGGGAGCACCAGCCATGTCCACCCCCCACCACAACCCCCCGGGACACACACACACACACACACACACACACACACACACACACTCTCTCTCTCTCTCTCTCTCTCCTGCCAGCCCTGACCCTAAGAGAACACATTCAGAGTCTGGGGGTATATATAACCCAGCTACAGCTACAGTCTGTTTCAAGTTCAACTAGCACGACCCCCTTTGACACACGAGGCCTCTGCCCGGTTTCCTGTTTTCGGTCAGCTCCACTTCCGACCAGGCTGGCACCCAGGAGCACTTGCTCTCACCGCACGCGCCCTTAGGGGCAGTCGGCTCTGAGACCAGACAGCTCTGCCCCCCAATTCCCTCGTCCTCACCTCATCCTCGTCTCAAACAGCGGGCCACGGAGCAAAGAGCACGTGCCTGGATCAAACTACCAGCTCCCTTTTGTACACCTTTTGCCTCTGGGAGCAATCAGTTCACGGCTTCCAGTTTTCGTGCCTGAAAACAGGAGTGACTGGGGCGCCTGGGTGGCTCAGTCGGTTGAGCGTCCGACTTCGGCTCAGGCCACGATCTCACGGTCCGTGAGTTCGAGCCCCGCGTCGGGCTCTGGGCTGACGGCTCAGAGCCTGGAGCCTGTTTCAGATTCTGTGTCTCCCTCTCTCTGACCCTCCCCCGTTCATGCTCTGTCTTTCTCTGTCTCAAAAATAAATAAACGTTAAAAAAAAATTAAAAAAAAAAGAAAACAGGAGTGATATTCTCGAGACACAAGAGGATCAGGTGAAATTACCCACGTGGCCGCACCCCGCGGCCCTGACTCGGCTCCCCTCTCTGACCTCTCCTATGGCCTGGTGCACATCCTGACCCTACTGACCTCCAGCATGCAATCGTCTGCCACGGGCCTGCTTCCCTTTTGTGGGCGCGGAGAAGCAAAGAAAACCCAACGAGCTGGCACAGCAGTTTCTGCGCTGCTCACCCAAGGCGGTGGCTGGTGTCGGAAAACAGCGACGGGAACAGGCCTCCTCCTGGAGGAAGCCCCCTGGCCAGGGCGCCCGCAGCCCCGGCCCCTCCAGGGAGAAAGCTCCAGATGAGCCCGCACAGAGCGCCTTCACCCTCCGTAGATGCAAAACAATACCTCTCCCGAGAGAGAACCAGCAGCCAGCAGACCGAAGGCGGCACGGCCCCCACGCAGGCCCAGAGTCTGACCACCGGAAACCAGCTGGCGAAGGGTGGCTGGCGCTAAATGCAGGCAACGAGGGACTTCCCACCTGGACAACCCACGGGGGTGGGGTCTGTCCAGTGTCCACGCGGCGCTGAGGCTTGATGGGGCCACACTGCCAGTGGCTGGCGGGGACCAAGCTCGCGTGTGGACCACCGGGGGGACAGTTACTTAGATGCCCCATAGCTGGGTCTCTCCACATGTAAAGTACAAGAACACCTGCCCGGCTGGGGCTGTGTGTGAACACGACACGCGTGGAACGGCAGCGCGATGGCCGCACGGAAAGGACCCATTCTCGAGCCCAGAAATGTACAGAGATGCTCAAAGCCCTCGGGGCCGGGCCAGGCACCGTTAGAGCAAGACACGGGGCCCTGGTGGGTGGTGCAAAGAAGCCCGGGGGTGATACCTGATGCAAGACATTTCTCCCAGAGGGACATCAGTAAGATCACACAAGAGTAAACTCTCAGACACCCAGCCAGAGACAGGCTCTCTGCAGACAGTGCTTCCGGTGACCCCAAGGCCGGAAACCAAGTGTTGGCCATGGGTCTGAGGCTGCCCTTGACCTCGGCCTCGCCTGTTTCGGCTCGGCCCACCCCTCCTCCAACCCGTGGGCCTCACAACCTCAGCGTCAGGAAGCACCTGGAGCACCCCAGGGTGTCCCAAACTCTGCCCACGAGAGAATCTGCCACCCCCACCCCCAATAATTAAAACAATAAATTGCTGCATCTTGTGCAGTGACTTCAGTGGACTGCAACCCTGGACTCTGCTGCCCTCACTCAGCTTACATGCCTCACGCACACCCCGCCCTGCTCGTCCCCTACTCCTGCCTGACCAAGGCCAGGAGCCCCGCAATTGAGCTCCCTCTGTTCACTCTCAGCGGATCCTTTAAGAATGTTAAGCCGGATAAAGCCCTCACAGCCAAAGAGGAGTCCCATGTCAGCCCCTGGGATACCTTGGGCTGACATCCACCTCCCGCCTGGTTTTAGGGCCCTTACTTTTCTTCTTCCCACCTGGACAACCTCTCCCCCAGGTGCATGGGTTTCTCCGGCTCTCTGCTCAAATGCCGCCACCTAAGTGAAGGCTGCTGGCCCCACCCATACCCCGGTGATGGGCCTCCACCAGCCGGGGTCTTCTCCTCAGACACCCGTGCCCCTGCAGGTGCACCCCTCTGGCTTCCTTCCAGGGAAAATGACCCACTGCGGCAGGGACTTTTCCACAGGCACTGAGCCAGGGCTAGGATACCACCGCACCCTCCCCAACAGGCCCTGGATAAAACTTGCACAAGAGAATGAATGAAGTGGAATACACCCACACTGGCCAGCCCCGGGGTTTCTGGGCCTTGGAAGCCTCCCCCTTCCCACTGTCCAACACAGCCCTCGGTAATCCTCCTCCTCCCTCTCGGGATCAAATGACATCTCATTAAGCCTCTGCCCTCCCTCTGCCAGCAGACAGCTCTGCCAGCGAGCCCCTGGTCCCTTCTCCTTGGGGAGAGTGTCCCCTGGGCTGGGTGTGTCCTTTCCATTTTTATCCAAATTACACTTCTCCGAAAGGAAAAGGCCTCTGAAGGTCATGTGTCCAGCCCGCTGTACCAAAACCCACTCCCACCACGCCCCCCCCCCCCCCCCCCCCGCCCCAGCACATCCCAGACGGAAGGCCCCGAGCCCTCTCCTCCACTCTCTACAACAGCAACCCCCTACCCTGCAAGGCTGCCTCCCGGGTTTGGACCCGGGCGAAAGAAAAGCGTCGGTCCTTGGGTTAAACCGAAACCGAGCGCGGCGCGCCGGCGCCCCTCGGGATCCATCCGTAACCCATCTCACCCAGAAGGTGCCCTTTGGATATCTGCGGGCCCGTCTGCGCGATGCGGCCGCGATCGGGAGACGCGTCCCGGGCCGCAGCCCTCCCCGCCGGGGTGGCATCCGCGCGAGGGACCAAGGGCGCCGGGTCTCCGGCCCTCCCCGCCCGCACCGCCCCGACTCGCCCTTTGTCACGGGGTCCCCAGAGCGCACAGCCCCCCCAGGGCGCCGGGACGCGCCCCCGCCCCCCCTCCCCCACGCCGGACCCGCGGGCTGCGGCGGCGACACTCACCCGCGCCGGGGGCGCCGGCTCCGGGCCCCGGGCTCCGCCACCAGCGCAGCAGCGCCCGCGCGGGGTCCAGGCTCACGGCGCAGCGCTGCCGCTTCACCCACAGCACCGAGCGCAGCGGCTCCGCCGCCCCCATCGCGCCCGTCGCCCGCCGGCGCCGCCTGCTCGGCCGGGCGCGGCGCGGGGCGGGGGCGCGGACGCCGAGGGGCGCGGGACCGTTAGCGGCCCCTGGAGCCCGACCGGGTGGCGGCGGCGGCGGCGGCGGCGGCGGCGCGGGGGCGGGCGGGGCGGGCGGCGCTGCGTCACCTCGTACGCAGGGCGGCCGCGGGGACGACGAGGGGGCCGGGCGGGGGTGGAGGGGGCCGGGAGGGGGCAGGGGAGGGGGAGGGGAGGGGCCTAGGGTACGAGGAGCGGGGCCGAGGGGTCTTGGGAGCTGCAGGGAGTGGGGGACCGAGGAGGGGCGGAGTGGGGGGAGAGGAGGGGCCGGGCGTGGGAAGAGGAGGAGGCCTGGGGTGCGAAGGCGGGGGCCTAGGGGTCCTGGGAGCTGCAGAGTGGGGCCGGGGGTGGGGGGGGGACCGGGGAAAGGCCGGGTGGGGGGAGAAGAGGGGCTGGACGGGGGCAGAGGAGGAGGCCTGGGGGGCGGGGGGGGGGGGACGGGAAGGGTCCTGGGAGCAGCAGTGGGGGGACGGGAGGGGCTAGGCGAGAGGAGAAGAGGGGCTGGACAGGGGATCGAGGAGGGGGCCTGGGGTGCGAGGAAGGGAAGGGAGTCGACCCGGGGGCCGTCTCTGGGGAGCGGGGAGCATTTGGAGGGCGCTGGTGCTGGTCCGGGAGGAGGTGGCTTCCCTTTGCGGCTCGTCTCTGGGTGCGGGTCACAGTTGCCGCGTGCAAGGAACTCAGTAGCCCCTCCCTGGCGGGTCGTAAAGACAGGCGGGGTCTGGGTGGCCCTTCCTCCCTTGGCGCAGAAATGCTGCCTGGGCCGTCTGCGGGGGCGGCGGGCAGGCCTGGCCCTCCAGGTGAGCGCAGGGCACCTAAGGCCATTTGGGATGCCGTGTGGATGGGCGGCTAGAATTTCGGCATCTGGTCTCCTCTGGGATCCCTCGTTCTCTCCAGAGCCGAGCTGGCTCTATCTTCCTCCTTGGAAGTAAGCTTGAAGGCCCGGACAGGCACCCATAGGAGGTGCCAGCCCTATTGCCCCCCTCCCCCCACCACTCAAGTTACCACCGTCTCTGCTTGTAGGCCCAGCTCCGGGGTTACCGGGAGGCAGGCGCTGCCCTCCCACATTCCGGAGGGGGACACTTTTAGGCTCTGGGGGACTCAGCGGTAAGGGAAGAAGGATGTGAGGCAGGCATCTCCCCCGGGACCCGGCACATCCAGGCTGAGGATAGACTGCCCCTGAGGAGGCTTGCTGGAGGAGGTCTTCCTCCTAAAGGCCTGGGAGAGAGCCGGACGGCTGGGGGTGGGACAGACGGCTGAGCAGGTCCAAGGATGGGGAGGTGCCCTTCTGACCTCTGTGCCCCCAGGGTCTTTCCCTCACGGCTGGCCCAGCTCAACCCTTCCTTCTCCTGCGTAACCCTTCCTTCTGCTCAACCCTTCCTTCTCCGTGTGGGCGGCTGCCGCAGCCCACCCCAGCAGGGCTCCGGGCCTGCCCTCATAGCGTGTCTGCTCCTCCCCACCCAGCTCCAGGAGGACACGGACACGTGTCTCCCCATAGCCCTAGTGCTGAGACGGTCCCCGCGCATAGGAAGCACCGGTGTTTGTTACGTGCACACATCTGCCCCAGGTTCACCAACCAAGAAGCTGTCAGGCAAGCTGAGTAACTTGCCTGAAGGCACAGGGCTCAAAGTGACAGAGGTCTGACTGCGGGGGCCCAGGACAGCCATCTGCCTTTCTCTCAGCTCTCCCTGCCCAGCCCCGTGTCTCCTTGGCTCCTCCTGCAGGGCCTCCGCTGCAGACGGCGGAAGGGTGGGCCACCGTGCCTGTGCTTGGCACCGGGTGGCCCCAAGTCAGGTACGACCCCCCCCGCCAGCTCCCTGTGATTCGCTCCTCACCAGGAGCCCAACCCCCACCCCCTCCCAATCCAGACCAGGTGCAGGGAGAGAGGGTAGGGCAGAAGGCGGGGTGTGAGTCCGAGCCCCACCCTTGGGCAAACCACGCCTGATCTCCAGCCCGGTGGGGTGGACGAAGGAAGGCCTGCCTGGCCTCCCTCCCACGGCTGCTCCTCTGAGGCTCAGGAAATGCGGATGGGACGCTGCTCTGGAAACCCTGCCGCAGGGCCTGCGGGGGCCGGTGTCCCAGCTGCAGCATGCGAAGAATGGCAGGGAAGTGTGGGTGGGCTGTATGTCTACCTGTGTATGTATACATACATGGGTATGTATGTGGGTGGGCTGTATGAGGCTGTATGGCCTCAGAAATGCCAGCCTCCCTCCCAGGGCCTCCTTCCGTGGCTTCTGGGGGCTGGGTTCCTCCTGCCCCTCCCAGGTTATTTATTTAGAGACCCTTTAATGCCACACATCAGCCGTGAATTCAGGCCCGTAGCCAGAGATGACTGGGGCCCCACCTCTGCAGGGTGGGGGGCAGGGGGGGCGTGGGATCAACTGCAAAACACTGACAAGGCCTGGAGGAGGGGCCTCGGATGTGACTGTTTGGACACAGGGCCTTCAAAGAAGTAATTCAGGTAAAAGGAGGCCACCTGACTGGTGTGCTCACCAGAGGAAGTGTGGACACACGGGGAGACCAGGAGAACTCACACGCGTTGGGTCGGCCATACGAAGAGGCTGGCGGCCTATGAGCCAGGGAGAGAGGCCCCAGAGGAAGCCAGCACACCAGCGCCTTGGCCTTGCACTTCTAGCCTCCAAACTGAAACTGTGAGAAAATACGTTTCTCCTGTTTAAGCCGCGCTGTCCGTGGTGGTTTGCAGCCCCTTCCGCCCTGGGGGGCCTGGAGTTCTGGGGCTGGCGAGGAGGGACCTGGCCGGGGCAGGACCCCTCGCTTGTACGCAGGGGAAGAAGGAAATGCAGCGAAGGCCTAGTTGGCAGAAGACAACGCTTCCTGCAGTCGGCTGGGTGGGAGGAGTGCCGGGCAGGGGGTCAGAGCCCATGTGAGCGCTGTGTGCCCGTGACGGTGAGCGTAGGTAGCAGTGGGGCCCTGAAGCAGGTGCCAGGCCCCTGCTGTGTGCTAAGTCCCGGTGGGGCTGGCACGGGCGAGCTCTGAAGGCACCCAGCAGAACAGCCAACGTGAACCTCCAAAAGGCCAGGGCGACCCAGCCCTTGGCACTGGGGCTGTGCCCTCAGCCCCCCTGATGGCCTCCTGGCCCCCCCCTCACCTCTGTCCTGGCAGGAATGCCTTTCCAGCGCTGGCCTAGATGCCGTGCCTGTAACGTCTGCCTGGGAACCCCCTGCTCGGCCTCTCCTTCGCCCCCCTGTCATGCCACAGAACCCCCCAGCAGCTCACCCCGTGAGGCTTCCACTCAAGCTGCCCCTTGTGTGGCCCCAGTCCCACCTGTGGTGCTGCAGGACAGTGTCGGTCCCCAGGCCGTCACTGGCCCACTGTGTGCATGGCTGGCCCCAGCCCTCCACGGGGGCTAGACGTGCCCTGGATGCCAGCGAGGCCAGAGGGCATGCACTCAGCCGCTCAGACTCTGCCCTACCACCTGTCCCTGTCCCGGGTCCGGTCCGCAAGCTTGAGCTGCAGACATCCTGAGCAGCAGCGGCCAGCACCCACCACCCTGTCCACCGGCCGGCTCCTCCTGGCCACCAGCACCGTCTCCCACAGAGCCTCTGACCTACTTTGCCCGTGTCCCAGAAGCCGCCGGCCTCCTTTACCGTGACACAGCCACCTGCTTATCTTTCCAGGCTTCCTCCCCAGGAAGTCAGCCATGTGACTTGGCGCTGGACTGCTGCTGGGTGGGGCGGGGGACACCTGCCCCCGTGCACACCGGCTGCCAGGAATGCCGCCCTCTGCCCTCCGCCCTCAAGGAGGGGCCTTCCAACTATGGCCTGTCGAGGCCGATTGCCTGGAAGACACATCCTGGGCCCAAAGAGGCCTGAACGCGTAGAGGGTAAGCTGATAACTTACAAAACGTTCGCCCTCGCGTTGCACACACACGTGACCCAGACAGTAGCGGCTAGAAGTGGGAGTTAGTTACCCCACTCCACAGATGCAGAGACTGAGACCCACCGAACTAACCTCACCTGTTCGAGTTATACAGAAAGGGAAACGGAGGGGTGGGTGCTCCAGGGTCCCACTGGTGTGGGAGAGTCTGAAACATGAGAACAGAAGGCCCAGAGGAGCTGCAGCCGGCACCCTCAGCAGGCATTGCCCCCCACCCCTGCTCTGGGCGCCCCGGTGGGGCCTCTCTGTTCCACCCCCCGGGGCATGCCGGACCTGCCTCCCGAGGAAAGCCCGGAGCAGGGCTGGAATAGAGGGTGGCTCTCAAGGGGTGGTGGCCACAGGGTGGATCTGAACTGGAAAGCCTGGTGAGGTGGGGCCGGCCGGCCACAAAGAATACCACAGGGGGGCAGGGATCAGGACTGCTGGCATGTCTGGGAGCTGTGGGGAGTGCCACAGCAGGGGGAGGGCCCCAAAGGCCGGGCTCGGGCTCGGTCTGGATCCTGTGGGCTCCCTAGGCCTGCCAGGGTGACCGCCTCCATTGGCGGGGTGCCTAACACTTCCCGGGAGCCTAGGGACCAGGGTCAGGGGGCTCCAGGGGCCGGCAGGGGACCTGGGAACGGAACAGGGCTGTGGGGCCCTGAAGGCCATCCTTGCATCCATGCTGTCCCGATGGGGGGCAGACCAGTCCGGGGTCTCTGGGGGGTGCTGTTGGCTCAGAAGCAGACCCTCCCAGGGAAAAGGCTGGCTCCCGTCAGGTGAAGTCTGGGGCAGTTCAGGGTGGGCGATCCCTCCTCTCCAACCCTGAAGCCAGAAGGAATGTGGGCATCCCAGTGGGCCTGAGAGTCAGCTAAGATTGTTGGGGAGGGTGGGGGATGGGGTGGAGGGGAGGGGAGCTGAGGCTCAGGCAGTGAGGGCATCTTTCACAGGCGAGCCTGCCTGCCCAGGGCCTGGGGTCAAGTGTCCACTTCTGGCTGGTGCAATGTGGCCTTGGATCCTTTTAGGGCGTGCAGACTTGGAGACAGGTGCCCGGGGAGGCCCCCGGGGTGGCACCTGTGACCCAGGGAGGAGCCCTGGTAAGGTGGAACAGGGGTTGGGGCGGGGAAAACCTGACCTTGTGCTCAGGGCTTCAAGGGACAGAGCAGAAGCCGTAAACTATGATTTTCAGACAGATAAGGAGAGGCAGAGAGTTCACTCTCGCAATGTTTGTCTTTTTATATGTGCGATCTCTGAAGGAATTGAGAGGGAAGGAGGCAGTGATCTGAGCAGTGGGGGTGGGGGAGGGGCCCTGGTAACTCCGTAAACGGGGCCGCGGCGGGGAGGGGGGGGGGTTGGGGCAGGGCACAGGTGGGTCTGGGGACAGGAGAGAGCAGAACGGGGCTGCTTTTGGAGTCTGCTGCACGGCCACCACCACAGAAGGAGAAACATGCTTCAAACGAGCCCACAAAGGTATAAATAACACCTTCTGGAGGAAAGAACAAACAAACAGTCTGTGTTCGATCCAGAAGTTTTGCAGCCCGGACACAGAATAGAGAACTGAGTCCCCAAACGAAAACATGAAGGAAGAGAGAGAAGAAAGATCCCTGGAAGCCTCGTGAACCGCAAGCCGATCTCAGAGGACTGTTGCAGTCAGCTACTGTGGGGCCAAGGCACACCCCCTGAGAGACTGCCGGGCAGTGAGGACCCCGTCCACGGACGCACAGGCGGGGAGGGCGGTGGGGAGGATGAAGGTCAGGCCAGGGCTGGCCCCTCATTCCGTCTGCGTAGACAGAAGCATGAACACCAGGGAGGAGAAAGTGACCAGCCTGAACCTCGGGCGTGACGTCTGGACCCTGGGAACGGGGTCAGCTCAGGGCACCTCCTTACGGGGCACTTCCGACGGGGAAGCTGAGGCCACAGCCTCTGAGGAGGTACAGGAGTGGCTCAAGCTCACTGAGCCCTGCTGGGTGCCAGGTACCCCACCTTGCAAGCTGAACCAGACAAGAAAAGGAGGGAAGTTCCGCCTGACTCTGAGGGCGCCTAGCAGAGGGTCCGGCCTGACCCAGGGGGTCAGCAAGGCTTGGGAAAAGGGTGCAGAGTTGAGCTCCGGAAGGAGAACGAGGGCACATGGGATTGGTAAATTAAAGTCCTAATAGAAGGGTGCATCTCACAACTGCAGAGCTTAGCCAGGGAACCGGACTCATGGAGCCCTGTGGCGGCAACAGAGTCTACCTTTAATGGATACCTCACTCTGTGCCAGTAGGGCCCCCGGGGGACCGCGTTTGTTGGAGATAAAGCCAGTGGTCCCATTTTACAGATTGGGGACTTGAGGCCCAGAGGGGCAATCTGCCACAGGAGCTGGGCTTTGAGGCTTTGTCTGAGCCCAAACATGGAGCTTGTTGTGTCTACAGGCAGGCTCCCAAATCAGGGCGGGGGCCAAGGGTGGGCTGGCCCAGGCTGGGCTGGACCACTTCGGCGCTTTGATTGTTTTAAGGAAAAGTTACTTAAGAGACAACCAGTGCCAGAAGGACACTCTGACCCTCCTCCGTCCCCCTGAAAGCGGGAAATCCATCTCCCTCTTGGAAGGTACGGTCCCTGGACCAGGAGGTAAAAAACCACCCTTATCACCAGAGATAAGAAATCCAGGGCTCAGAAGGCTGTCCGCGCAGCGCTCGTTACTTCTTGCTAACGTACTCCCCCAGCCCAGAGTCTGTTGAAAACGCCGTCTAACTGCAGCCCCCCCAGTTCCATTTTCTTTGTCCTGCCGATTCCTCCCAGGTTTACGTCTCTCTGAAAAGTGTAAGAACTGCCCGCCTCGGTCATTTCCTGAAGCCTCAATTTCCTTACTGGGCCTCCCTGCGCACGTCATAAAACTCTGGGTTTTTTTTTTCCTGTGAATCTGTTTCCCGTAAATTTAATTCTTGGTCCAGCTGGAAGGCCTCAAAGGGCAGAGGAAGAATTTTTCCCTCCCCACATGAGAAACCGAATCATGACAGCAAGATCTTTTTTTGTTACGGAAACATCCAAGAAACCCTCAACCAAATGAAAAGATAAATCAGAACCCCCTTTAAATGGTTTCTCGGGTGCCCTAATAGCACGGGGCCCAGGGCTTTGTTCACATGGTGGGGGGAAGTGTCCCCAACGTGGGGCATCTGCTCACCAGGCTGCCATTCCCAGGTGAGGGGACAAGGGACTTTGGCAGACAAACCACGTCTAGGGAAACTTACAAGGCTTGTTATCTTATCTCCAAAACTCCTTACAGGAAACTCCTGCAATGAGCTGACATTAAAAATTCCATCTAGGGGCGCCTGGGTGGCGCAGTCGGTTAAGCGTCCGACTTCAGCCAGGTCACGATCTCGCGGTCTGTGAGTTCGAGCCCCGCGTCAGGCTCTGGGCTGATGGCTCGGAGCCTGGAGCCTGTTTCCGATTCTGTGTCTCCCTCTCTCTCTGCCCCTCCCCCGTTCATGCTCTGTCTCTCTCTGTCCCAAAAATAAATAAAAAACGTTGAAAAAAAAAAATTAAAAAAAAAAAAAAAAATTCCATCTAGACCCGGGGCACCTGGGGTGCCTGAGTGGCTCAGTCAGTTGGGCCTCTGCCTTCAGCTCAGGTCACGATCTCGCGGTCTGTGAGTTCGAGCCCGGCGTGGGGCTCTGCGCTGACAGCTCGGAGCCTGGAGCCTGCTTCCGATTATGTGTCTCCCTCTCTCTCTGCCCCTCCCCCACTCATGCTGTGTCTGTCTCTCTCTCTCACAAAAATGAATAAACGTTAAAAAATATATAAAAAGTTGCGTCTAGGTCTATTAGGAGCATTGTTACACAGCCCAGGAAAGACAGAGTGTTCCCACAAAATTCCTGGAACTGGTTGGTCTCTCTGCTTCCATTGAGCATCCAAAGGGATCCTTTTTTAGACGGAAATCCAGATTACGTCCAAATCCCTCCCTGCTGTCTCCAGGGCTCTCCTTGCTGGCTTACCTCCTCTCTGCACCTGGTTTACCGTTCCCCAGCCAAATCCTCTCCCTGATATCTCTTGAAGAAATATCAAGCATGATCCCACCCCAGGACCTTTGAAAGTGCGCGTACCTCTTCTGTCAACATTCTCCCCATCCACAACCTCAGCCGGTTGATGGTCCAGATCTCCCTTCGCTCCTGTCTCTGCTTAAATGTCAACGGAGGAGGACATTCTCTGGGGGAGCGACCCTATAAGACGAGTAGGGGGCTTTGGGGGAGCAAGGTGCAGAGCCGGCCAGTCCTCCTATGACTGGCCTCCACCTGCTGGATTCTGAGGAGCCCTGTGGATTGGGCCTTGGGACTGGTGAACCCGGTTTTATCCACATGCTTCCTTCCCAGTCCCTGGGAGTTCATTCCACTGCACTTCCCTTGCAAGAGTCTGGCCTTTGTTCCCGCAGATGTCACAGGCCTGGTGTCAGAGAAGGGGACAGAAAGCCAGCAGAGCCTGGCACAGTAGGCAGGTCAGACCCGCCTGAGGCTGCTGGAGACAAAGGTGGGTGGTGAGGCTCGGAAGAGGCATGGGAGGTGGCAGGTACAGGCTGGGAGGTCTGGGAGGCCAGGGGCCGCATCCTTTTCCTCTCTGCGTCCTTGGTGCTCATACGGAGCAGGGCCAAGTGTAGCAATTTGGTAAGATGTTGCGAGCGAGTGAAAATGCAAGCACGGGAGAGTCAGTGGAGCAATTTTAAGTTGAGGCAAAGTTGAGTTCAAAGCAGGGGTTACATGTAGAAACACTGGGACAGACATTAGGGAATGGTGGGGACTGAGGCAGACCAGACAGCAGATTGTTGGAACCTCCCAGAGAAGCCGGAAACCACATTTGTGTGTGTGCGTATATGAAACCTTGTGACTTTTATTATTTTATTACTTTTTTAATGTTTATTAATTTTGACGGAGAGAGAGACAGAGAAGGGAAGGAGCAGAGAGAGAGAGAGAGAGAGAGAGAGAGAGAGAGAGAATTCCAAGCAGACTCCCGCTGTTGGCATAGTGCCTGACACAGGACTCAAACTCACGAACCGTAGATTGTTACCTGACCTGAAATCAAGAATTGGACGCTCAGCCGATGAAGCCACCCAGGTGCCCCGAAACTTGTGAATTTTAAATGTTGGTAACGAATTCCAATCCAAAATATAAAACACTAGGCAGGAAAATAAAACCCAGATGCAGACCAGAGGCATTCAGAGACCAGCCCGTTTGTGACACCTGGCTTGAAACCACAGGAGTTAGGCTAGACATAAAAGGTTATTAGTTGGGGTGCCTGGCTGGCTCAGTCAGTAAAGCGTGCGACTCTTGACCTCAGGGTTGTAGGTTCAAGCCCCACGTTGGGTGTAGAGACTGCTTAAAAATAAAGCCTTTAAAAAAAATGGTTATTATTCGTTGATAGAGACTGATGAATACGTAACAGTATGCATATATTCCCAAACAGTGAAGGAACAAAATCATAAAGAAAAGGGTTCTAGAAGTGCGAGGAGAAAATAATGGCATGAATGTACCTTGTGCCTGTGGATCCAGCCAGCACAGGGGCAGACACGCTTAGTGACAGGCACAGAGGCCCGTCTTGCTATGGCTCAGCCTGGCTTTATCAGGAATAACGCTGACAATCTGACCTGTTTTGGGGTTCTGCGTCTTGTCTCTCACTTGGTTCTGAATGTGGAGGGGGTGTTCTTTGCCAGCCCCCCACATCCCAACCCCTGCCTCTGTGTCTTCTCTGGGTAGAACTAATCGCACCTTCCTTGGGGCACACTGTCTCATCATAGACTTCTATTTTAGCCCGAAAACCTGCGTCCATTCATTTATTTTCCTTCTCAGGGGTGAATTCCTCAATGGCAGATACCCCAACGAGCTGCATATTCACTGGGGCCCGGTGGATAAATCTCTGGGCTCTCAAGTGCCACGATTGATTAGTGATGTCTGTCACGGGAAGGGAGGGAGCTCCCCCACGGGAGGCTGTGTTGGGTCAACTCCCCGGAAAGCTCCGGGGTGCAGAGTCTGACGGTGGCCTCCGTAGAAAGGCTTTCACGAGACAACAACAACAACCGTGGCAAGCCTGAGATCTGAAAGAGCCACTATCTGGAGAATCATGGGTGAGATAAATCAAACCTGTGTCCTATACCAAAATCAAAGATTTGCAAATGGCCAATGGGCACATGAAAAGATGCTCAATATTAGGGACATGTAAATCAGAACCACCGTGAAATATCACTTTACGCACACTGGGATGCTGCGGTAAAAAAAAAATGGGAGCTAACAGGGGTTGGTGTGGACATGGAGAGATTGGGGTCCTCGTGCATTGCTGCGGGGAGGCAGAGGGGGGCAGCTCCTGAGGCGTCAGTTTGGTGGCTCCTCGAAACAGCAGTAAACAGAGTTACCCTACGATCTGGCAATGATCTGAAAGCAGGGACTCGAACAGGTACTTGTACGTACGTGTTCATGGCAGCACGACCACAACAGCCAAGGGTGGAGACGACCCAAACATACGCCAACAGACGAATGGAGGGACCAAATGTGGTGTATCTACACGTGGTGTGATCCTGTTTAAGTGAAGAATGCCGAAGAGGCACATCCACGGGAACGGAGAGTAGAGGAGTTGTTGCCAGGTCTGGCCCGGGGGACTAGGGGAAGCCTGTTGGTGGGGACGGGAGCGATAAAAACACTCTAAAACACATGAAAGTGCGAATTTCCTAAATGTCACTGAATTGTGCACTTTTAGGTGTATTTATTTATTTTTTAGTTTTTTTTTTAACGTTTATTTATTTTTGAGACAGAGAGAGACAGAGCATGAACAGGGGAGGGTCAGAGAGAGGGAGACACAGAATCTGAAACAGGCTCCAGGCTCTGAGCTGTCAGCACAGAGCCTGACGCGGGGCTCGAACTCACAGACCGCGAGATCATGACCTGAGCCGAAGTCGGCTGCTTAACCGACTGAGCCACCCAGGCACCCCTAGGTGTATTTATTTTTGAGAGAGAGAGAGAGAGAGAGAGAGAGAGAGAGAGAGACAGCAAGTGCACTAGTGGGGGAGGGGCAGAGAGGATCCCAAGCAAGCTCTGCATTGTCAGCGCAGAGCCTCACGTGGGGTTCAAACCCACAAAACTGTGAGATTGTGACCTGAGCTGAAACTAAGAGTCGGATCCTTAACCTTCTGAGCCACCCAGGAGCCCCTACACTTTTTTTATTTTTATTAAGTTTATTTAAGTAATCTCTACACCCAACATAGGGCTCGAACTCATGCCCTGGAGATAAAGAGCTGCCAGGCGGCCCTGAATTGCATACTTTAAATGGTGCTCACGTGAGCGGTTTCAGCTGTGTTTTTCTGCCGCTGGCGTGGTGGTTGGCAGTGAGGAGCCCTGGGGTCCCCGCCTGGCTGTGCAGGTCCAGTGGGGGGCCCAGCCAGGGTCTGCAGCTGATACTCCAAGGGCTTCTGTGACTTCCGGAGCCCCTCTGGCCCTCCCCCCTTCCGACCAGCCAACAACCCACCCGGCCAGGAAGGCGCCCCACCGGGCGGGCCCCCAAGGTCGCGCAGCCTGTCCCGGGTGAGCGGCTCCCCGGGCCTGCCTGCGACGTTCCCCACCCCCGCACCCTGGTGAATCTTTCCATTTCGAGTGGGCGGTCGTCCCAGGCTGCCCTGATCCAGGTTTCGTAGCCTCCCCCAGGCATGCAGCTGGGCCGCTGGGCCCCTGGGCCCCTGGGCCCCTGGGCCCCAAGCCGTCCAGCTGGGTTCATCTCGGGTGGCGCTGGCTGGGTGACCTCATTAGGGTCTGGAGCAGAAATAGAACAGGCAGCGCCAATTAGCGGCTGCACGTGAGCCGCGGGCCGGCAAGTCCGCCACAGCCTCCCCACACGTTTGTGGGTCATGGAAAATTCCACACGCAACGTTCTTGCCCTGGTAGGTGGGGTGCTGAGGGCGCCCCGCCCCTGGGGACACACCCAATTTTGCCTCCTGCTTGTCCACAGGCCAAGGTTGAGGGTGCGTGGAGCAGGGGAGGCGCAACCCCCAGAGACCCTGATTCGCTGGGGTGGGGGGTGGAATGAGGGCCTGCACATCCCCGCTCTCCCCAGCTGATCTGGAGGTAGGTGGTCCTCAGGCCGCTGGGCGAGGCACAGTGGGGTCCCGCCTCGCCCCGTCCCACCCAGGGTCAGGAGGCCAGGCCCCGAACCTGCTCTGTACCCGGGCCTGGGGGCCACCTGGTCACCGCCCAGCCCCAGAGGCCAGCTGGCATGTAGCTGCCTGCACGGGGCCTGGCGGAGAGCCTGGCTCCGTGTTGCTGCTGCTGCTGCTGAGAGCCAGCCTGTCTCTCTGGGCCAGAACTCTAGCCTCTCGGACACACAGGCAGCTGGTGTGGGGGGAGCCCTGACTGGGTGCCGAGGGACATCTTCTGGCCCCGGGTTGCTCCGGTGGCCAGCCAGGCGACCTTGGGCCATTCCCCTTGCCTTGCTGGGCCCCACTTCCCTTCAAAGTACACATGGGGGCCAGAGAGACTCTCAGGGTCTTTCCCGCCGACACGGAGGCCTTGGATGTGCTTTTCTCTCCCGAAGGCTTCCCCACGTTCAAAGGGAAGCATGGGTCTCAGCGGTCAGGGCCCCGATAGCTGGGCCTCCCTGTGGACAACTGCTTGGGGAGGTCAGGAAGTACAGTGGTGTTTCTTGGGATTGCCCCTCTGGTTTTCTGCCCCTTTAGCCCCTGCGGTACCCAAGAACCAGGGGTGGGAGCCTGAGAGAGAAATCCCTGCATTTGTACCCCCTTCCTTCTTCCGTGGCGACTGCACCTCTCTCCCCTTGGTTCTTCCTCCCCTTTGGGGGGTTGCTCACTCTCAACAGCGGAGGGGCCAGTAAACCCACACCAGCTGGGGGATCAGGGATGCCAGGGCCCAACCCAACTCGGCCTTAAATATATTGCTGGTTTCTGAGCCTCAGCTTGCCCGTCTGCCAAATCGGGACGCAGAAGAGACGGGTCTGAGACGCCAGCCGGCTCTGACACCCTAAGGCTCCCAGCCTGCCGCTCTCTCTGCACGGTTTGTGACTTCCCTGGAAGCCGTTAGCAGGAAGGGCAAAGTCTCCAGGTACACAGAGCCTGCTTTGTCGGCTGCTTAAACTCCTGCAGGAAAGAATTCGCCCTTTCATTACGCTCTTCTTCCAACAAGGAAATGGGCTGAAGCCGGCATGACCATGAGTCATAGCGTGAATCCAGATCCACGGGCAGACATTTAAAGGATGCTCCTCTGCCGGGCTGCCCCACCCATCCCCACCAGCACCACCGGCCACAAACAGCCTCCCAGTCAGGGTCTGCCTGTCCCGCCAACAGCAGGGGCAGGAATTTCAACAGGAAAAGTAGGTCTGTGTTGTGTGTTGTGTGTTGTAGTTGAGAGCTGGGAGGAGTCCGATCTTTAGAAGAGGTGCATGGAAGAGTGATTACACCCCCATTTCACAGTTGTGGAAGGTGAGGGCCAGAGAGAATCTGGCTGTGCCCGTGTCACACGGAGTGGGGGCCTCCTGACCCCAGCCAGCTCTCTGGCTGCACCTGGAGTCACTTCCAGGTTTCAGTGAGTGATGCCAGGCCCATGACTCAAGGAGGATGCTCAGGAAAGGAGGGGAGACAAGCCTCGCAGGCTGTGGGCCCGGGCAGCCGGCATGGTGCTGGGGCTGCAGGACGGGACAGGGCCGGGAGGCCGGCACAGCCGTCCTGGATAGCTCAGACACTGTCCAGGCCCTCCTTCCAATTTCCGTGAACCCTTCAGTCCCTGACACCCCCGGACCCCTTGTCCCTCCCCCTGGGCCACTGGTGGATGTGATGACTCAAGCCTGACTCTCAGCTCCCTGCAGCCTCTGCTGTGCCTCAGGCAGGACTCTCAGACTCCAGGTGTGGCCAAGGCGGGCAGCCCAGGAGGAGCCTCTGGGGTCAGTGGTTGACAGGATGACCGAGGAAAGCAGGAAACAAGTAGGGCAGGGAGGGGAAGGCATGTGCTTGGCCGGGAGCCAGAAAGCCCAAGAGCCCCCCCCCCCCCCCCCCCCGTGACGCGGGGCCACAGCCCCACTCTGACAGCTCCCAGAACCGAACCCTGGGCTGAGAGCTTATGAGGGCAGCCCTCCACCATGCACCAGCCATGCACCAGCAGCTTCTCCGAGGCTTGAAAGGACAGAAGGTGCCCTTCAGTCTCCCTCCTTCCTTCCTCTTGCCCTCTCTCCCTGCCTCCACACCTCTTCTGTCTAGCTCCTTCCTTTCTCCCTCGATCTTTACAAGAAGCCGGTGAGGCATGCAGGATGGGATTATGGCCCCATTTTACAGATGGGTAAGGTGAGGCTCCGGCCACTTTCTCCACCTCCCTTCCCTCTGTATCCTACCAAGGTAAATCCTGAAGCAGGAATAACATGTTTGGGCCTCAGACCTTCCTGAGCGGAGACGCTTCTCTTAGACTGGTCACCGATATCTATAAACCACGTGGTGCAGCTGGGGAGGAAGAGCTCTCCCGGCCCCACAGCCATTGCCCCTGGACCATGGAGCTGAGGTAGAGGTCCAGGAAAGGGGGGAAGGGTTTCAGGCCTGTGGGGCCGGGACAGGGTGGGCCTAGTTCTTGGCGTCTCCATTTTCCTCTGGTCACTTCTACCCGGTTCACTTGACAAGCACGTCCTGAATGCCCAGCCTATTGCCACTGACCAATTGGCCCAGAGACGGCCAGGTCAGGTGGAGTGGGAGGTTCTTGCCCACCAGGGACCCCGTAGCCAGAGGGATGGGGACTGGTCACAGACGCAGCCTGCTCTAGGGGGATGCAGAGGAGGCGTCTCGGGGGCATCGGGGCCCTGGGGGTGTTACCAGCCCATTGGTTGGGAGGGTGCATTGTGGACCACCAGAGACCCCGCCCTGTGCCTGCTTGGCTGGCCTGGGTTCTGCCCCTGCCCGTCAGAACCCTCTGCACACTGCTTGTCGTTTAAGGCTGGGGGTGGCAGCCCCCTGTCTTGGCCTCCCTGGCTGTCCCTGTGCCAGGGGCACAGAGCGGGCTGAGGGTTTGGGCTCAGGTGTCCCTGGGCCTGGCTCCCACAGGACTCCTGGGACTCTGTCCAGGCATCTCATTTCAAATGCGGATGTGTTCCTCTTGACCAGGCACCTCTCCAAGCGAGCCTTACGGATTCCTCAATCCTGGCCTCTGCTCATTCCTGGCTGGAGGGTGGCCCAAGTCTTTCCTCCACTCTGCGCCATCTAGAGATGGCTGGTAAATGGTGCAGCGAAGGGATTCGCCGCCTTGCAGAGGCTCCTTGCTCCCTAGTGTCCGGGAGGTTCCCAGTCGTGAAGGTCCAGGTGGGCTGGGAGCCAGGAGACGTGGGACACCCGGGCTGAAGGGGTGAAGGGGGCGGGGGGTGGGAAGTCGGAGGCAGCCCGGAGGCACTGAGTGTGCTGTAGGAGGGGGACAGGGGAGTTCCTGCACTGAGGTCCTCCCGGTTGCTGCCCAAGGCTGTCCCCTGAGGTCTCGCCTCTGCTCTGCCTGCTCCATGCCTGGGACACTCAGCGATGGAGGGGCTGAGGCACGGCAGAAGTCCCTTGGACGGTGCCATGGGGTCACTTCACAGCAGCTCTGTCCTGGGCTCGGCCCCTTGGGCAGGTGCTGCCTTCAGATATGATACCAGGGAGCCTCACTTCCCTAGAAGGGCTCACCCTCGTCCCCCCGCCATGTCCCAGGGGATCTGGTTGAGCAGCCACTCTCCTCCTTTGGAAGAACCAGCCACATCTGCAGGCCATCCCGGAAGTAGGAGGGTGGCAAGGGGTGGCGGGTGCAGACCCCACGGCGCCCCCTGCCCCTTATCTCAGAGCTGGGCAGATTAATTTTTGTTCAGTTCACTGAGCACCTGGGCCGTCAAGAACAGATAACTGTTCAGGAGCCCCTCGGAGCACCGAGCACAACAGGAGTGCGTTTCATGTCTGTGCTGGTGCATCTCTGTGCTCTCTGGTGGGCACAGCCCCTGCCCCTTGGATTGCTCTTCCTCCCTGTGCACCTGCTCCCATCGAAGTTTCTGGAATGTAATGTTCATCCCAACCCTAGAACCAAGAGGAAACGTTTATTAGACGATGGGGCAGGACAGCAGCCTTTGCAAATAGTACTTTCTGCATTGAAAACTTTGAAACCTTAAATTCAGTCCAGCGAGCGTGTTGGGAGCAGCTGGGACGATCAAGGCACAGTGTTGGGGGAACGGCGTGCCAGACCGCACCTTTCGGGACAGACGTGCAGCAACTGTAGGTGTGACACGTGACTGTTCCCGTTTGCTGAAAAACGCTGCTGAGTGGAGCAGGCCCACAAGAGCGGGCAGGAGGCATTTTGCGGTTTAGCGGAAAATAGGTGGCAGTTAATTAAAACGTAAAAAAGTGTATTTATTTAAAAAAAACTGGACTGTTTCCTATGGATGAAGTTTTGGGGTGATGGTTGCGGGGGGGGTCTGGAGCCGGTGGCCAAGAAAGAATTCTTCAAGATATCTTTGGTGCAAAAAGGCGATTTTATTAAAGCACAGGGACAGGACCTGTGGGCAGAAAGAGCTGCACTGGGGTTGTGATGGGTAACTGATTGTATATCCTCAGGTTGGGAGGGGGGCAGGGATAGGGTAGGTCTGTAAGGAATTTTGGAAGCAAGGTTTCCAGGACCTTGAGGGGCTGGCTGTTGCTAAGGAAACACCACTTTTTACCGTCTAGTAGAACCTCAGTCATGAGACCCTTCAGATGTAATCAGGGGGCCATAAGCTTAGAGTATGAATGCCAGCATATACCTTGGGGGAGCTGAGATAAAGGAAGTTTCCAAAGGAATTTGTTTTAAATGTTTATATTCATTTTTGAGAGACAGAGGGAGGCAGAGTGTGCACGGGGGAGGGGCAGAGAGAGAGGGAGACACAGGATCCGAAGCAGGCTCCAGGCTCCGAGCTGTCAGCACAGAGCCCGATGCGGGGCTCGAACCCAGGAACAGTGAGATCATGACCTGAGCCTCAGTCGGATGCTTAACCGGCTGAGCCACCCATGCACCCCTCCAAAGGAATTTTTATTTGTTAAAGTAGACTTACAGGGTCCTCGAGGTTGGGATAATGATAAGCCAAGATTCCCTTTCGCCCCCAGCCAAGTGTCATCATCGAGGCAGCTGAGCTCCTAGAGGGAGGTCACTTTGCCAGTTTCAAGGACCTGTCAGTGGGCTGCAGGCAGTAAGACAATTTTAATTTCTCATTTGCCTTAGTTTCCCACATCTCCGTGGCAAGCACTTAACCCCTGTCCTTGGTTGTTGGGCGGCCAGGAGTGTCTGAGGAATCTATCACACAGATGCCACCTGAGGGGGGGGGTTCTGTTAGCCTGTATTTTGCCCTCAGCTTGCCCCAAGTTCCCTCATCACTGTTGGGGTCTTTTACTTGCGTATTTATAAGATTTCCATATATTAACACTGTGTCAAGCATGGTGCATACATTTTGTCCAATTAAAAAATGTTGACAAATCAGTCAACATCTTTAGGTGATCAAATCAGTCTGTCAACGTGGGTCCTCCCTTGGGTGGCACAGTAGACTTTGGGGTTCCTCCCCAGCATCCACGCCACCCCTCCCCTTGTTGGGAAGCAGTCACAACCTTTGGAAGGACAGACTCCCATCACCCCTTTGGGGTAGACCATGCCAATGGTGGTGTTCCCCGGCCACAGTGATTGGCTCAGGGGTAGGCACATCGTCCAAGTGGGCCTACAGAGGCATCCTGTGACCTCCAGGGGTCATGGTCTGGCTGTTCAGTCCTTCTCCAAACTTCCATTCACTTCTGGGCTTGTTCCTCTGCACAGGCCAAGGACTTCCCTTTTCAGTGTAAACCCACCCGAGCCAGATTTTCTTTCCTCTTTCCTGCACCTGCCAGCATCCTAACTCATGCGGAATTCAGCCCTAGGAAGTGGGGTGTTGCTAGGGGTAGACCCTAAACTCTAGAAATGGCCAAATTGAGGGAGGGAGGGGGCAGGAAGGAGGACCCCTCTCTTTCATGGGGGTAAAATGGGAACTTTTGCTAGATGTCATGAAATATGGTCGGCCAAGTCATGGCCCCCAGAGCTCTCTGCATCCTCCACCCCCCCCCCCGAACCTGTGATCGTTACTGCCTATGGCAAAAGGGAGCTTGCAGGTGTGATTAAGTTAAAGGCCCTGAGATGGGGTGATGGCGCTGGGTGATCTGAGCAGGTCCTCGAGAGCAGGGTCTGGGAGGAATTGAAGTGACAAGAGAGAGGCTGGAGCTTTCCAGATGGAGGCAGGGGCCACCAGCCACCCACAGTGGGCAGCTGCCGGAAGCTGGAAAGGCAAGGAAGCAGGCTCTTCCCCGGAGCCTCTGGAAGGAATGCCTCCCTGCCGACACCTTGACTCTAGCCCTTTGGTGAACCTGCATTTGGACTTCTGAGCTCCAGCACTGTGAGGGAATAGCTTGCGTTGTTTTCAGTCGCTTAGCTGGTGGTCCTTTGCTCCGGCAGCCCTAGGAGATCGGTACAAGCCGAACTGTCCCCTCCTCACTCAGGTGCACGGGCTATGTCCCTGGAGACTGCAGCACCGGGAGAGTCAGCCGGCGCCCTCACAGGGTGGAGGGGCCGCGGCCCATCTGTTAAGCTCCCGAGAGACACATTGAGACATCGTAAGCCTGAAACTGGCCCAGGTGAAGGCAGAGAAGCCAGAAGATACAAGCTGGCTGGGAGGGATCCTTTCTGCTCCTCCAAGATGGCCAGAGGTCCAGAACACCAAGCCTTCACTCCAAGCCAAGCTAATGCCAGCTGAGAAGGCAGGCTGCTGAGTTAGCAGGGAAGTCCTGGGGCGGGGGCCAGGAGGACACCCAGCCCGGCCCTGGGCCTGTCCCCAGCACCCCCCTAGAAGCGTGACTCTGACCCAGAGGGCATGCCCTCTTTTTATGGGGTGCAGCTGGGGCGCAGTGCACAGCAAGGTGCATACACCCGACACTTCAGCACTGAGGCTATCGGTCCCGTGCCCTCGTAGCGGAGACCATCAGACGGTGGGTGGGTGGGGCGGCTAGGCTGAATACCACACCCTATTGCTAGGAGACAGAAATTTATTTCTGGTTTAAATTCTACCCGCTGGTAAGATTTTGGGCTTTGGATCCCAGCCCTTGGACTTGACCAGAGGCAGAGTGACTGAACTTTACCAAGATTTTAGGGGACGGGTATTGCTGTGGGTCATTTTGTACTGGGCTCTGTTTCCTTTTCTGCAAGGCGGGAGGTGTTAGTGTTCAGTGTGTAACTCAGTCTGAGGTCATTTGGCCACAGGAGGCCACATCCGACCCCAGCAGAGAGAGCGTCACATCCACCAGACGTGTGGTGGTCACTCAGACTGAGACTCAGCGGGGTCCCTGTGGGGGCGGGCACTGCACGCTGGCCGGCCACCTGCAAAGGTGAAGTGCAGGGGAGAGGAGGACGGGGGGGGGGGAGGGGGCTTGCAGGGGGAGGAGGCTGCAGGGGGAGGGTGGTAAGGACCGGGTGACAGAAGGGCTGACCCGCAGTGCTGTGTGTGGGCACTGCTAGTGTTCTCAGTGTGCTCTTGTCTCCTGTCTCTGCTACACAGAGGCAGCTGGGGGCCTCTTCTGCCTTTATGGGGTGCATCTGGGGCACAAAAAGTGAGATTGGAGAGACAGGGGAGAAGGCAGCGGGACTCAGACACTTTGCAGCCAGCAGAAGAGGCTTGGCTTTCGCAGAGGGCGATGGGGTCCCTGGAGCATTTGGGACAGGAGACTGCCACGTTAGGACATCAGGACGTGGGCTGCAGAGCTGTGCAGAGGTGTGTGGGTGGGCGGGGAGGGGTACAATGGGAGCAGGAGACAGGCCTGGAGGCCCTGCTGTCTGAGTCCCAGGTGAGGCTCAGGGCCCGCCTGCCCCGGCGTCTCCCCCGCCACCCCCCCATGCCCTTGACCCCTCCCGCCTTGAGGGGCACCGACTGATACTTCCCCAGCCAGTCGCCCTCCTCTCTGCAAACAGAAGCTGGAAATTGTCGTGGGCTGGGGCCTGTAGCTCGGATGGGGAGTGACTCCTCCCCTGGCCGCACAGGGGAAGTTCCAAGGAGTCCGGCCAGCAGTCCACTCTCCCTAGTGATTGGGGCTGACTTAGTTCTGGCTCACAAGGAAGCCGGCTGGGGGGACTGCCCTTCCTGGATAAAACAGGACTTCTGGAGAGATCTTTTATCTTTTTATTTTTTTTCTTTGGCCTCCTTCCCTCCCTTTCTGGCTGGGATACTGGCAGGAGCACATGATAGATGGAGTTGTGACACCATCTTGTGACCATGAGGCAGCAAGCCTGAGCTTGGGGACATTTGTCTCATCTGAGACAGTGGACTTGAGGAATTGCTCCTGTAGGAGGCTTACTGGGGGATGGGTAATTTTTTGTGTCAGTTTGACTGGCCGTGGGGTGCCCAGATTGAGTATCATTCTGGGTATATCTGTGATGGTGTTTCCAGATGAAATTTGAATTTGAATTGGCAGGCCCAGCAAAGCAGACCCTCTTCCCAGCGTGGGTGGGCCTCAGGCAACTCCCGATGGCCTGAAAAGAGCACAAGAGGGAGGAGGGAGGAGGAGGAGTTAGGCTTTTTTCTGCCTCACCGCCTGGGCTGGGATTGATGTCCTTTTTCTCTGCACGCACACACTGGGATTACACCACTGGGGCTCCTGGCCGTCCAGCTTGCAGGCGCTGGGTCGTGGTGCTTCTCGGCCTCCATGATTGTGCAAGCCAATCCGTCATAATAGATTTCCATTTATGCCCCACCCCCGCCTTGGTTCTGTTTCCCTGGAAAACCCTGACTACTACGGACAGTGCTATGCTGACGATGTACTTGGGAGCCACATTGGTGAGGGAGGGAGGGACGCAGGGCAGGACCGGATGAGCAGAAATTGAGCCACATGCAGGTACAGTGGCCTCATCTGGTCCATCCTTCCCGGAGATCCTGGAGCCGGGACAGCCCTTCAGGGATGGCTTGAGCTAAGGCCAGAGGGCTAGGTCTTTGTCTCTTCACACTGGCCAGTCACCGCGCGTGTGGGATGTCCTAGGGGTGAGGCAGCTTCCTCGGACAGAGGACAGATGGTCCCCAGGGAGCACTCAGCTGGGCGTGGGCAGCACCAGCACTATGGCAGTGGGGACGGGGTACCTGGGTCCTGGACGTGCACCCAGCGTCCCCTACATCCCTAAGTGGCTCAGCCGCTATAACATCGCAACAGCCTCTCCCCGCTGGCCTTTTTTTGGGAGGAAGCAACGTTCAAAGCACCGCTAGGCCAGCGTCCCTTTACTTTTGGTCGAAGGCATCATCCAGGGTAAGCCTTGGACCTTGGGGGACTCCGGTGAGTGAGAGAGAAAGGAGGCAGAGGGCACAGCCTGAGCAGTGAAACGGGTGTGCAGTGACATGACTCAGCCCCGAAGCTTCCCTCCAGCAGCAATGGATGCCACACGTCCACACTGCGGGGGCGGAGGCTGACACCCCCCCACACCGCCCGCCTTTACTCGTCGCTTTCAGTGCTGGGAGCTGATCGCATGCTCTGTAAGATGGGAGTCGCTGCCACTGTCCTCCAATATCCATCCCACCATCATTCGGTAACAGAGCTTAGGATAGGTGGGAACGGACGCCCAGCCAGACCACACTGCCTGGCCTCCCCTGCATGTAGGGTCGTCACAGGGTATGTGAGTGGAGGCAGTAGGGGACAGCCATTCACGGACATGTCCTGTGTGGCATCTGACCTGTTGACAGGAGGCTCTGTGCAACCTCGTGCTGGTGCTGGGGACCCGCTTACGGCGAAGGAGGTGGGGGCGGTGAGCCCGTGGTTCTGGGACCCACCGGTCCCCTAACACACCACATGGCCCAGAAGCTGCTGGCCCAGCGGAGCAATGAAGCTGCCTTTCGGCTCAGAGTTGATAGCCTGTGAGTGGGGGCGTCTGACATGTGTCTCCTCTAAGTATAGACTTGGGTGCGGGAAGCAGGGGGTGGAGGCAGGAGTGGGTCTGCCCACCAATGCTGTCTCCAGGGGAGTTTGTCCGGTTCTCACAATCCTGACCTCTTCTAGAGGGCAAATGCTTCCAGAAAGGGATGTGGTAAGAGTCTGATTCAATGTTGGGTCACGGCTCCTTGTGCCAGAAGACTAGCAGGTCAAGGAAGGGGTCTCCTCGCGGCCACCGGAGGAGGTAGGGATCCTGCTGCCCGGGGGCGGGGGCGGGGGTAGAACACATCTGGCACCTACCTGAGCCTGCCTCTCTGCCCAGTTTTGATGGTATGTGGACAAGCACAGCAGCCGTGACCTGAGAAGGGTGTGTTGGCCGAGGTTCTAAAGCCTCTAGATGAGAGATGAGAGTCCGGGCCGGTCCACCAGGTAGCTCATCTAGAACAGGAGAGATGCTACTCGGTGGAGGGAACCCACAGTGGTGAGGGCAGAGGGGCAGGAAGTGGAGGCACAGGGTGAGCAGCTGCTGTGGCCCCAAGATTGCATCAACCTTCCTCTTGTAAATTTCCACAAAAGGGAGCAGTCAGAATCCTGGAGACGCTCTTCCGACGGTGACCCCTGTGGCTGGCGGGTCTGAGGGGCGCCAAGGTGGACCGTGGTCGGCATTACTGCGTGCTGCCCAGATTCGCCCCTCAGAATGAGGGCTCTCATTCCCTCCCTGGCTGGGAGTATAGGCTGCCGATGGCCCAGAGAAGTCCCTCCTGGGGAGCTGCCGTCAGCTGCGGGCTACCCCCTCCCTGGACGCAGCCCCGTGCAGACTGGCTTGTGCACGGTGCAAAGGCTCCACCCTCTGGTCTCAGTTCAGGACGTCCCTGTAGGGCCAGGTGGCCCCTCACCAGTCAGCCTCTCCTCCCCAAGCAGCAGCCTGCATGCAAGGGCCTGTCTCTCAGGGAGCCCAACCTGTGTCTCCTAGAGCCTCGCCGAAGCCTCGCCCGTTACCCAGCACTCTGGTCTTGTCTTGTGTCCCTGCTGCATCAGTGACGCTCCCTCGACCTGGAACCACTCCTTGCATTTCGTCCCTTCACCTTAAACAGCAGTCACAGATCTGATCGATTGTCCTGACCCCGCCGGGCCTCCCTGTGAACACTCACCACTCATTCATTGTTGCACGAATGCAGGCTTTTCCAAGAGTCTGCTCACGGACACAGCAGTGGAGGCTCCGTAATCATCACGTGTTGTCAATCATTTCGTCGACATCCGGAGAGTCATAAATAATATAACAGCTGAATACACTCCATCTGCCAGAAGAAATAAAGTGTGATAATAGCATTGAAGCCCCCTGAATGCCTTACTGATTAAAGTCGCCACCAATACCCAGAGGAAACCACTCTCCTGAATTTGGTGTTTAGCATTCTTTTAGTTTAAAAAGATGGCGTTAAATACCACATGCATTCACGTTCAACGTTTTTTCACTCAATGTTGTGAAACTCGTTTATGTTGATGTATTTATAGTTATTTTCTTACCATATAGCATCCTATTGGGTAACTATGTATCATTTATCAATTCTCCTATAGATTACTTTATGATTCCCCCCCTCCCCCCAGCAGTTACAATGAACGTTCCTGTCTTTGCACACATAGGCGAGCTGCTCTGGGGTGCACACCAAGATTGGAATTGCTGGGTTGTAGGGTATATGCGTCCTTAGCCGCTAGAAATTGCTGGATAGCTGTCGAGAGTTAGTGAATCAATTTCCACTCCCACCAGCAGCGAATCAGAGTTCATTCTGCACTGCTCACAAATCCACATCCTCACCAATCTGGGCACTGACAGGTTTTAAGTTTTTGCCCATCTGTCCGGGGTGAAATGTCACGCCCTTGGTTTTAATTTCTTTTAGCCTAAATCTTAGTGAAAGTAAGCTTCTTGTGCTCACTGCTCAGTAATTATTTGTTGCACAAATGAGTACGAAAAGCTCCACTCATTCATTCTGTGTTCACGCATCTGTCCTCTTTGATGCCTGCAGAGACCCCATTCCTACACCCTCCATAGGCTAGACTTTGGCTTACACACCTGGCCTTCTACCAGACGCTCCTTTCACATCCTATCCCTACCATGCCCTCTGGCCCAAAAATCCATTTCTGGAGCTTGTCTCGTTGCTCACGATGCTGACCTATTCCTGTGACTTTGCCCTGGCAGGTCCTCCCATCCCCTTGTCTGGAGACGGATCTGTCCTCTAACCTACTGCTTGGCTGAGGCTGAGGACTTACCTCTGTGACATCAACCCAGTTCATCCTCAACCAGTCATAAACCTAGGTTGCAAACAGGCTGACCTCTTGCTCTCCTCTTCCTGTCGTGGCACTGCTAACCCTCTTGCTCAGTGGGTCTTGAAGACTTCATCAACCTTGGTATTGGTCTGGCTCCTTCTCCTAAGAGATGTGAGGCAGGAAAGCATCCTCAAGCTACAGGGATAACCGATCTAAGATGTCATAATTGCATCCAACCAGTTGCTAACTACTGTCCATTTTTCCTATGTAAATTCTACTTCCATCATCTTTGCCCTGGCACCTTGCAGACTCTTGCAACAAGCCGGAAAAGCCGCTGAAAACCCCTAAGGTCTCCAGTGATGTCTGTAGGGGACCCCTGATACTGTTAGGAGCCAGTCTCCTAGGGGGATTTCTGAGGCCTCGGGGCTGTACAGCAGGGAGAAATCCCTGGGGCCTTCCTGAGCTCCACCAGGAGAGAATCCCAAGAGACTGCCTGAGGCCGTGTCAGGAAGGAGCCCCTGAGGATCCACTGAAACTTTATTAGATCTCCGGAGATTCTCCGAGGTCGTGTAAGGACAGGATCTCAGGAGGGTTCATCAGGCTATGCAGCACAGGGGTCCTGAGAATCCACTGAGGCTGTGTCATCAGGGGATCACCAAAGATCCATTGGGATCGCACAAGGGAGAAGATTCCTGGAGAGTTTCTGTGCAGACTAAAGGGGATCCCTGGAGAGTTCCCACAGTTGTCATTCACCCAACAAACATTTCTTTTTTATTAAAAATTTTTAAACATTTATTTTTGATTGAGAGAGACAGAGGGTGAGCAGGGGAGGGGCAGAGATAGAGGGAGACACAGATCCGAAGCAGGCTCCAGGCTCTGTCTGAGGTGTCAGCACAGAGCCCCATGTGGGGCTTGAACTCATGAACCATGAGATCACGACCTGAGCTGAAGTCAAGAGCCGGACGCTTAAAGAACTGAGACACCCAGGCGCCCCCAACAAACATTTCTAGAGGCAGAAGACACAGGCCCCACCCCGCAGGATCTCACAAGCCACCTGTGGAGACAGATAAATGTTGCAGGCCGGGTGCTAGCAGCTGCGAACAGCCCCGCTATCGCCAAGACAGGTCTAAGCCTCAGTGTGGCCAGAGGGAGAGAACCATTCTGCTCTTCCAGAAGGAGGCAGCCGTTCCCGGGGGTGGTTGGCGCATGGCTGAGCAAGCACACAGAGCACCTTGTGCGGCATCTTGCGCTTGGCAAGCGCAGAAGCAATGTTGATTATCGGCAAGGGAGGCAAACTTTAATCAGAGAGCATAATCAGATTTGTGTTTCACAAGTGAACTGGCGGAGGCGTGTTAAGGGGCTCCCCAGGCGCAGTGCCAGTCTGCAATGCCAGACTCCTTGGTCTACGGCCAAGGGAAGGTAGTGCTAGCAGCACCAGCAATTTCACTTTCCGGTGGCTACGTTAAAACAACAACAACAAAAAAAAAGGTAAAAGAAAACGAGAAAATAATTTCAGCAATATATTTTACTGGATCCAATATACCCCAAATATTATTTCACTATGGAATCAACGTGAGATTATTTTCCCTCTTTGCTTCGTACCGACTCTGAAACCCCGGGCGTATCTTTCTGCGCCGGGCTCAGCGCGCCACCCCCGCCGTCTGGCCCAGCAGCGGAGCCTGGAGGCGGGCGCGGGTGCCAGCCCGCCGCCGGGACAGCACACGCAGGCCCACAAGCCACCGCCACCGCCACCGCCACCTCGCTTCCTCCCCGGCGTCGCCCTTTAATGCCGTCAGCGCCCGCGCCGTGCGTCACGCGCGCCTGCGAGGGGGGCGGGACTTCCGGACGCGCGGAGGCACAACTTCCGGAGAGAGGCGGAAGAGCCTCTGGGCTCTGGACTCCGGAGTCCCGGGACGTTTGAGGGGCTCCCCCGGGGTACAGGAAAGGGTCGCCGGGGTCGGCCGGCTGCATTCCGGGTGTCGGGGCCGTGAGTCCGAGGGATGAGGAGAGGCCATGGCCAGCGACGGGGCCAGGAAGCAGTTCTGGAAGCGCAGCAACAGCAAAGTCCCGGGCAGGTGGGTGTGACGGGGAGGCCGGGTGGGGGTCAGGGGTCAGAGGTCAGGTGGGCGCGTCGGCCGGCTGGGCTGCGGGTGGAGTCGGGGTCTGGGGGCGGGGGTGACCTGGGCTGTGGGAGGACCGCGGGGGAAGTGCGGGGCGTTGGGGAACTGGGGGCGGGGGGCCGAGCTTAGGGTCTGGGAGGCGACAGGGGCTGCGCGAAGCAGCTTCGAGGCTTGAAGGGAGGAGGAGGGGGAGTCGCCGGCAAGTTTGTCCCGAGACTGGCAGGCTCCCTTCTGCGAAACTGCCGGGCTCCCTGGGCAAGTCGAAAGGCACCGTCTCGGGTCGTGCTTCGAAGAGTTCGGTGGAGTCCGGAAAGTGGCCCCGGGCTGTGCTCTCTGGGACGTCGGTTTCTGGAGGGGGCGTGGCGGTTTGACCCACTTGCGTGGCCTTCTCGTCTCTCTTGCGGACGACTGCTTTTGCCTTGAGCAAGGATTTGCTCAAGTGGATTTGGGACTCCCTGTGAATTTCCATGTATCCCACTTTCTGGCCTCAAAACCAACTCCTTTCTCGAGTCAGCAGCGGGAAGCAAATTTAAACAAAAATGAAAACAAAAACAGAAACAAACAACTGAAGTGCTTGCAAAGGCCTGGGTGCACCCTGGAAGCTGTACAGCTCCAAAGTCCTGGTTGGCGTGTCACTGATCCCTGGCCGGGGCCCCTAGGGGACGCGAAGACGTGACGGGGAAAATGCTTGGGATAAAATCAGTCGCTGGTGAAAATAGACTAAACAGATTTCAGGATTTCTGAACACGGTTTATTCCATTTGGAAACTAAGGTCTGACCTACTGAAAATGAGGAATGTGCGGTGTTCAAATGACTGCACGTGGAGCCATTTATAAGCACAGCTCATTTGTAAGTGTTGTATTATAGGCACTGTTGTTCGTAAGCTTTGTAGTTCATTGTGTTCAGTCAGAAACGTGTATTTTTAGAGCTATTTGGGAGTTGGTAGAAGTGAGTTACTGTTTGCTCTGGCCCAGGGACTTGGGAGGGGATTGATCACCAGAGGCGGCCGGAGATCCTGTTTTCCTCCCCAGGGCTGTGCTTGCTTGGAGCATGTCAGGGTCTGAAATGATGTGAAAATTCTGCAATGGCAGAGAATAGGAGGTCCCAGTAGTGACAGAGGCAGATGCTCTGGGACGTGGAGTCCAGGGAAGCTGAGCCACGTGCAGGAGAACTTCTGTGTCCCTTCTGGGTCTTTCTTGAGGCTTTGGTCTGAACAAACTCTTAACGGCCAGCTGAGCTGTAAGAACGTGGGGCTGCTGTGTGGAGTCGTAACGGCGAATACGCTTTGGATTGATGACTGTCTCTTGGTCATTTGTCCTTGCATTGATTGTAGTAGTGTCCCCCTCCCCCCAGATTCCTCTCTCTCTGGAACCTGGGAACGTGACCTTGTTGGAAAGTAGCATCTTTGCAGAGGGACTCAAGTTAAAATGGGGTCAGAGTGGATTAGAGGGAGCCCTTGTCCAGCGACTGGTCTCTTTCACGGAAGAGGGCAGTTTGGACGCACGGGGAAGACGTAGGGAAGACAACAGGGAAGAGGAAGGCAGACGTGGGAGCCGTGCGCTCACAAGCCCGGGAATGCCAAGGCTTCCTGGCAACCAGCAGGAGCAGGAAGAGGCAAGGAAGGATCCTTCTGTGAGGATTTTAGACAGAGTGTGGCCCTGCCAACCCCCTGATGTTGGACTTGAAGCCTCCCAGACGGCCAGGATAGATTTCTGTCGTGGTGTGATGGCCACAGGCAGCTAACATGCCCCCCTCGGCTTCCTTCGTGAGATTCTGTGTTACCGAAGACAGGCTTTCGTCGCCCTTGGGCTTTGGCGCTGTGCTGGGTCTTAGGCATTTTGGAGAGTGGCTCCCTTGTTGGAGTTTCAGCGTTGGAGTGGAGTCTTGGAGAACTGCCAGAGGCTGTGAGTGCGGAGGGCAGGGCACCGAGGAGGGGTTGGGGCCCCTGGCAAGGCCTGCCCAGCCGCTGCGCGCCCCGTGCCTCCCAGGGCCCTGCTGCTGTTGCTGGCAGCAGGCGTCGCCCAGGTTTGCCCTCTTCCCTCAGCGGCTCACCTTCCCGTGGTCATCACTTGGCACACACTCGGGCTTTGCCTGCACGGGCACAGCACTGTCAGAGCTCCTGGCGGAGTCCTGTGGCTCTGCCCGTCCTGTCTGTGGTCCCCATGATTGTCTGACGCTTTGAGTGTGGACATGAGCCCAGGGAAACTCCACGGAGGAAGAACAGACTCACCACCCAATATACAGGGCCGTTAGGGGGTCATCTGTACCGCACAGCCCTTAATGTCCCTTAGTCATGATCCCCTCCTCATGCGTCCTTGTGACAATAATGGCTGGTGGCCACGGAGCACTTAGTGTTTGCCAGGCAGTTCCTGGTGCCCCGCAGTGTTGCATCTCCTTAGTGTTGTAGAGTCACAGAACGGTGCTCTGTCCTCCAGCTGACGCTCCCTGGGGGCAGGCTTGGGTTAGGGCCCTTGGTTGTATCCCCCCCCGAAGTGCCATGTGGGGGAGCATGGCACTTTATAACCCTTTGAGGCTTTATAAGGCCCTTTATAACCCGACCCCTGCCCAATTCTTTAGCCACATCTTGCAGCCCTCCTTGCTTTGACCTTTGCCCTCAGCGGTGCGGACAGGCTTGCAGGTTCCTTGGTGTACCTGCTGTGTGATGCCTCGGTCAGTTTCATGCCGTCAGAGCGGACCAGAATGTTCGTTCCCTCTCTTTCATCCCCTTTGCCTGGCTTATTCAATTTTCTTAACTTTCAAAGTTCGCCTCCAGTGTACCCCCTCATAAAGCCTTGTGTGTTTTCGTGCAGCCTGGACCAAACCTTTCGTGCGTCAAACCCAGCATTGTTGGTATGTGTTCTTCTCTGGACCGTGCGCTCTGCGAGTCTCACGACTGTGCCTTGCTCCCCTTTGCATTGTTAGTGATGATTGATGGGGGTTGATTCGAACCTCCTTCCAGATTAACCTCGAGGGAATAAGGGATTTGGGCAGGGGCTCACACTGCGCGAGAGGTGGTCTTGCCAGTAGGCCCCCACTCTGCACACCTTGGACCGTAGATTGTCTGTTTGGCTGGTGCTTTCTTAGGGATTTCTCTTCTGGTTGAGGCAGGATGTGTGATGTGGTGGAAAGACCTCTGGCTTGGTTCTGTGGTCCAGGTTTAGCCTATTTTTCCTGTTACCTCTGTGTGACTTTGACCAGGTCATGTCACCTCTGGGGCCCTTGGTTTCTGCATGTATAACCTGATGAAGCTGGGTTAGACTTAAGTGGCTGGGACCTCCAGGCACATATTTGTTTGGTCTAGTCCGATTCTCACTCTCTCTCTCTCTCTTTAAAAAATTTGTTTTAAATTTTTTATTTTTGAGAGAGAGGGAGAGAAAGAATGAATGAACAAATGTGAATCGGGGAGGGGCAGAGAGAGAGAGGGAGACACAGAATCTGAAGCAGGCTCCAGGCTCTGAGCTGTCAGCACACAGTCCCATGCAGGTCTCGAACTCCAGAACCATGAGACTACGGCCTGAACTGAAGCCGGACACTTAACCGTCTAAGCCACCCAGGTGCCCCTAGTTTGATTCTCTTTGATTCTCTTTGATGAGCGTGAGAAAAGGCCTCTTGGACCAGCTTTGAGCGTTTGAAAATTTGTTCATTCACCAGGTATTTGTTGAACCAACACTCTGTGCCAGGAACAGGTGCTAGAGATACACCAGTGACCCAAACAGATCTGAATCTGTGCTCTCACAGGGCTTACATTGGAGCAGGAGGGGCAGAGAATAAATACCATGACTGCATTAGGGGGAGAGTTACCCCTGAGAAGACGGTGGTTGTTACTGAAATGTACAGCAGAGAATTGGGATAGACCCTTCGGAGGCAGGCAGGGAGAGTGGGGAGGGTCTCACAGTGACAAGGTGGCTGGAGAAGCCCTCACAGAGGAGGTTGCATTTGAGCAAGATTTGCAGGAGGTGAGTGCACAGGCCCCTTGGGTGGCTGGAGGACCGTGGTCCGGGCAGAGGGCGAGAGAGCGCAGAGCCCCCTGTCAGGAGTGACCCCGGCGGGTTTGGGACGAACAGGGGGCCTGATGACTGTAGCCGAGGGAGGAGGCAAGAGAGTCACGGGGCACGAGATCTGGCTGGGGGTGGGGGCGGGTCTCGTGGTCACAGCGAAAAGACGTGGACTCTCAGTCTCTTATTCTGAAGTGGGGACACTGGAGGGTCTTGGCAGAGGGGCGGCTGGAGCTGCCTCTGGTCTGGCAGGGTCACTCTGGCTGCTGAGTGGGTGGTAGGTTAGGGGCCAGGAGGGCAAGGGCAGCGGCGGGGAGACGGGTTAGGCTGCTGGGAACACCCGGGTGAGGGATGACGGTGGCGCGAGAAGGATCAGTAAGTGGGTGACGCAAGGTTCAGTCTCCGACTCTCCGGGGCCGGTTCTTTCCGGGGCCGTCGATTCGCTTGGCTCCTGTGGGGTCTGCGGTTGCAGTTGGCATTCTCGCCACGCTTCGCTTGACATGCCAGGAACTCGTCGCACGCTGGCTGTGAGAACACAGGCAGCCTTTCAGCGTGGGCCCACCGCTCGCTGTCCCGGCTCGGCAGTGTGCTCGGCTCGCGGGAGGGCGTGCGGGCAGCTGGGGCCTGTGAAGGGTGACATTAGTGAGTGGGATGGCGGCAAGCAAGGCCCGGTTTGAATATGGCAAGGCTGTGGGTGCCTGGGGCGGAGCTGGGGCAGAGGGTGACGCGCGGTCCAGCCGCCACAGCCCGAGGAGTCCCTGAGCCCGTGAGACGTGAGCTCCACGGTCATCTTCACGGGCCACCGTCACTCATCAACTGAGGGGAGGATTTGTCGGGATCACCCGTTCATTCAGAACGTCCTTCCACGTGCCAGGTACCACGCGGAACCGAGAGAGGTGGCTCTCAGGCCGTGGGTGAGGGAGACCGCACGTCAGTTCGCGCGGTGCGAAGGGCTTCGAAGGCAATCCCGGGGGAGTGTTTGCAGAAGAGCGGGACACCGCGTGAACGGAAGGCCGTGCCCTCCCGGGAGAGGTCCTGCCTAACTCGAGGTGGCGCCAGCACGTAGAGATGCTGGGATGTGGGGGCGGGGGACGTCAGAGCACTCCTGCTGGGATGGGCGCACTGTAGGGACACCAGGGGCCGGGGAGCAGCATGCCGGGAGGGGAGCACTGTGAGATGAGCCTTGGGAGGGGTGCAGGTCTTGGAAGGCCATGGAAAAGAGTCGGGTGTTGGTCCAAGAGCCGTGAGGAAGCACCGAAGGGTGTCGCTATGGTCCTGTCCATCCTCCTTGAGGAGAGGGCGAGAGAGGGTGAGGGTGAGGGCAGGGGCTGCCGCTGGACTCGAGTGCGTGGGCTCGGGTCCCAGGCTGCAGGCGGGGCTCGCGGGACGCTCTGATGGCCTCCGTGTCGGGGGCTGAGGTGGTCACCGGGGTTCTGGCCAGAGGGATGGGGTATGGTTGGCAGAACAGTGGTCCCCAAAGGTGTGCACGTCCTCCTCCCTGGAACCAGGAACCTGGAACCAGGTCGCACGGCAGAGGAGGGTGAAGGGTGCACATCAGCTGACCCAGAGACCGCAGATTCTTCTGGATGACCTGGCGGATCCAGTGGGATGCAGTGAGCTCTTCAAAGTGCTCAGAGTCAGCAGGAGATGAACTCTGGTCTGCGGTTGCCAGCTCTGAAAACGGAGGAAGGGGCCATGAGCTCGGGGGGTGTGGTGGCCCCTGGAAGCTGGAGCATCCTTCTCCTGACAGCCAGCAGGAGCCCCATACCTCCAGCCGCAAGAAACTGGATTCTGCCAACAGCCCGAGTGAGCAGGGAGTAGACTCTCCCCAGAGCATCCAGAAATGAACACAATGGCCAGCACCTAGACGTTAGCCTGGTGAGACCCGCCTGGGACTGCTGACTGCCGGACTTTAAGATAATAATCGTGTGGGTTTAAGCCGCTGTTTGTGCGAGTTTGTTACGGCGGCCACGAGGGCCCCTAAGCGGGGAGCGGGAGGATCAGAGAAGTGTGCTGGGGGGATGCCGGGTGGGAAGGGCTGTAGGTAGCCCTCTGCACCTGCCCCTGCAGTCCTGCCCTTGAGTGTGGCCGGGTAACTCCACCAGTCTTCGAGGGTGGGCTGGCCCCTCTCCGGCAACCTCTGCAGAGTGTGCTTAGTGTCAAGGGGCTGGAACGAAGCTGGGACGGCCCTCCCTGCGTCTTGTGTGCTCTTGGGTCCCAGACTTGGCTGGAGGCCCTGCCTCTTTTCCCAGCAGCTCTGAGCTGCTGCCTTGACCAACTCTTGCTTGTGTTTTTATTTTTCTTCGTTTATTTTATTTAAAGAAATAAATATTTTTTTTGATGTTTATTTTTGAGAGAAAGGGAGAGTGAGAGAGAGACAGAGCACGAGCAGGGGAGGGGAGAGAGAAGGAGACACAGAATCCGAAGCAGGCTCCAGGCTCTGAGCCGTCAGCACAGAGCCCGACGTGGGGCTCGAACCCACAAGCTGCGAGATCGTGACCTGAGCTGAAGTCGGACGCACAACCGATTGAGCCACCCAGACGTCCCTCTCTTGTTTTTAGAAACCTGTTTATTTCCTTGTTTGCATTTTTGTTTTTGTTTTCAGCGTCTATTTATTTTGAGAAAGAGAGCGTGTGTGTGCGCACAGGAGGGGCAGAGAGAGAGGGAGAGAGAGAGACTCCCAAGCAGGCTCTGCACTGTCAGCGCAGAGCCCAACGCCGGGCTCAGACCTACAAACCCTGAGCTCATGACCCGAGCCAGAGTCAAGAGTGGGACGCTCAACCGTCTGAGCCACCCAGGCGCCCCATCCTTGCTTGTATCTTTGACGTGGCCATTTGGACCGCGTGCCTGCTTATTCCTCTTTTTCTGTGTTGCAAGGAGCGGGGGAGTCTGCCCCGGCGGGGATTCTGTCCCGTGGGCGTGGGTCTCTCTGGTCTCTTCCGGTGCAGAGTCCTGTGCACAAGTGGGTGGGTTTTTGCTGTGTACCCGGTTCGTTTTGCTTGTGTCTTAGCAGTCCTCTGTCGTGTTAGTTTGTCTGGAAATGTTTTGAAAAATAAATTTGATGTGAATACATATCTGTCTACTGCAGCGAATCTAGACTCTTTTTTTTTTTTTTTTTTAATTTTTTTTTTTTTCAACATTTTTTATTTATTTTTGGGACAGAGAGAGACAGAGCATGAACGGGGGAGGGGCAGAGAGAGAGGGAGACACAGAATCGGAAACAGGCTCCAGGCTCCGAGCCATCGGCCCAGAGCCTGACGCGGGGCTCGAACTCACGGACCGCGAGATCGTGACCTGGCTGAAGTCGGACGCTTAACCGACTGCGCCACCCAGGCGCCCCCCGCTGCGGTTTTGAAACGGCCCTTCTTTCAGTGAACGTTTGTGCTGAACCAAAATACAGAAAAGGGCTTGCTGGCTCTAAGGCTGATGCCCGGAGGAGACGGGCGGCGTTTAGTTCTGCCTTCTGCACGGGCTCCTCAGCCAGGGGGACTGGGATCGTCAGAGGGCATCGGGCATGACGTGCGTGGAGAGGCAGGGCGGAGGACGGGGTCTTGGAAAGGGGACGGGTCCCTCGGTGCCACTGTGGGCCTCGGAGGCAGGACGCAGCGTCGGGGGTGCCGGTGCGCCCGCTTCTCTCGTTTTCTCGTGAGCCTGTTGGCAGGTGGGGAGGCCGCCCGTCGGCGGGGCCGTCCCTGGTGCTGCTGGGGTGGGGCCTGGTGCCACCTCCCCTGTTCGGAGAATAGGCTGCCTCCGTGGACCGCAGCCGCCTGTCACTCTTCAGCCTGGCTGGCGTGGCGTGGAGCGGCCGGTGATGGCTCGGTGGCTGTGTGCCGCGTGTTGTTTGCTCTTTAGAATTACGCCCTCTCTTGGATTAGTTTTCTGTCCCCAAACCAGTCACTAGAGCTGTCGTGGCATTTTAGGTCTCGGCCAAATGTGACTCCGTGAACCGCCCTGACGTTCGGCGGCTGTGACAGGGTCGGTCGGGCCTGGGGGGTGCGTGAGCGGGTCAGCAGGCGTGCCGAGGGAATGTGCCCTCCTCTGTGGAACCTAGCAACTTGGTCAGATTTGCAGTGCCTCATCGTTCGGGCATTTGTGCGATGAAAAAGCACGAAATGTCACAGGCGGTTTTGGGATGCCTTCTGTGTGCCCACCAGACCCTGCAGCTGCGAGGCCGGCGTTTGCCGGGGGGGATGGGGCGGCCCCCAGCCCGGAGCCCGTGGGGTGCGGTGTGATTCCCGCAGCAGCGTGGGCACGGGAGGCACCTGCTGCTGGAGGGTGGGGGTGACCTCAAGCTGGACCTTGAGGGACCGTCACTTCCTTTAGTCCCTTACGAGGTTGTGCGGGTGCTCTGTAGACACAGCCCGGGGCCAGCCTTCTTGGCAGTGAGGGGGCCCGAATGAGGGCCTGGGTGAGGAAAAGGCGGACAAGAGCACTCCCGGAGGGCACCTGATGGACGGGGACGGACGACCAGACGGAGAGCGCTGGAGGCCAGTGCTGTGATGGGGGTACGCTGGCCCCAGCCGGGGGTGGCCATGTGGGGAGGGGCCGGAGGGGGGCAGAGAAGTTTCCGGTTGTTCCCCGAGGGCAACTGGAAGACCTCGGAGACTTTAAGCTGGGGAGCGAAGCGGACCTCTGACTGGCAGAGCCGAGGCTGGCTGGGGGCAGCTGTAGCTCTCTCTCGGGACAGTGACAGAGGGGAGAGTGTTTCAGGGTCTAGGGGGACGTGGAGACCGTCTGAATGCGGGTGGCCTGCTTGAGGGAGGAGGGGAGGTGGCCCTCGGATCCTGGGATAGCCGTTGGTGGAGAGTGAGTCGCAGAAGGGGTTGGTGACCTGGTCCGGAGAAGAAACGGAGCCCTGATCCAGGGTGGTGGGGATGGCGGGCATCCGAGGGAGGGCGTGAGGGGGTGCAGGAGGCAGGGGGGCTTGTCCGCGTTCCTGCCTGGTTGGCGCTGGGTGTCCAGGGCTGGACACTGAGAAGTGGGTGTGAGGTGTGGCCGTCGGGGCACAGCTGCGCTTTGTGGTGGACCCGCTGATGCGACGTGGGGAGCGTGTGGCTGGGTGGGCGGTGGTGCCCAGAGGCAGCGGTTTGAGAACCCTTCGCCTGCGGGTGGGCAGGCAGTGTCGGGAGAGGGCATGGTTTCTGGTCCAGTGGGAGGAAGGCAGGACTGGGGAGTGGAGGTCAGGGACGCGCAGAGGAGTCCAGACAGGCTGGCAGGAAAGGGGGTGCGGTGGCGTGGGGGGTGGAGACAGCACGGTGGAGGCCAGGTGAGGGCGGGATTGAGGGGAGCAGCCGCGAGGGGACGGGCGAGGAAATGGGGCTCAGTGGGGGCTGCCACACTGCCCTGTCCTGCTGACCCCAGAGCCTTCTCCGTCCTTCTTCCCATTTCTGATAAACGCACACTGCTTTTGCTTCGGTGGAGGGATGGTATTGGCTCCGGGCGTGCGACACAATGATTTGACACAAGTGTGTGTGTGCGTGTTGTGAACCCATCACCACAGTCTGTCCTTAACGTTGGTCACCACGCATGGCGACAGATTGTTTTTCTTGCGATGAGAGCTTTTAAGATTTACTCTCTTGGCAGACTCTTAAAAACTGCGAATAAATTGAGGGTTGATGGGGGGCGGGAGGGAGGGGAGGGGGGTGATGGCACTGAGGAGGGCACCGGTTGGGATGAGCACTGGGTGTTGTATGGAAACCAATTGGACAATACATTTCACATTAAAAAAAAAGATTTACTCTCTTAGCAACTTTCGATTATGCGACACGGTGTTATTAACTACAGTCCCCGTGCTGCACGCCATGTCCCCAGGACTTACTGATCTTGTCACCAGGAGATGGAACCTTCTGCCCACCTTCCCCCCTTTTCCCCTGCCCCCCCCACCCCCGGCCCCGCATGTCTGACAGCCACCAGCCTGTTCTCTGTACCCATGTGTTCGCATAGTGCTTTTCTCTTGTGAAGGAAAATTTTACTGTAAACACGCTCATTTCCAAGATCTGTTTCAAGAGACGTCCACGAAACAGCTTGCTGATTGGCTCAGTAATTGCCCAAGTCCCTGCTGGGTTTTGGGGGCCACAGGGAGCTTGACAGGAGACAAGTCTCTGTCCCTTTCTCAGGGGACAGAGCGGAGTGGGGTGGCATGGTCGTTGGTGGTGGGACAGCACAGGAGATGCTCTGGTCTGGGTCCGTGGGGCCGCGTGTTCCCTCCACAGGACGGAGGGTTTCAGACTGTGCTGCGGGGGTGGAGGGACATTGTTGCTGCTGTGTTAATGGTGCTTCCTACGTTTTCCTCGGAAGCCCTCTAAAGTTAATTTCCTTGGAAAACTTACTTCTTCTGAATATTTTATAAACCTGGGGAGCATCACTGTGTGTTCGGATGAGTCTGATGGTAAATCAGTTGCTAATTTAGTTCGTATTTCAGAAAGCTGCTGGTGAGCGCATTCGGGGCACTGAGCCACGAGCCGGGGGCCGGCGGCCGGCGGCCGGACCTGCCTGTTGACTTTACACGTCTGCGCCCCAGGAAGCATTTTGCCCTAAATGCAGCCATAGGATTTGTCGTTCACTTTCTGACGCTTAGGACATTTCTTTCCTCTCATGCTTCACTGGCTCAGGGCCATTTTCACCCACTGCTTTTTAAATTTTTTTTTAAATATATTTTTAATGTTTATTTTTGAGAGAGAGAGAAAGAGAGAGAGTGCACAAGAGAGAGAGAGAGTGAGCATGAACGGGGCAGGGGCAGAGAGAGGGAGAGAGAATCCCAAGCAGGCTCCCCGCTGACAGGACAGAGCCCGACACGGGACTCAAACTCACGAACTACGAGATCATGACCTGAGCCAAAGTCCGATACTTAACCGACTGAGCCACGCAGGCACCCCTCACCCACTGCTGTTTAACCTTTCATTGAGAAAATGCCGTTCTGGCCCTGCTCTGTCTGTTTTGTTTCACAGTCGAGGCCTTGGTGTAGGGGGTCCACGTTAAACCAGAAAGCTGTTTGCCAGGAAGCGCGGGAGAATCACCTTTTTGTCAAAACCTGGAGGCCTCGCGGCATTCCTCCTTCCTCCCTGACTTCTGCCCTGGGACTTTGAGCTCATTTCCCTATTAACCTGCGTTCTAGCAATTGTCTGCCATCGAGGCAGGAACAGGTGCGGGCTGTCACTGGCTCCCTGGCATCTTTCTAGCACCAGTGTTGGGCCGGACAGTGTTTGCTGAGTGGCTCGAGTGAAGTGTGCTCTCGACGTGAAGACCAGGCCCGAGCACCTGGCTGTCCACAAGCGGGCCCCGGACCGCCCTCGATTCTGGTTTTTATTAAATTTTCCCTGAACCGTGTCGTAAAGGCGGAGAGGCTGAGTCCTGAGGAGCCTGCACTGATGTCAGGGGCCCCGTCTCTTCTCTGGGCCTCCCCCTTCTGACCAGTGTCCCCAGCCTGCCCTCACCCGTGACCGCCTCCGACGAGAGGCGCCCCTCGCTGCCAGCTCCTGCCTGCGGTGAACCTCGGCTTCACCCCGTCTTCCTCGCCTGCCTTCCCCTGCCTTCCCCTGCCTGGTGGCTTCCAGCGGTGCCTTCTGTGCCTCATGCAGGAGGCTGTGTTGGGAACTGGGGGCTGTTGGGGGGGGTCCCCTTCGGGCTGCCCTCCCCGGCATCTCTCCACCCGTGTCTGGGCCGTCTCTCTCACCTGGATGGGAGCCTCGGTCAGGCCACAGGGTTGGACTCCATGACACTACGTTCGTTCTGTTTTTCCATTTGAGCATCCTTCCTGGCCGCTGGGTTGTGTGGTCATCGGGATTCATGCCCATCCGCCCAGAAAATACAGCTGTGGCTCCTGCTGTTGTCTGCTGGTCACAGGTCCATCCTTCTTAAGTCTTACTGTCTTAGTCTGGGGGTGACGCATGGTGTCGTTTTCCCCTGAAGCTGTGGCAACGTTTGGTTCTGTGGCGGTAGCCTCGCGGGCCTGTGTTGTTCGGGCCTGTTCGGAGGTCTGTGGGTGACGCTGTAGGCCGGGGGCCCGTGCGGGATCAGGCCTCCCCCGCGGCACAGCCACCTTCCTGGACATCCGGTCCGGGTGGAGGGCCCCGCTGGTTCTTCCCTGCCCTCCTGCCCCCCTCCCTCCGTGCGGCATCTCCACGGAGATCTCATCGGCACGTCCTGTATTTCCCCTGTTTAAAGCGCACAACGCAGTAATTTTCGTCGGTTTACGGAGTACGGCCACCGCCGCCGTGAACTTGAGAGTGTGAGCTGCACGCGCACGGGAGCCCCTCGCTCACTAGCAGTGACGCCCCCTCCCTCCCCCCCCAGCTCCTGGCAGCCATAAGCTACTTGTTTCTGTAGATGTGCTTCTTCTGGACGTTTCTTGCGTTTGGAATCGTGAGGTGAGGTGCTCTGTGACTGGCCTCCTTCACGGAGCGCGTTTTCGGGGCCCGTCCACGTTGGAGTGTGTGTGTGTGTTCGTGCTACACACCTTTTGGTCACTTGATCGTGCCCCATCGTGTGGGGGCGGCCCCGCGTGAGCCCGGCGCTTGCCCGCTGACGGGCATTTGGAGTGCTTCTGCGTTCTGGCTGCCACCAAGAGGACAGTCACAAACAGTACTTCCTTTGTGCCCACGGACGTTTTCATTTCTCTGGGCTGCATTCCTCGGAGCGGAAACACAGGGTCACGCGGCAACTGACCTTGGAGGACCCCCGGCCTGTCCTCAGAGCGGCCGCCCCACTGTGTATCCTCTCGGCAGCGCAGGAGGTTCAGAGCCTTCCCGTTCTTGCCAACGCTTGTGTCCCCTTCCTAACTTTTGCCAGCCTTCTGGGGTGACACGGTCTCCCACTGTGGTTTCAGTTTGCGTTTCTCTGACGACTAAAGCTGTGGTGCTTTCTTTTGAAAGGCTTCTGTGCATCGTGCAGCCAGAACAGGGGTGGCCGGGCGGGCCCAGGGCTGGCCAGGAACGCGTCCTTGAGGAGCGCTCCGCCTCTGGCCCTCTGGGTGGCAGAGACGGAGCTCCTGGCAGCCTCGCGGGGAGCACGCCAGGCCCGCCACCCGGTGTGAGGAATAAGCTGTTACACGTGTAGAGTTGAAGCCACTGGATTCTGTCCCTGGACCCAGCTCCCCTCTCCACTCACCCCTACCCACTGTCACTATTCTGAATTTGTTTTCCTTGCGTGCAGTAGTTTAACCACTCGTACACGTATCCAAAATGAGTTTCGGGGCGCCTGGGTGGCGCAGTCGGTTAAGCGTCCGACTTCAGCCAGGTCACGATCTCGCGGTCCGTGAGTTCGAGCCCCGCGTCGGGCTCTGGGCTGATGGCTCGGAGCCCGGAGCCTGTTTCCGATTCTGTGTCTCCCTCTCTCTCTGACCCTTCCCCGTTCATGCTCTGTCTCTCTCTGTCCCAAAAATAAATAAAAAAGTTGAAAAAAAAAAAAAAATCAAAATGAGTTTCATTTTCCGTTTTTAAAACTTTGTATAAACGGGGCGCCTGGGTGGCTCAGTCGGGTAAGCGTCCGACTCCAGCTCAGGTCACGATCTCGTGGTTTGTGAGTTGAGACCCCGCGTTGGGCTCTGTGCTGACAGCTCGGAGCCTGGAGCCCTCTCTGCCCCTTTTCCGCTTGAGCTCTGTCTCTCTGTCTCTCTCAAAAAGAGATAAACATTAAAAAAACACGTTCTGTAAATGATGCCATACTGTCTGTATTCAAGTTACTCTTCAGTGGTATGTTTATGAAGCTTACCAACCTGATGCTTGTCGTTCTTCCTGTCTGTTGTGGCTGGTACTCCTGTTAAATGTATATGTTCCCGTTTGCTTATTCGTCATTCAATTGATCATGGACATCTAGGGTTTTCTTAAATTTTTCTTTTCTTTGTAGTGTCACCGATGTTGTGGAATCTGTCTCCCGTGTCCTTATGCCAGGGTTTCCCACGGTGTGTACCTGGGAGTGCCATTGTCGTGTGTATCTGCTTTTCCTCAGGAATCACTAGGGTCCTCTCTAAAGCAGCGAGTTACTGTAGTGTTTCAGAGCAGTGCAGTTTATTAAAAAGTTTATTGGTTAACATATTTTTTAAAGAACAATTTCATTATGTGAAATGAGGTGGGTATGTTAGCTGCTATTTTTTCTTTTAAAATGGTTTTAGCCGAAGCCTGTTTTTCTTTTTAGCTACGCAAGAGCAGATAAAAATGCAATTTTAATAAGATAAAAAGTGATGCCTTTTAATCTGAGCCTGAACTTTGTTGGAACATTTTCTGCTCACTAAGCACAAGTGGGGTGCCCGTGCAGAATTCATGTGTGTGCGCTGTCCCGGGAGGGGAGGGGCCCGAGGTGTGCGGAAAAGGGCAGGACTCGGGGGAAACGACGTGCTCGCAGTAGGCCGAGACCACTGCCTGCTGGCTGTGAGCTGTGTGCGCGTGTTGAGACATAGGGAGTGGTTCAGGGGAACAAAGTGGATTGAGGGTACTGGTGGGTGCGGTCTGTGGGTCACTCTGTGGCACTCAGGCCGCTGTCATCCATGGCCGGCCCCTTTTTTACGTGTTCTTAGGTCTGGGACGAGGGAGCTAGAGCTCAGCAGTTACTGGGTTAGCACTGTGCCGGCTTGTCCTTATTGGACCTAGGACTTGAACCCAGGCCCTTTGATTCTAAGACTGGAGACTGACTGACTTTCTTTTTTCTTTCTTTCTTTCTTTCTTTCTTTCTTTCTTTCTTTCTTTCTTTCTTTCTTTCTTTTCTCTTTCTTTTCTCTTTCTCTTTTCTTTCTTTCTCTTTTCTTTTCTCTTTCTTACCTTTTTCTTTCTTCTTTCTTTCTTTCTTTTCTTTTCTTTTCTTTTCTCTCTCTTTTCTCTTTTCTTTCTTTCTTTCTTTCTTTCTTTCTTTCTTTCTTTCTCTTTTCTCTTTCTTTCCTTCTTTCTTTCTTTTCTTTTCTCTTTCTTTTCTCTTTCTCTTTTCTCTTTTCTTTCTTTCTTTCTCTTTCTTTCTTTCCTTTTCTCTTTCTTTCTTCTTTCTTTCTTTCTTTCTTTCTTTCTTTCTTTCTTTCTTTCTTTCTTTCTTTCTTTCTTATGTTTATTTATTTTTGAGAGAGAGAGGGCAAGCGAGTGTGCACTGGAGGGGCAGAGTGGGGGGGAGAGAGAATCCCAAGCAGGCTCCATGCTGGTGTGGGGTTTGATCTCATGAACTGTGAGATCGTGACCTGAGCCGAGATCAAGAGTTGGACGCTTACCAGCCTGAGCCACCCAGGAGCCCCCAAATTGGAGACTTTGTACCAAGGTCAGGGAGGCCTCCAGGATATTTCAGGAAAGGGACCGTGACCATGACAGAGAGGTTGTGTTTAATCCAGGCAGGCTGATAGGTTTCCTTGAAAAGGAGCCCACGGGTTCTGTCAGGGATCAGGGTCAGGAGTTCATTCAGACCAGTCACAGTGGGGATGGATCGTCTCTGTTCCATGGTGTCTCTGGTGTCACCGGGAAGGTCCAGCGGCTGGGAGGGAAATCAGAAGAAGGCTGGTCACTCATGCGTGTCGCGGTTGATGCTGGCTATCTGCTGGGACCTCACCTCAAGCCGTTGGCTCTGGTGCTTACATGTGGGCTCCTCCTGTGGCAAGTCTGGGCTTCTTCAGAGCATGGTGGCTGGGTTCCGGGAGAGAACCCGAGAGAACCAGCTGGAAGCTGTGTTGCCTTTCAAAAAGATGATATGTTTATTCAGATTCACATACAATGTCGTTCAGCCGTTTAAATTCACATGGGACAGGGGCGCCTGGGTGGCTTAGTCGGTTAAGTGTCCGACTTCGGCTCAGGTCATGATCTCGCGGTTCGTGGGTTTGAGCCCCACGTCGGGCTCTGTGCTGACAGCTCGGAACCGGGAGACTGAATCAGATTCTGTGTCTCCCTCTCTCTCTCTCTCTGCCCCTCCTCCACTCATGTGCTCTCTCTCTCTCTCTCTCCCTCTGTCTCTCTCTGTCAAAAATAAACATTTGGAAAATTAAAAAAAAATTCACATGGGACACCACTCACTCATTTGAAGGGTGAGATTCAGTGGTTTTGCAGTGTATCCAAAGACTTCCCGTAACCATCGCCACTGTCAATATCAGAGTGTTTATCACCTCAAAAAGAAACCCTGTACTCCTTGGCTGTCACCCCAGCTCCCCACCCCTCACCCCAAGCAACCACTAACCTGCCTTCTGTCTCCATAGATTTCCGTTCTAGGCATGTCATATAACTGGGGTCATGTAATAGGTGTTTTATACGACTGGCTTCTGGCACTTAGCGTAATGTTTTCAACGTTCTTCCTGTAGCGTCGGCACTCATTTCATAACCGAATACTATTCCGTCGAACAATGTTCCGGTTCACCACGTGTTTGTTCTCATAGAACATTATAAATGCCAATTCACTTTTTTATCTTTGTAAGTAAACTTCAACGTTCTTAAGAGTTTGTAGTGCTGTGTGCTTGTCTTTGCCTGTCTGGGACTCCCCGTAATGCCCGTCACAAGGTGGTAGCTTTCAAATGTTTATTAAATTCTGCCGAAAAATTTTAGGATATAAAAGGGAACGATAAAAAAAATTGTTTTCAGTGTTTATTTTTGAGAGAGAGACGGAGAGACAGCACAAGCAGGAGAGGGGCAGAGAGAGAGGGAGACACAGAATCCGAAGCAGGCTCCAGGCTCTGAGCTGTCAGCACAGACGCAAGGCCCGACTCGGGGCCCGAACCCACGAACCGCGAGATCATGACCTGAGCCGGAGTCAGGCGCCCAACCGACTGAGCCACCTAGGCACCCCTTTTAAAAGGGAATATTTTATGTAATTGAAGTGCTGTGCCACAGGCACAGGAGTGGAGGAACGGATGGACGGCTAAAAAAATGACCCAGTATAAATGCCGCATTTCGAAGATGGTGTCCTCAAACCAGTGGTGAAAAGGATAGGTTTTTAACAAATTGCATTGGAACAGTTGATTATTTTTTTAAAACAGTTTTCTTACACAGTACGTAGCAAAATAAAAGAAATTCTAGGTGGCTGAAAACTTAAGGGTAAGAAACGAAACCACAGAAGTGTGGAATGAGGATACGGTGGAATACTTACGCCGGCTCGGTAGGTCTGGTGGCTGAACGTTCCTGTGCTTCCTAATTCCTAAACCCGTGGGAAGCCCTGACCCCCAGAGTGAGGGTGTTAGGAGGCGGGGCCTTTGGGGGTGAGGAGGTCCTGAGGGTGCAAGTGTCCCCCGCCCACTGTGGTGGGATTAGGGCCTTTATAAAAGACACCCCAGGGACCTCCCCTGCCCTGTCCCCTGCCCCTTCGCCTGTGCCAGCGCAGCCAGCCGCCTGCCGGGTGAGGACACAGTGAGGCGGCACCTTCTGCAGCCCGGAAGTGCTTTGATCTTGGACTTCCGGCCTCCAGAACCGTGAGGAATAAATGCCTTTGCTTATAAGCTGCTGCCCCATGTGTGGTGTGTTTGTTAGGGTTGGAATGGGCTGAGACAGTGGGGGTGGGCCTTTGTTTTTAATCTTAGAGTGTGTGAGCGAGGAAAAGAGGGGGGCTGGGGGAGAGAGAGAGAGAGAGAGAGAGAGAGAGATTGAGATTGAGAGATTGAGAATCCCAAGCAGGCTCCACACTCGTCATGGAGCCCAACACGGGGCTCAATCCCACGACCCTGGGATCATGACCCGAGCTGAAATCAAGAGTCAGCCTCTCAACCACCTGAGACCCCCGTGCCCCTGGGGTGGTCCTTTTGGGGTATAGTCGTCAGAGCAGAGCCCTGGGTAAAGCATGAAAGTGAGGTTGACTTACCAACATAGACCTTTGAGCTTCCACAAACCAGGCAGACGGATTTGTCACCTTGTCTGTCACCATTCTGTTCTACGTTCTGGCTTTCTCTTGCTGCTGTGACAGATCACCACCCGTTGGCTTATAATACCCACGAATTATCTTATGGTTCTGGAGGTCAGAAGTCTGACCTGGGGTTGGTGGGCTAAAAGGAAGGTGTTGGCAGGGCTTTCTGGAGGTTCCAGGGAGAAGGCGTTTCCTTACTCTCTCCAGCTTCTAGAGGCTTCCCACGAGCCTTGGCTCGTGGCCCCCTTTCACCATCTTCGTAGTGAGCAGTGTAGCCTTGATCTGAGCATTCTTCATGGCCTCGCTCCCTCTCAGAGGGCGGGAAGGCTTTTAAGGACTCGTGATCGGATCGGGCCCACCTGGCTCGCCCAGGCTACACCCGACATTTATGTGTTTGATTGCGTGTGCAGACCCCCTGTGCCGTGTGAGGGGACACATTCACAGGTTCTGCGATTACGATGTCTTTAGGGGCCACTGTTCTGCCAGCCACACTGCCTGAATGACAAGAAATCCTCTGTTTCCAAAAAGGTTTTTAGGGTGCAGTAGGAAGAGGGCGAACACCCCCTTAGAACGACGGACAAAGGGCCCGAGTAGGCGGTTTACAGAATGGAGTAGCACAAGTGAACAAAAGTGTTTCAAAATTGTTTAACCTTCTGAATGACTGGGGGGACACACAGGCAGCGTTGGGAGCCCTTTTCTCCCATAAAATCGGCAGTGATTTGGTTGTCCCCCCGGCTGCCGTGTAGACAGTACGCATCACGGTGGGCAGCGCTTCGGTTACGACGCGGTTATGTGGTGGGACAGCGAGGTTAAAGGTGATGCTGTCCAGGGAGGTGGAGCGGGCATGGGTCACCTGGTGCTCATTCTGCTGTTACCACTTTTAAAACCTGTCCAACGTTGGAAGTAATTACAGGTTTACAAGGAGTGGCAGAGAAATTTGTGCCCTTCTCATCATGGTTTTGAATCTGATAGGGCGCGTGTATGTTTTTGCACGTATCAAAGGTCAATATAAGGTCATATATAAGGTCAATAAATATAAGGTCAATAAATGCATTTACGTAAATTGAAAGGTAACGATACGGGGAAAGGGTCATGGCATGTTGCTGAGCGAGAAAGGTAGGGTTGCATTCTGTCTTTAAAAATGAAAACATTCTTCTGTGTGTGAAATGCCCGGCGTCTGCCGTTGTTTTCGCGTGTGCGCACCACCGACCGGCTGCTGTGTCAGTGTTACTGTGGGTGTCTCTTGTGTGCGGACGGTGACAGGAGGTCTCCCTGCCAGCGGCTGGAAGAGCGGGCTCTGTTTGTTTCATGTAAGTGGGAGCCCGAGGGGGGCGGACGGGTGGACTGCGCTCTCTCATCTCCCTGTTCGGCCGCGTTCCGGGCTGGTCCGTATCTCAAGGTTGTTTCTCACCGTGGCACGAAGGCCGAGGAATCTCGAGGCCTCCCGCCTGAGTTCCAGGCAGGAAGAGAGGGAACGGCTGCGGGCCAGGGGTGTGTGCCGTGAAACCAGGAGGGGCTGCGCTACCTCTGACTCACCTGCGCTGGTCACCTGGCTTTCCCGGCTGGAAGCCCCCCCAGCCCAGGAGGAGGGGGTGTGGGTCGGGCTGCTCAGCTGACCACCCTGCTCGCCTGCCATTTTCCAAGTGTATTCTGATGGGCCGAGGAGTTTTACGATAAGACTATTACGTCTTTAAAAGACTATGTTTTTTAATTAAAAAAATTTTTTTTAATGTTTATTTTTGAAAGAAAGAGACAGAGCGTGAGCAGGGGAGGGACAGAGAGAGGGGGAGACACAGAATCTGAAGCAGGTCCAGGCTCTGAGCCGTCAGCACAGAGCCCGACGCGGGGCTCGAACCCACGGACCGTGAGATCGTGACCTGGGCTGAAGTCGGACGCTCAACCGACCGAGCCTCCCAGGCGCCCCTAAAAAACTACATTTATCTTCTCTTTGTAATTCTGCGTTTTGTCTTTAGACAGAGTGGTACCAGGTGGGAATTTCCAGATGGGCATTTGGTCATCAGGGCTAAGTCCTGCCGGGGGCACCCGGCCGGAGAGCAGAGGCTGCCGGAGATTTGGGAGGAGCCCCCAGCCCTCCGTGGCCTCGTCACCGGTGCTGCCTGGGGCCCCGGGCCGAGGCCCATTTGCAGGGCGGGCTGAATGCCCCGTTGTTCGTGCGTGTGGGCTTGTGTGGCAGCATTCATCCCTCCCGGACGGGCCCTTGGGACCCGTGGCAGCTGATGGAGAGTTGCTGCCCTCAGGCTCGTGTGTGGGTCGCTGGGAACTGGTCCTTTTCCTGAGTCAGTGGGCTCTTGGGGAGGCGGAAGAGAAGCTAACCGGTCTCCCTTCTCTTTTTCAAACAGCATCCAGCATGTGTATGGCGCCCAGCACCCCCCCTTCGACCCACTGTTACATGGCACGTAAGTGAGGCCTGGACTCAGGCTGCTTTAGGCACGCTCTTGGGCGCCGTGGTGACCCTCTGGCTACCTGGGATTCCTGAGGGGGAGGCGAGCGGTCTTCCCTTCCGCAGACACGTGTCGAGGCCTCGCACGGCCCGTCCTCTGGAGGAAGGCAGACTTGGAAGCCCGGCCCGAGGTGGGGGAGCCTGTGCGGGAGAGCCCGGGGCTGGCACCCCCTGAGCTGGTGGGGCAGGGCCTGGCTCACGGCGGTGGGTTTACTTCCTCGCCCTTGGCCGCACTCTGCGCGGCCGCCTGGGGGCTGCTGCGCCCCTGGGTCTGGGCTCTGCCCCAGAGGCACGCGAGAGGCACTGTGGCCCCGCAGGACCGCGCTGTCCTTGTTCAAGGACCTTGTGGAAGCTGTGCTCTCTCCAGGTCCGCGTACCAGAGGCCTGTGTTCTGTGGACAGCCTCCCCGGGAGGTTTGCAGGCACCGGCCCGCGGGAGGTTTGGGGAGCAGGTCTGAGTGTCCTTACTGTGCATTGCTGCGTTTGCTCCCAAATCGGTTCCGTACGAGGGCCGAGGCTGCTCAGCGTGACTGGCCCTCGAAAGCCTCTCCTTCCTGCCGCTAAATCCTTACGAGTCTTCTTCTGGATGCTTCTTTGGATCGTGTTTGCTTTTACCCTCAGCTTTATCCTCAACTCAGCTGAAGTGGAACCCTCACGTGTGCACTGTCCCACCGGGGGGCTCCTTCCTGACGGGATCTCGGGGGGATCCTCTCGGGCCTCCGGGAGGACAAGCAAAGACCTGCCTTTGCTTCACAGCCTACTCAAGGCCACGCCCAAGGTGCCCACCACACCGGTGAAGGCCAGGAGGACCAGCACCTTCCAGGAGTTTGAGAGCAACACCAGCGACGCCTGGGACGCCAGCGAAGACGACGATGAGCTCCTGGCCATGGCGGCCGAGAGCCTGAACACCGAGGTGGTCATGGAGACGGCCAACCGCGTCCTGCGCAACCACAGCCAGCGGCAGGAGCGCCGCAGGCCGCCCGAGCCTCCCGCGGTGCCGAGCGGTGACCTCCGGCTGGTGAAGTCCGTCAGCGAGAGCCACACATCCTGTCCTGCAGGTGGGATGGGGGCACTGAGCAGACGGGGTGCGTTTCTGAGAGAGAAGGGGCCGGAGTCCTCTCCCTGTGGGAGATTAGGCGGGTTCCGTTCTGGGTGCGGCAGGAGCTCCCTGCGTGCCCGCGGTGGACTTTTCTTTGCCCTCCCAGCTGAGCGCTTCTCTCCTCCAAGTGCGGGGGCAGGGTATGTGGCTTTTGTGGCTGGTCGTGGGAGACGTGGCTAGTGCAAGGCCCCGGGGGACCCCGTCTCCCTCCTAAGTGCACCCCGGTTGTTCCGGGGGTGACATTTGCAGCCGAGGGGCCAGGCTGCTTGCACGTTCAGAGCCTGCACCTCTGTCGGCAGCTTCCAGCGATCCCCTGCCCCGGGGTCAGGTACACGTGGGGGTGGGGCTGGGGTGGGGTCCGGGGTTTGGAGTGGTGAGTTCAGGTTATAAACTGAAGGATGGGATCGGCGTGTGTCTGGTACCCTGTGCCTGGCTCTCCGTGGCCTTTCTCGAGATTGCTGTGGTTATTGTGGTTCTTTTTGTTTTCGGGGGCCTGTGATGTAAGACAGCCGGTATTTGATGAGCTTCTGGGATGGTTCAGGCACCGCTCTCAGGGCTTGGGGGCCCCCAGGGGAGTCCTTGCCCTGGAGTGCGTTCTGGCGGGGTGGGGGGGGACGGACACCGACCTATTCATGATCGGCAAGGAGGCACGGAGTGTGCGGGGAGGTGACAAAGAGCCAAAGGTCAAAACAGAGGCGGGGCACGGTCGTGAGAGCAGGCAGGACCCTGGGGCGGAATCACAGGTGAGGCCTCGGGGCGCCTTTCTGAGAAGGTGCGGGAGGGAGGCGTGGGCACCGGCAGCAGAGGGGCCAGTGCGACCACACCCTCACTGGCTCCCCCTCCCAGGCTTGTCCCCGTACGCTGGTGAGAGCGGCCTCAGGTTTCCCTTCCGGCACACCCGGAGCTGGTGTCCCTACCTGGCCTGTCTTCAGAAACCCTTCCCACGGGTTGATTAACTTTTGAGATGCCACAAGTCTCCTCAGGTGAGAGTGTGGTGATCAGTTTGCACATTGGAATCTAAACTATTTTTTTCTAAAATAGAGTGAACTTCAAAGTATTTGAGCCTGAACATGAAAGTCCGGGTAGGGCTTCCACAAGTGGGTTGGGACTCCCTGTGACCGATGGACCGTCCCTGTGCGCCCTCAGCCTGCGTGCGTTGACCGGCTCCTGCAGGCGCACCACCCCCCCATGCGCACTGACTGCCCCCTGCGCTGACTGCCCCCCCACTGACCCCCCCCCTGCACTGACCGCCCCCGCACTGACCGCCTCCTGCACCGCCTCCTACGTGCTGACCACCCCCCACACTAACCGCCCCTGCATTAACCGCCCCGGCACTCACTGTCCCTGCACTGACCACCCCCTGCACTGACCACCCCCTGCACTGACTGCCCCCTGCACTGACCTCCCCTGCGTGCTGACCGCCCCCCACACTAACCGCCCCCCACACTAACCGCCCCTGCATTAACCGCCCCTGCACTCACTGCCCCTGCACTGACCACCCCCTGCACTGACCGCCTCCTGCACTGACTGCCTCCTACGTGCTGACCACCCCCTGCACTGACTGCCCCCCCACTGACCCCCCCTGCACTGACCGCCCCCGCACTGACCACCTCCTGCATTGACTACCCCCTGCACTGACCGCCCCCGCACTGACCACCTCCTGCATTGACTACCCCCTGCACTGACCGCCCCCTACATGCTGACCACCCTCTGCACTGACTGCCCCCTGCACTGACCTCCCCTGCGTGCTGACCGCCCCCCACACTAACCGCCCCTGCATTAACCGCCCCTGCACTCACTGTCCCTGCACTGACCACCCCCTGCACTGACCGCCTCCTGCACTGACTGCCTCCTACGTGCTGACCACCCCCTGCACTGACTGCCCCCCCACTGACCCCCCCTGCACTGACCGCCCCCGCACTGACCACCTCCTGCATTGACTACCCCCTGCACTGACCGCCCCCTACGTGCTGACCGCCCCCTGCGCTGACTGCCCCCCCACTAACCCCCCCTGCACTGACCGCCCCCGCACTGACCACCTCCTGCATTGACTACCCCCTGCACTGACTGCCCCCTACGTGCTGACCACCTCCTGCATTGACTACCCCCTGCACTGACCGCCCCCGCACTGACCACCTCCTGCATTGACTACCCCCTGCACTGACCGCCCCCTACATGCTGACCACCCTCTGCACTGACTGCCCCCTGCACTGACCTCCCCTGCGTGCTGACCGCCCCCCACACTAACCGCCCCTGCATTAACCGCCCCTGCACTCACTGTCCCTGCACTGACCACCCCCTGCACTGACCGCCTCCTGCACTGACTGCCTCCTACGTGCTGACCACCCCCTGCACTGACTGCCCCCCCACTGACCCCCCCTGCACTGACCGCCCCCGCACTGACCACCTCCTGCATTGACTACCCCCTGCACTGACCGCCCCCTACGTGCTGACCGCCCCCTGCGCTGACTGCCCCCCCACTAACCCCCCCTGCACTGACCGCCCCCGCACTGACCACCTCCTGCATTGACTACCCCCTGCACTGACTGCCCCCTACGTGCTGACCACCTCCTGCATTGACTACCCCCTGCACTGACCGCCCCCTACATGCTGACCACCCTCTGCACTGACTGCCCCCTGCACTGACCTCCCCTGCGTGCTGACCGCCCCCCACACTAACCGCCCCTGCATTAACCGCCCCTGCACTCACTGTCCCTGCACTGACCACCCCCTGCACTGACTGCCCCCCCACTGACCCCCCCTGCACTGACCGCCCCCGCACTGACCGCCTCCTGCATTGACTACCCCCTGCACTGACCGCCCCCTACGTGCTGACCGCCCCCTGCGCTGACTGCCCCCTCACTGACCCCCCCTGCACTGACCGCCCCCGCACTGACCGCCTCCTGCATTGACTACCCCCTGCACTGACCACCCCCTACGTGCTGACCGCCCCCTGCGCTGACTGCCCCCCCACTGACCCCCCCTGCACTGACCGCCCCCGCACTGACCGCCTCCTGCATTGACTACCCCCTGCACTGACCGCCCCCTACGTGCTGACCGCCCCCTACGCTGACTGCCCCCCCACTAACCCCCCTTGCACTGACCGCCCCTGCACTGACCACCTCCTGCATTGACTACCCCCTGCACTGACTGCCCCCTACGTGCTGACCACCCTCTGCTCTGACTGCCCCCTGCACTGACCTCCCCTGCGTGCTGACCGCCCCCTATACTAACCGCCCCTGCATTAACCGCCCCTGCACTCACTGTCCCTGCACTGACCACCCCCTGCACTGACCGCCTCCTGCACTGACTGCCTCCTACGTGCTGACCACCCCCTGCACTGACTGCCCCCTGCCTTCTGACCGTCCCCCTGCGCACCCTCAGCCTACGCACCTCTTGCTGTGGGCAGGCACGCCGTGCTCCTCTGCCCTTTGCTGTGCTGATGCGAGCCATTGAGGCATCTTCTCACGTCTCGGGGGCCTGGGTAGAGCCTCTGTAATACCCGCCGTCCGAGCAGTTGCTGGAGGGGGCCTCAGCACCCCAGAGATGTGGGGCCGGTGTTGGTCAGTGGGGTGGCTGTAGCGAGAATCCCATAGACCAGATGGAGTATGAACAGAGTTCTGGAGGCTGGAAGTCTGAGATCAGGCCACCAACATGGTTGGACCCTGGCGAAGGCCCTCTTTGGGTGCGGACGGCGGTATCCCCACGTGAGGGGGGACCAGAGGGGGAGACCCACTGTCTTGTGACTCTGACGAGAGCGCTAATGCCACCGTGGGAACCCCAGCCTCCTGACCTCCTTTAAACCCGATCACCTCCCAGAGGCCCTTCTTCCTAACACCATCCCGTCGGGGGGCAGGACTTCAACGTACGAACTTCGGGGTGCAGAGCATTCAGCCTGTGGCCACGTGCACGGTCGGGTCCAGCCAGGGTGGGGGGCCTTGGCGTGGCCGCCTCCTGTAAAAGCCAAGTGGAAGGTGCTCCTGGCGGCTCGTGCTGGGGGTGGGGGCCGATAACTGCAACTGCCCCCTGCCTCCCCCTGCCTCCCCCTGCCTCCCCCTGCCTCCCCTTGCCTGGGAGTGCAACGTCTTTCCTTTGTCTGCTCTGGGTGAAAACCCCCGTGTCACGATAGCAGCCGGCATTCGTGGACTGTCCGCCATGGCCCTGTGGCAAGGCCTGTGGTGGGCCCTCATCATGGGCGGACCCCGGCAGACTCTGCAGTTGCTGTAGGAGCAAGTTTACGGGGGAGGCACGGAGAAGTCACACGGCTTGCCCGGAGTGGCGGTCTGCGTGGTGTGGCGCAGGGCTCAAGCCCCCGGCGTCTGACTCCAGGGCCTGCCGCCAGCCGCCGGCCTCACTGCCTAGGGTGGGGCCTGTCCACCGGCAAGTCCAGCCCCAGGGGACTTTGCTGGTTGTGGCATCTGGGGCAGGGAGTGGCTGCTCCTGGCGTGGAGTGGGCGGAGACCAGGGCTGGCTGCCCCCCCCCCCCCAAGCCCCCCCACACCCATACGCAGTGCCGAGGTGGCCCCTTAGGGAGCTGACCCCCCCGGGGGGCTGGCAGTGGTGGGCAGAACCCATGGGCCTGTGTTCAGTCCCCTTGGTGGCCCGTTTGTCGTCGGGATGGCTCACTCTGTGTCCGCGCCAAGATGGACACGTCGGTGCTCGTTCCTGCTCGACCGGGCCCCGCCCGGAGGTGTCGACTGGCACCTGGTGGGAGTCTAGTGGGGAGACGCGAGGAGGTGAGTCTTTCACCTCCGAGAGCGGGACGGGGCCTCAGAGTGGTGGATGGGACCCAGAAGCACCCGGGTGTAGAAGTCCCAGGTTTGTCTTGTTGAGGAGGGCCAGGGGCATATCATGGAAGGTTTCAGAGAGGAGGTGAGATCCGTAGGGTTTCCGGGAGGGTGAGGCTCCGGGCTCTGGCGGGGAGGTGCCGGGTCGGCTGGCTTCCCTGTGGGGTCACGTCCGTCTGCACGCTTCATCTGTATGCTTTGCGGGTTCCCCAAGGGCAGGGACCACGTCCCACTCCCTTTGTTTCCCCTGGCTGTACCGGCTCATTCCATAAATGTTGCTGAGGTACGCGGGGCTGTCTTCGGGGCCTGGTGACCACGTGCTGTCCCTGCCTCCACACCCCGCCCCACCCTCGTCCCTGCATTGGCCACACGGCCGCTGTTCAGGTGAGGGACCTGTGAATTCCATGTGACGAGAGTGCGCGTGGAGCGGTGCTGTGCCATTGGGAGAGCCCGGGACGCTGCATTCCACAGGGCACGGTCTGCTCGGAGCGCTGCTTGTCCTTGCCACGGCCAGCATTCGTGTCGGGCGCCTGTGCCTTTACGGCGCGTCACTGTGGGGCACGCACGTCACCTGCTCAGTGTCTGCCCCTGAGAGACGGCGGCCTGAAAATTCAGTGCTGTGCTGCGTGGCGCTCTCAGGCTGGCCTTCCCGGTGCCTGTTCTTTACCTCTAGGCCGTCCTGCCTTCCTGAGCAAACACCTGAGAGATCTAGACCTGGAGTCAGGCGCGCTTGCTTGATTTAGGCTGCCGCTGGCTTCGTGGCAAGGTGCGTGTCTGCCGGGAAGGGGGCACGGCCAGGTGAGGTCTGTGTCGGTCGCTGACCGTGACTGAGCTGCGAGCGGGTAGTGGGTGGGCACTGACTGGTGAAGGTTAGACCCGCTCCGAGGGGCCCCGGAGGGGGGAGGCCGACGTGTTTGCCACTCACAGTAAGTAGCAGGGAGACCTGGCTGTCAGCCTTCCGGCTTCCTGGGGGGACCTGCTGTCGCTGTGCCTTCCAGACCCCACCTGCCCCATCGTAGAGTGACCGGATGTGTGCTCTGTGCAGGAGTCAGTGGTCCTCACGTATCCTCAATGTGGGGCTTGAACTCAAGAACCGTGAGATCGTGATCTGAGCCGAAATCGAGAACCAGACACTTAACTGACCGAGCCACCCAGGTGCCCCTTGTCACGTGTCCTCATAAATCGCACTGATCCTGTCTGGTCGCAGAGGAGTGAGATCAGCACGCTTAGTTCTGCGATAGAAGGGGGACTGTTCTTTCTGCCCGTTGTTTTTCCTAAAGAATCATGACACGTAGCTCGGTGATAGATTCTGAGGGTGGCGGTGTTGGGGGGGGGGGTGTCTGAACATCCCGCCACTACCCTCCCCGTTCCCTCCCCCTGCAGAGCCCTCCCCGAGGTGGGCCAGCGGGACGCCTCCTGCAGGTGAGGGGTCAGCCCTGAGGAGGGGCCGGGAGGTGCTCTCACCATGACGCCCACTTCTGTGGGCTTTTCTGGAAGCCTGACTGGGCCGGACTCTGCCCAGAGGCCGTGGGCCGCCTTGCTGCCCCGTGGCCTGAGGGTTTCTGTGTGAAGCCTTCCCCATCTGGGTTTTTAGGGTGATGGGTCCGCTCTGCCGACGGGAGGGACAGTGGGGGTCCTCCAGCCGCTGCCAGCAGCCGGCATGCACGCTTCACGTGTCTGTCCCTGGTCCCATTTCATTTCCTGGAGCTTATTTATCCCTCTGCTTTAAATCTCATTTTTGGAAGGTGTGAACCCTCGATGGTATTTAGACCTGGGGGTGTGCACCCGTCACTGCCGTTTGCTCGTGGGCCCCTGTTGGTCCCGGTGGCTCTTTGTGAGTGGCCTGTTGGGCCTTGGGCTCTCTCCTGTGGCTGTTCCTGGTCCTGGCTTGCTGGGTTTCGTGCACTGCTTCACCTCGGTCCTGTGCGTCCAGTCACGGGGTCGCTGGGCCTTCGCGCGTGGTGGTAGGTACTCTGGGTGAGGGCCGGGCAGGCCCGCAGCCGCTGCCCCTCCCCTACGTGTGGTGGGCTCTTGCTTCCTGAGCTTTCTCTTGGTGAGGGTCCCTGCCCCACCTCTCCCATGGGAGGGGAGTCCTCAGTGCGTTTGTGGGCCTTGTTCCCCTCCACGTGTGACTCGGTGGTTTCCTTCCATGCTCAGGCCCGGGGGACCCGCATCCTTGCTCGGTGTCAACAGGTCTTCGGGCGGTGTCGCCTGGTACGCCTGGCAGGCCTGCTTTGGAGGACCCTGACCGTCGGTCTGCCCTGAGGCACGTTTTCTGGGCATCACCATTTTGCCTTTGCGTGGGCGTGTCCGTGTCGCCGGTGAGGTGGCCGGGCGTCGTGGGCGTCCTCTAGTTTCATTTCATTGCCCAAGAAACCCGGGTCTGCACTGCCCGGTGACGGGAGGAAGGGACAGCGGTGACACAGTGGTGCTCACCGAGGGAAAGTGGCACAGGTGGGGCCTTCTTCATGGGGAATGGACGCTGGGGCGTCCGGGAGGCCGTCCTCACCCCCTGCGCGCGCACACTCTCTCTCTCTCTCTCTGCAGAAAGTGCCAGCGACGCCGCCCCTTTGCAGAGGTCCCAGTCTCTGCCGCACTCGGTGACCGTCGCACTTGGCGGGACGTCAGACCCCAGCACCCTCAGCAGCTCAGCGTTAAGTGAAAGAGAGGCCTCCCGGCTCGACAAGTTCAAGCAACTTCTGGCCGGTCCCAACACGGACCTCGGTAAGTCCGTCACTGGTGGAGGGCGTGTGGTTGTGCCGCGTTCTGGGGTTACCTCGTGAGGACGTCTGTTTGTGTTGTCCTGCCAGCGAGTCCCGAGGAGGAGAGTCGTTTGTCCTTATGCTTTACTTTAGACGCGTTTCGGTAACTTGCTCCCAGTGCGGTTGATCTGGGATTTTCTGTCCTTTCTCCTTTGTGCCCCCGTGGAGCTCCTTCGGCTTTTGGAGCCACTCTCGTTTGCTCCGCAGGACCAGCCAGGCTGACGTCCCCGCTCTTCATAGTGTTCATGGGGCGCAGGGCTGGTGACCGGCGTCGTGACTGCTGCTGACCTCGCACCTTTGGGGGCTCAGGGTCGGTGTGGTGTGGGACAGGCCGTGAGTGCTCGCGGGGGGGGGGGGGGGGGGGAGGAGCCAAGGCAGGGCTCGGGGGGCAGGCCAGCAGGGGACAGTGCAGTCCCAGCCTGGTTCCCGGGGGCCATGGGAGCCGCGTGGGGGCCATGGGAGCCGCACGGGCTCTGAGGCACGCGCTTGCCTTGAAACCTCTCTGCTGGAGTTCACTTGCCTGCCGCCTGTGAGCTTTCCTTTGTACGTCTCGTCTCTGTGGAGTGTCCCTCCGCGTGGGGCGTCTCGCTGGATGCAGGCGCTCTCCGGAAGGCGGGATGTGGCCGCCGTCATGAGATGGCTCATAGCTGGGCAGGTGCCAGGGTGGCTGGCCCCGGGGCTGGCGCGCCAAGGCGGGCGGCGTCCCACTCGGCCAGCAGGTGGCGCACGAGGCACGCGGCTGGGCTGCAGGGCCTGGGGGAGGCCGGGTGGGCGGAGCCTGGAAGCCAGCGGCCCTGTCCACCAAGGTGCTCCCCTCTGCGTGCAGAAGGGTTGTTCCCCTGCACACAGAAGGGTTGTGTGCTCATTCTGTTGATGGCTTTGTGCGTGCACGTGTCACACATTCACGCAGCACCGAAGAACGTGCGGCGGAATGCCCGCCTCCCCCACCTCCTCTGCCTGCCAACTTCTGGGCGTCATCTTCCAGACACGGTGGAGGCACGTGATGTTTTACACTTGCTATTTTCATGTGATTTCAGATTTACAAAAAAGTTGCAAGAGCGGTCCAGGCGACACCCACGTTAATTCCCCAGTCGTTTGCATTTTGCCCCTTTTCGTTCTGTGTGTGTGTGCTTGTGTGTATGCGCGTTTTTCCCAAACGTTGGAGTTTGAGTCTGTTGGACACATCGCATCCCTTTCCTCCTGAGAACGTCTGTCTCTGCGTGTTTTCCAAGCGCAGAGACTCTGGGTGTAACCACAGCACTGTTGCCAGAGTCGGGACATCGCACGTCGATACGGCGCTCTTCTCTCCGCCACGGCCCACGTTCGCATCGTGCCTGTTGTCTCGGCGACGCGCTGGCTGTCTTCTTCCTCGTCCCTCATCTCTGGCGGCCTGGAGCAGCGTCCCAGCCTCGCGCCGTGTCCCCGGGTGTCGGTGTTTTGGAAGAGGGCAGGCCCGCTCTTCCGTGGTGTCCGTCAGCGTGGCTTGTCTCGTTTCTGCGGGTGAGATTCGGGCCCGTCGTTGGCAGGAAGGTCACCTAAGAGGTTTGTGGTCTTGTCGCCATGGCAGGAGGCCACCACTGGCTTGTTCCAAGTGGATGAGTCCCGTCCGGTCACTTGGTTAAGTTGGCGTCTGTCCGTTCCACTGCTGGAAGGTTCCTCTTTTCCTTTGCTAATTCAGAAGTAATTTCTAGAGAGAGACTTTGGTGTCTGCGCATTTGCACAACCAGTTTTCTTTCTCCACACGCGTGGTAATGCTGCTCTGCCCACGCCTTTGGACTTCACAGTGTATTTCCTGCGCTTGTGCTGATGGAGCGCCCGGCCTGTGCCCTGCTGTGCGACCTGCCTATCTGCGGTGCCTCAGGACTCGTCACTGTGCCTCGTCACTGCTGTTACTACAGTGGGCTTGGGGACAGCCTATCAGACCCCACGCTAATGACCGGGCCACTCATAGAGCATCCCGGGTGTGGGTGCGGCAGAGGGGAGCCTGGCAGCTGGGCGGCCGGGGTCTAGCCCACCACGGGGTGTCAGGTGGACCTGGTGCGAAGGAGTCCGCTCTCAGGGTTTGAGGATATGCCTTAGCCACTTGCTTTTCTAGCCCGCCAGCACAGCTGTGCCCCAGAGGCGGTGCGGGGAGGTCGAGTCACGGAGGGAGGGTGGGGATGCTGAGGACACTGCTCTCCGGCCCCCGGAGGGAGCGAGCCTGGTCCTGCCCCCGCTGTCCTCGTCGGTCCTCCCTGTGGCGCTGGCGGGGCCGGGTGTGCAGATCCAGGGGACGATGCGTGTGCGGTGCCCGAGAGCGTGCCCGCACGGGATGGACGCCGACCGGTGTGGTCGGTGCCTTGTTCTGGTTCTGTTCTGGTTTGCCTTGGGCCGTCTCCCTTCAACTTGATTTTCCGGGCACTGACGTACGTGGTCACTGTGTGGTCACTGACAAGTCAGGGTGGTTTGCTCACGTCCCCCTGGTTGAGTTAAGCGGTCTCTAACAGTAGGCGGCGAGGAGGTGGTCGGTGAAGACGAGCTAGGTCTGACGGGAGGTGCAGCTCTGGTTCAGGATCGGGGCCCCCGTCAGGCTTCTCACGGACGTGGTCACGGATGCGGCTTGGGGAAACCAGAGTCCTACTTAGGAACAAAGCGGTCACAGCCTGTCGGCAGAGGGGCCGCGTATGGGCAGGATGAAAGGTTAACATGTACAAATGAGATTCTTTTGTTGGGCTGGTGGCCTTCCGAGCTTTTTCTCTCTTCAGCCTGCTAGTTAAGTATTAAATCTAACACCAAGAAGCTAAAACCAAAGCTTTCAAATTTAAACAATTACTGGATTCGTGTGTAGCGGCAGGAGAAAACACAGCCAGTGAATTGCCTGTTTTTATAAGGCATTTAAGATAGCTTTGGAAGACAGTGGAATATATTATCTTCACATTACATAAAAGACATAAGTGGCAAATATTTGCCAATGTTGGAGAAGCAAATCACTGATGTGAGAAGTGCCCACAGAAATGATTCTACCTGCTGAATGTCATTTCGTCGGCGGAGAGCTGTTTCTCTTTGTTTAGCTTGTGCTCGGTTATGAGCCTGGGGATGAAAGTAGCAAATAGAACTTAACAGCTCATTCTGCTCTTAGCATTGACTCAATATTTACTTGTGCAAAAGGCTGCCTGCTTTGAAGCCCGAGAAAATGACACTTGGAGACGTTCATTTTTATTGCGTGTGGCTGCGTGGGAGTGGGATCGGGCCGTGTGCAAAACACGCGGGTCCCGAGGCCCGCGGAGCCAGCACCTCCCAGGCGTGGGGCCTTGAGGTCAAGGGTGTGAGGCGCCCGGCCCTGGCACTCCGGGTGTTCAGACGCGACTAGAGAAGGAGCGAGGCCGGGTGCACGGACTTGTAGTTCCGAGTGAGCACTGAGGCTGGCTCGAGGCTGATGAGCGTCCGAGTAGGAGGCAGGGAGGCGAGGCGGCTGTTGGGAGGAGGGGGTCTGTGGAGCTGTTCACCCCGGAAGCGAGACTTGGGAGTTAGCTGTCCCCACAGGGCCTGGGGCTGGAGGACAGTCCTGCGGGGCCGTGATGGCGGGACGAGGCAGTTCAGCCCCAGTGTCAGGCCCTGACTGCGTGACTGGAGAAACGAGGTCCACCCTGCGAGGTCTTGTGACCAGGCGGTCATTTACGTGAAGTGCCCGCATAGTTCACTCGCTCTTGGTGTGGGCGCTGGGCAGAAACAGGGAGCCAGACCCCCGGGGCCCCTCTTTCCAGGAGCTGACATTCCCGTGTGAGGAGACGGGAAGGTGGGGACACACACACGCACATTCAGGGCTCTGGAAACTACCAGAAGGTGCTAAGTGCACGCGGAGAACAAAACTGCCGAGGTAAAGGCTGGGTGCTGCTGGAGATGAGCGGCCAGCAAAGACCCTTGGGAACAGGCTCTTTTGTTTCTTCATTTCTTTATTTAAAAGTTTCCTTATTTATTTTGAGAGAGAGAGAGAGAGAGAGAGAGAGAGAGAGATAGCCAGCCGGGGAGGGGCACAGAAAGAGGGGAGAGAGAGAATTCCAAGCTGTCAGCATGGAGCCTGACATGGGGCTCGAACTCACAAGCTGCGAGATTGTGACCTGAGCCAAAATCAAGAGTCGGACACTTAAACGACTGAGCCCCCCAGGTGCCCCTGGAATAGGCACCTTTAAGGGAAGGTCGATTTGAAGGCAGGGAGGGGTCTTCCACGGGCAGCCCGCTTCGGGACAGGGCCCCCAAGCCCTGAGGCCCAGGGCCTGGTGGGGGAGGGCTGGCAGGGGGACAGAGGCCAACAAGCAGGAAGGGGCAGGTCCTGAGGGTGCCGAAGGCACAAAGGAGGAGCTCAGCATGAAGCCTCTGGAAGGTTTTGAGCCAGGGGAGCAAAGCTTGACACAGGGCATCTGAAATTTCTTCCACGGAAGAAAGATCCACGGGAGATATCCAGGCAGGGTGTCGCCGGCATCCTGGGGCTGCGGGTGGGTCCTCGGGCAGCCACTTGGGAGTGTGGAGGGGTAGGGAAGAGATCAGGGTAGCAGACTCGGGAGGGGGCCGAGGCCGTGGGCTGGGGGCGCCGCGGGGCTGGCAGAGGGGCGTGCTGGCGCCTGGTTGGACGTGGAGCCGGGTGGACTGGGGAGCGAGGCAGGCCCAGACCGTTACGGTGGGAGCCTAGGGCCGTAGGAGGGGCTGGCTGGTACACACAGAGACGCGTTGTTTCTCTGGGACACAGAGTCAGGTGCTCATGAAACAGAGCCAGGGAGGGCAGTGTGTCCAAGTAACTGCCCACGTGCTGCCGTTTTGGGTGCTTCCTTTGTGCTGGTGCAGCGCTCTGTGCGCATATCCGTACGTGTGGACGTTCCCCAGCTGGCGCCCCGTGCGTGCGTCTGTACGTGGGGACGGTCCGTGGCTAGTGCTCTGTATTCCTCCACGGGGATGGCCCCTGGCTTGGCAATAGTTCAGTTTACTGTTTCCAGACTTTACGATGGTGCCAAAGCGATGCGCATCCAGCGGAAGGCGTACTTGGAATTTTGAGCTTGATCTTTTCCTGGGCTAGCGATCCGCGGTACGCTCCTCTCGTGATGCTGGGCAGCGGCCACGGCTCCCGTCAGCCTCTCGATCGCGAGGGTCAGCGGTGGTCCACCGACGACCGTTCCGTCCCTCACCTTCTGCACGGTGTTCGAGCAGTTACACGAGGCAGTCAGCGCCCTGCTGTGGACTGGGCTTTGCGTCGGCTGGTTCTATCTCACCGTAGGCTGACGTGAGCGGCCGAGCCCGTCAAGGTGGGCCGGGCTAAGCGGTGGTGCTCGGCAGCTTAGAGCATTGAATGCAGAGACGAGTCAGAATGTGTGGCAGTGGCCCTGACCCCGACGTGCCGGCTCTCTGCTCCGGGCGAGTCTGGCCCTGGTTTGCAGCTGAGGAGGTTGAGACTTGGGTGCAGCAGGCGGGCCCCGGGGCCCTATGGTGAGGTTCTGGGGGGTGGGAGCCGGTCCCGATGCCGGCCCCCCCTGCACTTATTCCCGGTTAGCGTGGCCACCGGCCTTCTCGGTGCTCTTCAGAGGCCTGAGGGAGAGGGGTCTTTCCATTCCCCAGGGCCTCCTCAGAGAGCCTGGGGCAGAGGGCTTGCCCTGGGCGCTGCGGGATGACCGCAGGCTCTGTGGCCGGAGGGCGCTTCTGCTCTCCCGGGTCCTGGCCGTGGGCCGGCAGCGCCCCGCATCGCCCTCTGGTGGCCAGGCGCCGGCCCTGCAGCCGGAGCTGCGCGGCCGCAGCAGTGCACCTCCGAGCGTGTCCTCAGGGCGAAGGTGGTCTTGGGGAGCCTCGGGACGGCTGAAGGGTGAGAGGGGCAACAGGAGAGCTCCAGCCAACCCCGCCTTTCCCTGGAGTCTGCCTGGGGAGGATGACACTGGGAGCTACCCAAGAGCGGAGACCCCCGCGGGGCGGGGGGTGGGGACTAAGGGCCACCTAGACTTTGTGGTTTGTGCAGCCTCCTGTAGCAGTGACTCTCTGTGTTCTGTGCAGGCCACCCCAGCCGCGCGCTGGTCTCAGACACGTGCTGCTTCTCCCCCCTGCCCTGCTCCTCTCCTCCCCTCCCCCCTTCCCCCCTGGTCTCGCTCTGACCCATACCACCCGCACCTCACTTCTCTCTTCCCTCCTCCTGCTCCTCCCCCCCAACCTTGGCCTCTGCTCCTGCCCCCTGCTCCCTCGTCCCTCCCCTGCTCTTCTCTCCCCAGTCCCTCCCCCTCTCTCCCTCCCCTCTTCCTTCTCCCCTACCTCATCCCTCCTCCTCCTCCTGCTCCTTTCCCCACCTTCAGGGCCTGACCTGACCTGGCTCTTCCTCTCAGGCCTCCCCGCCTCCCAGGCTTCGGCACCACCGTCCCTCTGCCCCGGATTTCCGCGTGACTCACTTCCTCCAGGTCTCTGCTCAAGTGTCACCTCGTCACGTGGATCTCTCTACTGAACCGTGGGCAGCGTCTGCCTGACGCCCTCGCCCCAGAACGCCCCACCCGCTGTGGCGCCTCCTCAGCCGGCTCTGCCTTCCCGCAGAGCACCCTTCGCCCTCGGCCCGCTGAGCGACGGCTGGACGTTTCTGCCCTCCCTTTGGGCACACCTGGTCCCCTCCCTCTGCTTTTGTTCCTTGAATTACTCAGTGACTCCCGCTATCCGAACGATGGTGCCACAGCCGCACCACACGTCCTGTCACCGCGGGCAGCGTTCCTGCTGCTTGCCCTGTCAGTTCCACCCCGCCTGCCCTTCAGAGTCTTTGCCCCGCGTGGGCCCCGCTCTCAGCCGGCCGTCCTCCCACCCGGGTCGGGGGCCGCACACCTCCTCCTTGGCCTCGTTTCTCCGCCCTGGCGCTTTTGTGAGCGTCACTAACACGGTGTTGTGGGAGGTTAGAGAGATGGGAAGGAGGATAAAACCGACCGGCAGATTTGCCACTGTGGGGGCCTCTGGCGGCTCGGTCAGTTGAGCGTCTGACTTGGGCTCAGGGTGTGATCTCCCGGTCTGTGGGTTCGAGCCCCACCCTGTCTGTGCTGACGGCTCAGAGCCTGGAGCTGCTTCGGATTCTGTGTCTCCCTTCGTCTCTGCCCCTCCCCTGCTTGCTCTCTGCCTCCCTTGGTCTCTCAGAAATAAATGAAAAATGTTAAAAAAAAAATCGCCACTGTGCCCGCATGCTGAGCGTTGTGGTCTGTGCGTCCTGCCAGCTGCCGAGCTCCCCTGGGAGGTACTCCCCACGTCGGCTCCCCGTGTCATCGCGGCCTTGGGACGGGAGCACGAGGGCCCCGGGGACACACCGCCCCCAGCGTCCTTCCTCCGGGCCACGGGTCCGCCGTGGGCCGCGCGTAGTGGCACCCCGCTTGGAACAGACCAGACCGAGTGTGACGCGGCGAGAGACGGTACTTCCTGCAGGATCGTGAGCAGAGCAGACCCGCAGTTTGACAGGAGACCTCTCCGGGCTCGTTCAGGGAACTCTGTTGAGTGATGGTTTTCTGTGGGTGATCCTAAGAGCTAATGTCAAAAACACGTTCGTGAGTCTCCTTTACAGACTTGAAAGTCAGTCTTTCACACGTTTGTCTTTTCACTCCGATACTTGGCTTCGTAGGGTTGGATGTTGGCGGAGCGCGTGACGGGGGTGAGGCCGCGGGGCCTGCTTCCTCCGTGAGGGTGAGCGAGGGGGGCGGGGGGCCTACACGCAAGAACCGCTGCTTGCCCTCTGCAGCTGTGACGCCGCCCCCCCCCCCCCCCCGTCCTCTCTGCCTCTCATCGCGGCTCAGGTGCCCGTTTGACCGGCCGACGCGGGGTGCCTTGCGTTGAGGGCTATCAGTGAGCACTTGCGTCGGCTGCGGGTGACAGAATCAGACTCGGGGACTTGGAGACAACTGGGGTTTAGTTTTCTCCACGTGACGCGGGGGGAGGTAGCTTGTTGGCGTTGGCTCGCTGCGTTGTCATCAGCCATCGAAGCCGGGGGCGGCAAGATGGTGGTCGCCGTCTCGTGCGAGGTGAAGGGCAGTCACCCCGGCACCTGGATTCGTATCAGGAAAGCAGAGTATGGCCAGAGCTGGGTCACACGTCGACCCCTAGCTGCAAGGGACCCTGACAAATGAGTATCTCGTGCGGCTCAGCCGTCGGCACTTTGAAAGTGGGGTTCTGGTAGCAGGAAAGAGGGAGGGATGGGCCCTGGGTAGACAGCCACCCCCGTGCGTCGCTCAGATGGATTTGCAGGTTTGCGTCACCTCCCCGGATGTCTAGTTCCCTGAGGTCAGAGGCCGTGTGGCTGGTACCTAACCCTGTGCCTGATGCACAGTAGGCCCCAGAAGACGTTACAGTTGTCTCACGCGCTGTGCAGAATAGTGGGTGTGGAGGGAGCCGATGGGCACACTTTGGAGTTCACGGGCAGACACAGCCTTTAGAACGAGCTCTCCCCCGCCCCGTGTTTTCCCCAGAAATGGAGCGGACACTCTGAAGGGCCACAGGCCATTGCAAGCGGGGGTCTAGCTCTGGAAACGGCAAAGAAAATGACGTTTTCGTTTTACGATGGTTTGTGCTTTCTGGAGTCTGTTACGAAAAAGAACGACCACCAGCGAGATGAGAACTGGTGTGTGTCGAGCCGAGCCGAGCCGAGCTGAGAAAAGAGCCGAGCCGAGGAAGGTTGTAAAAATGCGTTAACTCAGGAAAACGTGCTGATGCCTTCGGACCCCCTGGGGCTCAGGGTGTGAGGGGGAGCCGTTCCCCGCGGACGGAGAGGTGACGGAGCCTGAGTGGGCACAGCTGGGGTCCGCGGCAGGAGGGTCACAGCGGGGTCTGGAATGGTGTGTGCCGACTGCGGTCCCGGGAGCCCTAGCGGAGGACTCGTGTCGCTCGCGGCCCTCGGCCCCAGGCGCTGCTTCGCTCCGAGCCGTCGCGGAGGCGGTGGGCTTCCGGGCTTCGGTGCGTTGAAAGGAGGGAGTCTGGCCCTCGCTTGGCGTGATGATGCCGTGTCTGAGTCCGTTCCGACCACGCTAGCGGGACACCGGACTGGGGCTTCTAATGACAGATGTCCATCTCTCACCGTCCCGGAGGCTGGAAACCCAGGGCCCAGGTGCCGGTCCTTACGTGGCCATGGTGGGAAGGGGGCTCCCCGGGGCCTCTTGTGTAGGGACCCTGACCCCACCCTGGAGCGTGGCCCTCAGGCCCTGCTCGCCTCCCAGAGGCTCCACCTCTAGACCCCGTCTTGCTGGGAGCCAGGATCGAACATGTGAATTCTGGGGCCACCAGCAGCCACTTTGCTGGATGAGACGCAGCAGTGCTGGGTCACTTGCCCACGGAAGTACCTCCCCAGTTTGGTGGTGACCGTACGTGATAGATGGAGCTGGCGGCCTCCCGTCAGTCCCATTTTGCAGACGAGGAAACTGAGGTTCGGTAAAGGAGGAGGACGTGCCTGAGGTTAGGGCTGACTGGTGCCCGCGGTCCTTGGGTTTCTCACCCGGCTCCCTTCGCCCTGCTTGCCGATGTGCCCATGGTGAGCCCCAGGACACAGGACCTCCCCTCTAGACATGTGGTGTGGGAGGAAGTCATACAGGGTTAAAGAAAGAAAACAGGAAGAAACATCTGGCGAGTGGGAGCGGAAGGCTCGGGAGATGAAGGATAAATCCGTGCGGCCTTGCACCTGGATTTACTGGGGAGAGGCAGTTGAAGTTCAAGTCGGCAAGAGTAAGGAAGGCGCTGGGCTTTGTGGAGGGAGGCGAGGAAAAGCACCTTTATCCTGGATTTATTGTGGGAGGGGAACGTTGCCAGTATGGCTCTGGTTTGGTTTCTAGCCAGCTCTTGAGAATAATATAAACGGAAGGCTTTCTGGTAAAATCTTAGACTATGTGCAAATTGGTCCTAAAGGGAAACAGTTCAGGTTTGTTAGAACGCTTAAAAAGCCAATGTCATTTTCTTAGGATGAGTTACTCTAAGAAAATTAGGTGAGGGTATCTTTTCAAACCCACTTTTTTAGGAAAACTTTTTAATGTTTTATTTTATTTTTGAGACAGAGAGAGACCAGAGCAGGGATGGGGGAGGGTCAGAGAGAGGGGGAGACATAGAATCCGAAGCAGGCTCCAGGCTCCGAGCGGTCAGCACAGAGCCCGACGTGGGGCTCGAACCCACGAACTGTGAGATCGTGACCTGAGCCGAAGTCAGGAGCTCAACCGACTGAGCCACCCAGGCGTCCCTTCAAACCTACTTTTAAACCCATGATGTAACTCGTGTGTCTGTCCAGGGTCCTAGAAGGGAGAGTCGGCACAGCACGGAGGGTGAGGAGCCACCCCCCCCCCCCCCCGCCCCCCGGCAGCCTGCCACCTCCTGCTGACTCAGCACCTCAGCGACAAAGGACATGGAGAGCAGGGCCCAGGCTGTAGGCCCCACGAGGTCCCCTCGCGCTTTGCCGTTTGCCAGCAGAGCGGCCTCGACAGTGTTTTCAGGCTTCTTTGACTTTACTTCCTTCACCTGTAAAATGGGTACAGCGACCCTCGTCTTGGAGGCTTGACAGCTAATCCCCAGAGGTGGTGAGTGCAGCGCCTAGCACGCGGTGGGCCTGCCCTCCTGCCTGTGCGGCTTTTCTCCTCCCTCTGCCTCCTTCCCCCACTGTTGTCTTTCCCACTGAGGCGGGGAGGATGCAGGTCGGTTTGTTACCTTTATTTCCGGTTAATATTGTATCGTAAGCCTCTGCCATGTGGCTCAGTCTTCATAACTGTCGTTTTTAATGGCTGTATGATGTTTTAGAAATGATCTCTACTTAAAGTTTCTATTAAAATTGCGTATCTGTCTAAATCAGCATTTGATTTGTATGTCTAATCAAAACCTAGGCGTTTAATGTAAGTGTTCAAAACACGTAATATAATTTACGCTAACAGAATCGCTCCTTGGTGTTCTGGACGAGAGGAGGGGTAAGAATGCACATGAGTTTGTCACTTAAAGTTTGGAGACTGGTCATGTTTAATTTTTTGTTTACTAGTCTTAAATTTTTTTTTTAACATTCAGTTTTGAGAGAGAGAGAGAGACAGAGAGACAGAGAGACAGAGCATGAGCAGGGGAGGGGCAGAGAGAGAGGGAGACACAGAATCCCAAGCAGGCTCCAGGCTCCCAGCTGTCGGCACAGAGCCCGACGTGGGGCTCGAACCCACGGACCGCGAGATCATGACCTGAGCTGAAGTTGGATGCTTCACTGAGCCACCCAGGCGCCCCAACTAGTTTTTTTTTTTTTTAATTGAAAAAGCTACATTATGCAATGTTAAAAAGTCCAGGTTTGCCCCCGAGGGCGTCCATGACCGATGGATCTCCTCCCCCCGCGCCCCCACCCCCTGGTGCCACAGCCCCTCCTTGCTACCTGCTTTCGGAAGCGTTCCGTGCGCGCGGGCAGCCGTGCAAAGGCGTGCAAAGGCGGGCTCCTCCCCGGTTCTTTCCGAAGTACGAGTGGAAGCGTGCTCACCTCCCGGCCCTCTTTCTCACCGCGTGCGTCAGGGCTCCTGAGAGCAGGGGGGGGTTCAGCGCACACCCAGCCTTCTCTCCTGCCCAGATGGCAGAGCGCAGAAGGATCGTCGTGTGTTCAAGGAGCACGTTCTTTCTCACGGTTGAGCTGAACTCCACGGAATATACAGAGAAGCATCTGGAGGCATGCTCGGTAGCGTTCAGCGTGTTCACGAGGCCACGTTACCAACACCTCGTGTGGTGTAAACACAGAACGTGTAGTCAGTCGTCGGAGTTTTTTGGTAGAACGGCAGTGACAGAATTGGGGATGCTTTGTTCTGTCCGCTGAAGAGATGGCTCTGCCACGGCCCTTTGGGTCGCCCTGTTCGGTGTACCCGTGGTGAGGCGTCACTCGCCCCGGGATTAAGTTACGTCCTGGAAACAGGAATCATCCGCCCTGTGACTTCGAGCCCACGTGCGGGCTCCCGGGCCGGCTCAGACGCGTATGCCTTGTGTACCGGTTCTGGGATCACAGGAGGCTCAGACCCGGGCTCAGACCTGGGTGTGCGGTGGAAACTGTGGTCCAGGGTGGGGGGCGGCCCTTGCAGGTGTGGGCCCCCGAGCCCTGTCGCTGCCCTGTGTGTCGCACATTCTTGGTGCACAGAGCCCTCGCAGCCGGCGGGGGCGGCAGGGCCTTCCCGTGTCAGAGCGAGTGCCCGGTCAGAATTAAGCCTCGACTCTGACTACGGAGTCCGTGCACCTGCAGCTCGTGGGGCCTTGGGTCTCGCCTGGTACGGCGGGCCAGGGCTCTGGGACAGGTCACAAGGTAGCCTGTTCACCTATTTCAGGCCCCTCAGGGTCATTGCTGTGGTTGGGAGATGCCCCCCAGGTGACTTTTTACACGCGTTTAACAACCAGTCTTCCGGTGGCATCTGAGGATGGGGGAGGTGACGCCCGTGCTTCTCCCAGGGCCGCAGGGCTGCTGGTGTGCGTGCAGGGCCTTCCCGGGGGTCCCCTCTGTCCTGTGTGCTCCGTGTCCCGTGTGCGGACGGTGCTCTGACGGCCGGCAGAGGCGTCTCTCTGACCCACGTGGGCCATGATGCTGTGATGCGTCTTGTGACTGTGTGTTTACAGTCTTTCCCACAAGCAGAAGGTCAGTTCCTTGGAGCTAGGTGGCTTCTGTGCGAAAAAGACCTTTTACGCACTATTGATCAAACCCTTCCTTTTTGTCGTCCTCCCCTCAATACGCTGGTTGTTCTAGAAGTTTATGATGCGGAGAAGGAGGAAATATGGAATCAGAAACGGGCGTGGGACCCCTCCACCTGGTGCCCTGGGCACGCCCGCTGCCTTTTCCTGACCGTGGGAATGCCCGTCATCTCTGCTTTGAGGCTTACACCCTTTGTCCTTCGGTTTTGCTCCCGTTAATGCCTTTTGTAGAAGATGTGGCCTATTGAAGTGTGCTTAGCAGGTGTTTGTTGGAGGAGGTCATAGTGGGGTTAGGTGATTTGAACTCGCTTTATGGAGTGTAGCAGCTGACTGTCACTTCTTGGTTGGCCTGTGGAGGGGAAGGTTGGCCTTAAGGAGGGGCGATTTTATCCCCGGTCTGCTGCCGAGGGGCTGGGGCAGGGCCCCCGCATCCCCAGGCTGTGGTGTGACCTGTGATCAACCTCGGTGACCTTTGGCCTCTGGGGAGCGCGTCCATGCTAGGTTGTGTATCAGGGTCTGGTTGCTCGGCTGTGGTCTAGGACGTGACTCGTTACTGAGCTCCGCGTGTGCAGGGCAGTGAGTCGACCTCAGGTTCCTACGGATGCTCGACAGTGGGCGTCTGGATATGCGACGTGCTTGTTTTGGCGGGGTGCAGGCGGTCACTGAGGCCACCGTGGAAAGGCTTCGGTGCCTGTCACTGGGCCGGCCAGGGAGGCCAGTGAGGAGGTGGTAGGGGGACAGAGTGTGCTGGCGCGTCAGAGGCCTTGTGGGCTCAGCTGTCCTGCCCTTCATCCAACAGAAGTTTAGGGGACACTTGGCAAGTACCAGCTCCCTTGCTGGACGGTGACGTCCCTCAACTTGACGGCTGTCTAGGATCCCGAGGGCCACGTCTTGCCTTGCGGGTGTGATCTCAGTGGCTGGAGGTGGGACGAGGCCGCCCCAGGCTGGGGGACGGGTGCGAGCCCGGCCTTGAGGGAGGAGGTGTGGAGGTGGGGCAGTGACGACTGCACGTCAGCAGAAGCCACACGGCCACCTGGACGGGGCTGCCTGTGGTCCCCGGCCGAGCCGTGTGCGGCTGTAGCGGCCGGGCGCTGGGTCTCAGGGACCGCAGAGGCGGAGTCACGGCGTCGGGGGCAGCCGGCCGGCACAGCGCGTGCGCGAGGCTGGGTGTGTTTGAGGGACCTGTGTTCAGCCTGCCGCACCGCAGGCTGTCGGGTCTTGGAGAAGGCGGTAGCAGTGCCAGGTGGGGCCCCGGCTGGGAACCAGGGCACGCGGTTCTGGGGCAGCCCCGGGGCAGCGGGAAGAACACGGGCCGTGGAGGGGAGGGGCTGAGAGCCTGGGTTCAGATCCCGTCTCTGCCACCGTCAGACCTTCTAGTTGCTTGTTTCATCCTTGGCCTCAGTTTCCTCCTCAGTGAAGTCAAGGAATCAGTGCGGGTGTCGCAGAGGTCGGGAACTCTTGACGCGTCGACTGTTCTGTGGGTAATTGGGAGCCATGGAAAGTGTTTTGGGGGGGAGTGGACTGATCAGAACCGTGCTTTGGGGAGGTTAATCTGGCTTCTGTTCCTCTGTGATAATCGTGCTGTAGGGCTGCGAGTGACAATGTACGGGTGACACTCTGAGATTCAGCAGCAAGTGAATTAACCGTGCTTTGAACCGTAGCTCTTTGGAACTCCCTCGTGCTGTTTGTGGGTCTGATGGAAGCTTTGGCTCCCCTGCCCTCCTCCTCCTCCTGCTTTCTCGGGGCACCAGCCCTTTCTTCTCTGCACACCCTGTGCTCACAGCAGGCTCAAATATAATGAGGCTGTTTGGAGCCGGCTGCTAGTGGGGGATCGACATGGGAATGTGGGAGCGTCATGTATCACGAGGATCACAAGGGGCCCCTGTGACGCTGGCTGTGCGGCCCACTCTTGTCTGTCACTGTGTTGGATGCTTGGCCTCGGATCCTCCTCGGCCACCCTGGCCCAGCGGGCGGGCCCACCCCTGCCCAAGCCGCGGGCTGCTGTCCTTCTGGCGGCCCCGAATCCCGCACGCCGTTTGACCGGCTCGCGGGGGCCGAAACCTAACGTTTCCGTGAGTGTGGATGAGGAATGAGCGGAAGGCACACCGTGGTTTCGTTTTAAAGGTGCAGCCAGGTGACTCGGTACTTTGGAGCGAGTTTCTTGATCCATGTTTTATCACAGCACTGTTGTCAAATTTGGAAGTGCCACCAACTTACGTTTCCTAGTCCTCGTAAACTTAAATTTGCCTGTTTCGACTTTCTCTTAGCTTTGATCTCTTCTTGCTTTGGTTCTTTGTAAGCCATCTGACAGTTTTGGTGGCGCTCACCATGTCAGCATGTCCACAGCGGATCCTGCTGGCGTGGGCCCCCCCCCCCCCCCCCCCCGCTGTCCCACCACTGCCCACCCCCCACGGCCCCCCGGTGCTCCCCACTGCCCCGTTCGTCTCTCCAGCAGCCCGGAGCTCTTTCTGTGTGCCCGTCGCTTTCATTTGGTTGTCCCTTTACTTTAATGACCTTCTAGATCAAACTATTAAATACTTCACTGAAGTACACTCTTTTCATCCATTTATTCATGGTTATTTCCTCAATAAAATATATATTGAATTAGTAAGACGAATTTTCTTATGTGTGCCAATTCTATCAGAAGTCATTAAAACTTTTCTAGATTTGGACCTTTTGTGCTTGAAAATTCTATCCCCATTACCTAAACCAAATACTAAAGTGTAAAATCTATTTAGCAAAGTCATTTTTTGATCTTTAGTATGTAGCATTTAATTTATAGTTATTTTCAATGAGATTTTAAATTTGCTTTGGCTAGTGTGCCTTTTCTTTTTTTTTTTTTTTCGAGACCGAGAAATCCTATTTTCATTTTAGCTTTTTATCGTCTCCTCCATCTTCCTTGGGTGGAAGAAGAAAATAGTGAAAATTATTTTTGATTATTTTATCCCATTAAAATACATGGTTCTACCAGGCTCGGCAGACAGAGCCCGGAGGCTCCTGCTTCAAGGGGAGACAGATGGGTTGCAGATACTTACAGTGGAGTGCGGACAGGATTGGGGCGTGCGTGTGCGGGTGTGTGTGCACGCGCGTGTGTGAATCCTGTGGGATGTAAGGAATTATATACCTGGGGTTCCAGCCCGCCTGGGAGCAGGGGGTCCAGAGGCACCGGAGTAGCTGCAGGGAGGGGTGAGCCTCCCCCACCCGAGGAGGGGCACCTCGTGGGCAGGGGATGGGATGTGGATACTGAGGCGGCATGTGGGAAGGTGCCTGGGTGGGCACCTGAGGCCCAGTGGCACAGGCGGAAGATCCCCGCAGAGCAAGGGCTGGGGGCCTTGGAGGAGCCCGAGTGGGCAGCCCGAGGCTGGTGTCGGTCTGTTCTTTTCTGGACCCTTTGCACATTCACATGGCTCCTGGTCGTCCTTCACTGGGTGTTCGAGGGGCGGGAACAGAGCCCGATCTGGTGGAATATTCAGTGTGTTCATCTTTGATATTGAGTATAGTTTAGAATAACAAACGTCCAATGTTTAAAGTTCAGTGCGCGCAGCGAACGATGGCCAGAAAGAAAAGCGCCTCGGGTGAGGTGTTCAGTGGCCGCCGTGTGCCGCGGGTGACACTGAGTTGTGTCGGGCGTTTCCTCGTCTTCTCACCACGAGCCTGCGAGGTGGGCGTGGCGTTCCCCTGGTTCTGCAGGGAGGAAACCGACTCGGGCTGGGACACGTGCCTCCACTTAGCCCGCACTTAGGTGTGTCAGGGTGTCGAGGGGCTGAGCGTCGTGTCTCCTGGGACGGGACGGCCGTGACGACGCGTGTGTCTGTCTCTTCCTTTTTCAGGCCTGGGACCCGGCGGTGCACCTAGCTGGGCATCGCACTGTTTTTACTTCCCGTAAACGATATCTTTCCCCTTGACACCAATGTTCTCTGAAAGCGCGGCTGTTAATGGCTGTGCTGTGGCGCTGCCTCCCTTCGCTGGCAGGTGAGGCGTTTCTCAGGCCATTTCTCTGTTGTTTGGGCATTTTGCTCGCTGTCGGTTGCGGTTTTGTTTTTCACTGATTGTCATGACCGGCCCCGTGAGGAATGTCCCTGAGTCGTGGCTCTGGTCACCTTCCGTGCTTCCCAGTGGAGTCCCGGGCCGGAGCTGCTGTCCGTGGGGGAGTGTCGTGGGTCACGGTGTCATCCTGCGTGGCCCTCAGCCCCCTGATGGTCCCGTGTGGTTCGACCGCATCGCCCGGCGCCCTTCCGTTTCGTCCGCATCTGCGGCCGTGACTTGAGGTGCCCGGGACACAGGAGTTTGTGCTGAGCCTCGTGCTGCTCCTCTCAGAGCGCGCAGTCCTGCCGCCTCACGTCTCACGGGCGCAGGTGGTTCCGCTCCAGCCTTTCTGGGTCCCTCCCTGCTCTCTCGGCACTTTTAATACGTTTGCTGCCCTTTCCGAATCCGAGTAGCCCCTCGCTCCTTCCCCAACCCATCCTCTCAGTCATCTGCTCACCGGTTTACCCGCTCGTTTATCTGGAGGACCCTTCCTAAGCATCTACGTGGTGCCTGTGAGAGGCTGGGGAGGCGCACTGGACGTGTGGAGGGGCTGGGCCCGGGAAGGAGGCCCTGGGCCTCGGGGAGGCAGGGGCGGAAGGCCGAGGGACGGGGGCCCCGCGAGGACAGGGCCCTGCAGGGAAAGGTGTGGAGCTGAGATGTGCCCGCGGCTCGGGGGTCCGGTGGGAAGGTCGGCTGAGCCTGGGGGTGTGCGTGCCTCGTGCCCCTGTGAGAGACGAAGCGTGACAGCGGCTGTGTCCAGCGCTTGCAGGGAGGGCTCTGGAACAGGGAAGCCGTTCGGGGTTCCTCCTCAAGCTGTGTCCCTTCCCTGCCCTTGGTTCTTTGAAGATGTCCAGGTTCTCTGCTTGGTCGTGCCTCCCTCTCTCACCTCCACAGGCCGCGCTGCCCCTCCTTCAGCGCGGTCTCCTGCCTCTCCCACGACCGTCTGGGGCCCCTCTGCCTCGGTCTCACACACTGGTTTGTGGGGGGTCTCTGGGGAGGCTCCGCACAGGCCTGGCTCAAGGCCAAGCTCTGTGCCGTTTCGGCAAACTGCAGAACCACTGTGGTGGTCAGCCACCTTTCCTGCATCTCAGACTCGAATTCTCCACTGTCGTCAAGGCGCCGAGGGAAGCTGCGGGTCTCCAGTAAGATTAGGTGTGCTCTGTGCGGGACTTGGAAGAGAATCAGTCCCGCTAGAAGCTAACCCCAGGATCACAGCATTGTCAGCAGGACTGGGTTTTCAGTAGGGCCTGTGCGATGGGCAGCCCAGTAAGGAACCCAGTTAGTACCTGGCCTCAAGAGGCCGGCGGGTGAGGCAGCCGTGTGGCGGGGGCCGGGACGACATCATGATCCCCGAGTGTCCCCAGAGGGGCTTGGCCGGCATAGGCTGCGCACGTGTTGAGGCAGAAGGTGAGTGGGTCGGGCTGGCTGGCAGAGGTCGAGGGGCTCAGACAGGTCTTGGCCGGCTGGTGGGGGCTCAGAGCTGCATCCGCCCGGGGCACACGCACTAGTCACTGTCTCCTGGGGGAGCTTCAAACAGAATACAACACAGCCAGCCCCTGGCCTCTCCCCAAGGCGGACCTCAGAGTCCTGGCTTGTAACCACTGCTCTGGAGCGAGGGTATCGGGAAAACCGGTGCCAGGAGTTTTCAGACTGTACCTGGAACCTTTGTGGCCGCAGCCGCGCAGATCCGGCTGCACTAGGCTCTGGCCGGTGACAGGGCAACACCGAACCTCAGTACTTGACCGAAATGCACCCCGTCAGTGGTCACAGTTCGTCAGAGGTGTGGTAGAGAGTAGAAACCTCGTGTTGAGATAAATAATACATCGTATTACAGAAAATGGGAAAGTGCAGGGAACCGCTGTGGAGAGATCATCACCTGTATCTATGTCAGTGGTCCCTCCTCCTCCCTCGTGCGGTCAACGTTTCTGTACCTCCCCGCATCTGAGCTCACCTGTGCAGGGCCAGTCCTCTCTGGAAGGTCAGGGCCCGGCCGTGAACTCTCGGCGCGTGGGGGAAGCCACGCGGCGGGATGCCGGGGCCCTGTCCGTGCTGCGTGAGGTGCAGCCTGCAGCCAGACGGCTTGGCCTGAGTCCTGGCCCCGTGACGCTGGGCTCACTCACTCCTTGTGGGGAGCTCTTAGAATGATACCTGGCGCTGAGTGCTTCGTAAATGTTCGCTGTGGCAGTTATTGTCATTGTCATGGTCACTCACGGCTCCCCTCCCTGCTCCCCGCATCCTCGATTTAATTTAATCAGCCGACTGTACCTCTGGTCTGAGTACCTGCTGTGCACCAGGTGCTGCTACGGTCCGGGAGTGCGGCGGTGACCGGGACCAACAGGTGCTGCCCCCGGGGAGGCCCACCTGCACAGGGGGGAGTGGGCCGTGCTGCTGTGACTCGGGGGACACAGGCGTGGGGGCCGGCAGCACCACCCAAGGGACAGGTGCCCCGTGAGCCGCACGCGCGATGTCAGAACCGCGCTGAGGACAAAGGAACAGGTGAAATTAATTCTAATGATAGATTTTATTTATCAACCCGACATACACAAGATATTATCTTAACACATTACACAGTTAATATACAGTCAGTATAAAACTGTGAACGAGATAACGTACACTCAGCTGTTGGTGCTGCTCGAAATCTGGTGTGTTTGTCACACGGAGAGCACGTCTCAGCTGGGCCGCCTTCCAGGTGCCCAGTGGCCACGTGTGGCTCGAGGCTCCCACCCTGAGCACCCAGGGCTGGAGTGGGTGGAAGGACGGGCGCGATGGTGGCCGGGGTCCCGTCTGGTGAAGTGACGTGAAAGGTGTGGACTCGATGGTGCAGAGTGGGGCTGGGCGGAGCAGGTCGGCCGGGGGCTGGATGTGCGGCTCCTTCGGGGGGGGCTCGTGAGGCTGCACAGGTGGCCGAGCTGACGGGCTGGAGGCGGTGGGTGGGAAAGGCCGTCGGGAGTGCTGCCGGGGGCCAGGACGTTCACGGAGATGGGTGCCATGTGGAAAGAAGTTGGGGCTCGGATTGGGGCCCGCGGAGCCCGCGTGTCTGTGCCGGGCTGGGATGTGTGTCGTGACCCCTGCCCCACTCCTGCCCCTGACCGGCGCGGGGAGCACACTTCTTAAATAGGCATTTGTGCGTGTGGCAGGCCTTCCAGGCGTTTTGGAATCTCGGGAGGTTCCCGTAGAGCCGCGTAAATCACCAAATTTGCTGCTAAACATCTCTGCGCCCCCCGTGCCCCAGTTCTCTGTACCCCCAGCGATTTCTTCCAGCTGCTCTTGCCTCCCCAGGGTCCGGTTTTCTGCTCTGTCCAACTCTTGGCGTCTGTCGGCCTGCTTCCCCTCCCTGTGGGCTAATTGTCCGGAGAGGGTCCCCCCGCCCCCCGCTGCCCCCCCCCCCCACCCCAGGCTCCAGTGTGGCACAAGGGGACCAGCGGTGACTTCGCCTTCTGGCCTGTGCCTCATCTCCACTAGATGCCGACGTGAATTATGTAATCCTGCCTTGCTAGAAAAGATTAGGAGTTGTTTTAAATAAAAATTGCCCTTACGTGACGCCTGGGTGGCTCAATTGGTTAAGCGCCTGACTTCGGCTCAGGTCACGATCTCACAGTTAATGTGTTCGAGCCCCCCATCCGGCTCCGTTGTCAACGCAGAGCCCGCTTCAGATCCTCTGTCCCCCTCTCTCTCTGCCCCTCCCCTGCTAGCTCTTTCAACAATAAATGTTAAAAAAAAATTGCCCTTACATATTAAATACGTGATATGAAAAAGCATTTTTACTGTTTATTTATTTAAAAAGTTTACTTAGTTATCTTGAGAGAGTGCGAGAGAGCGTGCGCGCACACACTCACACACTCACACACGCGAGCAGGGGAGGGGCAGAGAGGGAGAGAGAATCCCATCGGCTCTGTGCTGTCAGGATAGAGCCTGATGGCAGGGCATGATCCCACGAACCATGAGACCATGACCTGAGCTGTGGTCAAGGGTTGAGTACTTAACCGACTGAGCCACCCAGGTGCCCCTGAAAAAAGCATTTTTATTTATTTATTAAAAGAATTTATTTTATTTTATTATCTTATTGTTTTTAATTTTTTATTTATTTTCGACAGAGAGAGAGGGAGAGTGAGCAGAGGAGGGGCAGAGAGAGGGGGAGAGAGAGAATCCCAAGCAGCCTCCTCTGTCAGTGCAGAACCTGATGCAGGCTTGATCTTACAAACGGTGACCTGAGCTGAAACCGAGTCGGATGCTCAACCAACTGAGCCCCCCAGGCACCCCTGAAAAAGCATTTTTTAAAACAAAAGGTCATCTAGGCTGTGAAAGACTTTGGTGTTCTTTCTTCATTTAGCAGTAAGTCACAGCCCTTTTCCGTGCTTAAATATTTGCCTGCAAGCAAACCTTTAATAACCTCGCAGCGTCCTGTCATTTGGATATACCACAGTTTATTTGGCCGCCCCCTATTGTTACAGATTTGCTTTTTCCAAGTTTTCCCCCCTAAGTGCTGCCTTAAATATCCCCATGCTCACATCTTTGCTCTCATCTCTGGTTTTTTCTGGGGATAATTACTGGATGTGAAATTATTGCTTCAAAGGATATGCCTATTTTTAAGACTTGATCAAGTTTATTTTTTTCACATATTACGGGCCATCCGTATTTCTGCTATCAGTGTTCTGAGCTGCTCTCTCTGGGGTGGTGTTCCTGAGAGGGCTTTCCGTGTCCGGGTCATCACCCTTCGGTTGTGCCGGAAGGTGGGTGGTGGGAGCCCTGGGGAGCGGTCAGGCTGTGTGCCCGCGGGGCTTAAGGCCCCTGGCATTTAGTCCTGATGACGATCCTGCCAAGTAAGCCTTACCAGGCCCGTTTTACTGTGCAGATGGTGAGGTTCCGACTTTTCTTGTCCAAGGCCACGTGGCCAGGCTGCGGTGGAATCGGACGCGGCCCGCCGCAGTCTGGCTCTGGGACCCTCTCTCTCAACCTCAAGGCAAGTTCTGCTTCAAGGGAAGGGCAGCCTGAGTCACCATATGCCTCCTACCGAGAACTGCAGTGTTTCTTGTTTACTCTTCATTTAATGTTTCTCCGCGTTCCACTTTGTGTTCAGGAAGAGGCCCCAGCAATTTTTTATTGCTTTTTCTGCCCTTTTGGACACCGAGTCGATGCTCTTGCAGAGATTCCGGGCCCCACAGATGTGCCTTCAGCTGCGTGCTGGTGCATTTGTAGAGTGACAGCCCCCAAGGTCCCACCTCTGCCCCTGGGCTGGCTGCCCTCCCACACGGGGTTGGGAACGCGGCTTGCGGGCTGCTGGGGAGCTTGAAGGGACAGAAGGGCTGCACCTCCTTGACGCCAGAGGCTGGACGCACATGGCGCTGGCCCGCGAAGTCTGCTCGCGCATCGTAACGTGCGTACCTGTGTTTGAACATCGAAGGTGGTGGCCGGCGCCGTTTCAGAAGGGACGGAGGATGACAGGCGTGTACTGTGATGGGCTCGTAGGAGGGGCTCAGCCCGGCTCCCTTGGCAGGCGATTTCTCTAGCCTGCTGGATGCTCAGTGGCTTTATTAAAAGACAGCAGACCACCTTGAGTCCTGGTGGTTTCAGAGTCGGAGTTTCTGTTCACGGAGTTTCCTTAAATCCCTTCATGTGTGAACGTGCACACGGGGTGGGTCTGCCTGCCTTTCGTCTCTCCCATGTAGGTGTCGAGCAGCTTCTAAATCCGGAGGCGTCTGTCTTCGAGGCTCGTCCCCTCCCCCTACTCCGCCACACGCCCCTCTCCCCGGGTGTGGACTGATCTGGGACATTTCCATGTGGGAATCGTAGTGAAAGGAGCCTCCAGCTGTCGGTTTCTTACTGCCCTGACCTTGTGTAGCTAAACCCCAGTGCTGGGCTTGCACAGGCCTGTCAGTGCCATCCCACACGGAGTCCTTGGGACTGTCCCTCCTGGGCCACCGAGAGGTGTCCACCAGGGGGGGCGGGCCGCATGGCTGGGAAGGGGGTGCTGGCGTTTGCCCGAGTCCACCGCAGTGTCCCGAATGGCTCCGGCTCCCGGCTCCCGGGCAGGCTCAGAGGGTTGTTGAATGAGTAAATGAAACCACAGAGCCACTTTCAGCTTTGTGTGTGTGTGTGTGTGTGTGTGTGTGTGTGTGTAAGACAGATGAGCTCACTGTAAAATCTGTTTTTCTTCCTTTGCCAGAAAGTCATCAACAGAGACTCTTTTCTCTGTCGTGTTGTAGAGTTGATTGACATGCTTCTTTGTGCCTGGAAAGCAAATTATGTTAAAATGTTCTTGACGATCTATTTATAAGTTTCACGATTCAGCAGCACTATTTGGTCATCGTCTGTGTCCTCAGGTGTCCTTCCTGCGCACCCGCCGCCCACAGGTGCGCCAGGCCTGCCACTTCCCGTGACCCTGCACCTGCCCTCTGGGCTGCAGGGGGTCGGATCTCGTTCCTTCTCCGCGCGCTTCGTCGTCGGGCACACCGCACTGTGTCACCGCCTGGGGCTAACTGAGTCTGTGTTTGCCGGGCTCGTGTGCAGGCTGTGAAGATGCTGGGGAGAAAGGAACACACCGTGCGTCCCCGTGGCGAAGCCTTTTCCCCATGGCTGCAGATCGGGCCTCTCAAGCGCGGCCCACCCCCCTCTCCGCCCCACGTCGCCCATTCCCGAGGCTCCAGCCGCCCGCAGCCCCTGTCGACCCTCATGTTCTCCTTTCTCAGGGAGCTACATCTTGGACACCTATACTGAGTGTTATAAGTGACAACCTTCTTACGTCAGAGAGAGGCCCAGCTGGCAGCCGAGCATCCGAGCGGCACAGGCCGTCGGCCTGCCCTCGTTTCTGCCCAGACACGCTCGTCGGCGTGCTCAGCCTGCGTGGCCTGGCCGGGCGTGGGGTTGTGGCCTCAGGTGGGCTTTGGAAGCCTGGTGGCCCAGCCTCCCCGTGCAGCTCCAGGGCTCTGAGAGAGCCGGCCCGAAGTGCCTGGGTCTGCAGCCCAACAGGCCACTTGCCGCTGGGGAATCAGCGGAGCTCGGCCGGGATTTGCTGCCTTGTCTGCACGGGTCTCGGATCAGACCATGTGAGCATAGTTACAGCTGCTCTGCAGTTCATCCTGCGAATCGGGTGACACGGACACCCCCCTTGTGCCTCCCCTCCTCCCGACGACCCCGTCAGTCATTAGGCCAGTGCCGTGCTCAGGACCGTTGCCCCGGAAGACACCCTACGGGTCTTTCCTGTGACTTTCATAGCCTTTCACTGAGAGTAGAAGCACCTTGGGGGTCAGGGCCGCCCTGGGCTCCTTGTGACTCTTAAACACACTGTGGTTCTCGTATGGCCCATATTCCGCTTGTGTTTTCCTCGTCTGCTTTTTTTCTCCCATAAAGATTATTTATTTGTTTATTTGTTCATTTTTTATGTCTTATTCTCAAGTTAGTTAACATACAGTGTGGTCTCGGCTTCAGGAGAAGAACCCAGTGATCCATCTGTTACATACAACACCAGTGCTCGTCCCGAAAAGTGCCCTCCTTAATGCCCATCACCCATTGAACCTGTCTCCCCCACCCCCATCAATCCTCAGTTTGTTCTCTGTATTTAAGAGTCTCTTACATTTAGTCTCCTACCTTGTTTTAATATTATTTTTGCTTCCTTTCCCTTGTGTTCATCTGTTTTGTGTCTTAAATTCCCCACGTGAGTGAAGTCCTATGATATTTGTCTTTCTCTGACGACTTATTTCACTTAGCATAATACCCTCCAGTTCCATCCATGTTGTTGCGAATGGTAAGGTTTCATTCTTTTTGATTGCTGAGAGTATTCCATTGTGTGTCTTTGTACGTGTATGTATATATATATGTACGTACGTGTATACACTACATTTTCTTTATCCATCGATCATTCTGTGGATATTTGGGCTCTTTCCATCCTTTGGCTATTGTTGATAGTGCTGCTATAAACATGGGATGCATGTGCCCCTTCGAATCAGCACTCCTGTATCCTTTGGATAATTACCTAGTAGTGTTATTGCTGGGTCGTAGGGTATTTCTATTTATTTAAAAAACATTTTTTTTAACGTTTATTTTATTTTTGAGAGAAAGAGACAGAGTGTGAGGGGGAGAGGGACAGAGAGAGAGGGAGACACAGAATCCGAAGGACGCTCCAGGCCCCGAGCCGTTGAGCACAGAGCCCGACGCGGGGCTTGAACTCACGAGCCGCGTGATCATGACCTGAGCTGAAGTCGGACGCCCAACTGACTGAGCCACCCAGGTGCCCCAGGGTAGTTCTATTTTTAATTTTTGAGAACCTCCACACTGTTTTCCAGAGCGGCTGCACCAGTTTGCGTTCCCACCAGCAGCGCAAAAGAGATCTCTTTCTCCGCATCCTCGCCAACATCTGTTGTTGCCTGAGTTGTTAGTTTTAGCCATTCTGACAGGTGTGAGGTGGTATCTCACTGTGGCTTTGATTTGCATTTCCCTGATGATGAGTGATATTGAGCATCTTTTCGTGTGTCGTTTGGCCATCTGGCTGTCTTCCTTGGGAAAGTGTCTATTCATGTCGTCTGCCCATTTTTTCACTGGATTATTTGTTTTCTGGGTTTTGAGTTTGGTTAGTTCTTTATAGATTTTTGATACTCTATCTGGTATGTCATTTGCAAATATCTTCTCTTAATCCATCGGTTGCCTTTTAGTTTTGCTGATTGTTTCCTTTGCTGTGCAGAAGCTTTTTACCTTGATGAGATCCCCCAAAAGATTTCACTTTTAAGTGATCTCTACATCCGACGTGGGGCTCGAACTCATGACCCCAGGATCAAGAGCTGCATGCTCCACTGACTGAGCCAGCCAGGCGTCCCCTTGCCTTGTCTGTTTTGAAGATTGTGTGGAGATGAGAAAGAAAGTATTGAAGAGGGAGCAGGCCAGGAGACTTTCCAGGGGACTGTTGTCCTCTTGGACATTCATGTGCTAGTTTGTTTGTTTGTTTATTTAGAGAGTGCGAGTGGGGGGAGAGGGACAGAGGGGGAGAGAGAATCCCAAGCAGGCTCATACTGTAAGCGCAGAGCCCAGTGTGAGGCTTGATCTCGCAACCCTGGGATCAGAACCTCTGCTGGTATCAAGAGTTGGATGCTCAACGGACTGAGCCACCCAGATGCTCCGTTCATGGCCTGTTTTTTTTTTTTTTTTTATATGTTTATTTCTTTATTTTTGAGAGAGTATAAGCACAGGAGGGGTAGAGAGAGAGGGAGAGAGAGAATCCCAAGTAGTCTTCACGCTGTTTGCACAGAGCCCTATGTGGGACTTGAACCAACGAACTGTGAGATCATGACCTGAGCTGAAATCAAGAGTCGGACACTTAAGTGAACCACCCAGGCGCCCCATGACCTCGGGTTTAATGACCGTTTCTTCCACAGCTCTGCCCTGGTCACTATAAACCTGCTCCCGGCCGCTGTGTGCACTGACGTGTGTGCTGACTCTGGCCTGGACGTTTTGGGAGTCTCCCAGCTGGTCTTACTGTGTCATTCTCCTCTCTCTACCCATGTTCCACATGTGATCTTTTTACCGGTCTGGCCACGTCAGCTTCTGCTTAAAAGCTTTGATAGGCTCCCCCCAGGAGTGCAAAAGTAAAGGTCGAACTTCCAGCCTGGGCCACCCTCTCTGGCCTGGGCCACCCTCTCTGGTCTAGGCCTCTCTCTCTGGTCTGGGCCACCCTCTCTGGCCTGGGCCACCCTCTCTGGTCTAGGCCTTTCTCTCTGGTCTGGGCCACCTTCTCTGGTCTGGGCCACCTACTCTGGTCTGGGCCTCTCTCTCTGGTCTGGGCCTTTCCCTCTGGTCTGGGCCTCCCTCTCTGGTCTGGGCCCCTCTCTCTGGTCTGGGCCTCCCTCTCTGGTCTGGGCCTCCCTCTCTGGTCTGGGCCTTTCTCTCTGGTCTGGGCCACCCTCTCTGGTCTGGGCCTTTCTCTCTGGTCTGGGCCTCCCTCTCTGGCCTGGGCCTCTCTCTCTCTGGTCTGGGCTACCCTCTCTGGTCTGGGCCACCTTCTCTGGTCTGGGCCACCTTCTCTGGTCTGGGCCTCTCTCTCTGGTCTGGGCCTTTCTCTCTGGTCTGGGCCTCCCTCTCTGGCCTGGGCCTCCCTCTCTGGTCTGGGCCTTTCTCTCTGGTCTGGGCCTCCCTCTCTGGTCTGGGCCTTTCTCTCTGGTCTGGGCCTTTCTCTCTGGTCTGGGCCTCCCTCTCTGGCCTGGGCCACCCTCTCTGGCCTGGGCCTCCCTCTCTGGCCTGGGCCTCCCTCTCTGGTCTGGGCCTTTCTCTCTGGTCTGGGCCACCCTCTCTGGTCTGGGCCTTTCTCTCTGGTCTGGGCCTCCCTCTCTGTCCTGGGCCTCCCTCTCTGGCCTTGGCCTCACTCTCTGGTCTGGGCCTCTCTTTCTGGTCTGGGCCTCCCTCTCTGGCCTTGGCCTCACTCTCTGGTCTGGGCCTCCCTCTCTGGTCTGGGCCTCTCTCTCTGGTCTGGGCCACCCTCTCTGGTCTGGGCCTTTCTCTCTGGTCTGAACCTGCCCTCTCACCTCATCAGGGGCTGTTCTCTGCCACTCCCCTTACCTCCAGCCATGCGGGCTCATGTTTGCTGTTTGGATGTGCCGTTCACACGCACACACGTGTGCACGTGCACACACACCCACACCCTCACATCGAGTGCACATGTCCTACCTGCTGGGCCCTGTTCTGAGTGTTTTTTACGTACCGTAACTTACTCTGTGCTCACAACAAACTGTGCGTTAAGTGCTGGTCATCCCCGTTTCGGAGGAGGAGCCCGAGGTGCTGGGGTAAGTGGGGTCCCCAAGGTCAAGTGCTCACCAAGCTCCCTGACCGGGACCAGAGCCAGGTCCCTGTTCTTGTGCAGTGTGCAAACGCCTTGCTCTGCTCACGCAGTTGGGGTCCCCCACCCTCCTCCCTCGGCCTGCATGCGTGTGCCCCGTCCGGTCCTAGAGCAGGTGGCAGCCGGTGGAATCACTGTGCGGTCAGCAGCCCCGCGCTCTCGCGCTTTCAGAGCTCACAGTCCACGTGGCCAGTAGGTACTTAGGAAGCTCAGGGGGCGTTTTGAGGTTCTTAAAACACACGCTTCAGAGTTGACCGTCCCTGCTGGCCTGGCGAGAGCAGGGACCTCGTGAAGAATGTTTTGCCACAGCCTCTCTTGTGCTCCGCTCTGTGACTTTGAGGAAGTCACCTCTGCTTTTGCTGCTGATTAGAGACAAAACTCGTACAACTGACTTACTAGTAGGGAGAGAATACATCTACTTAACGTTGCTGCCAAATTAATACTGTATCTGGAAGGCCAGAGAAGAGCCAAGTTAAGAGAATCTTCCTGCATAATTTATGAAAGACTGAGTCATAAAATAAGCATTTACAGTGGCCTGTTTGCCCGAGGTAGGGAGCGATAGCGTGGCCATCATTCACAGCGATGGAGCTGGTGGCGTTTATGTGCCTCCACAGGTCTCCTGGCTCCTGTGCTCCTCATAGATTGCCGAGGTCATCTCTGGCCTCTCGCTCCAAAATTGGCTCTCTTCCTGTTGGGGGACCAGAACCTTGAAGTGCAGGGTTGTGTGCTGAGACGGAAACGATTTTGCAAAACCCGAGCGTGTCGGTATTTCTCAACAGCGAAGTGTTAGGCAAACCCCCACAGGTGAACGGATACAAACCCCCTCTGCTAGGCACCGAGGAAGGGTGGGGGAGGGGCACAAAGAGCAGTGACACGGGCCCAGGTCCCGGGGCGCTGCCGGCTGCCTGAAGGACGGGCTGTATAGCTGTCACTATGGATGCGGCGCCTTGGGTGATGAAGGGGTCCGGCACGGGGACACTCGGGTGTGGGGCAGGGCAAGGGCGACAAGGTGACGGCACAGGGGCACTGGGGCAGGAACTGGTTCACACAGGTCCTTGGTTTCCAGCCCTGAGAGTCTGCCCCAGAAGCTCCCCGGGCCCCTTCAAGCTTTTGCCAGGATACAGCATGTCCTGTCTGCTCACGTTCCATTGGCCAGAGGGTGGCATGTGGCCAAGGCCGACCTCAAGGGACAGGAGCGTGTGATCCTCACGGGGAAGGGAGCCCTCGGGAATTACGATGCAGCCTGCCAGGCAGCCTGCTGATGAATTTTAGGAAGCTCATTCCGGAGGCGGCGTGGAAGAAGGTGTGCAGAGGTGGGGCTGGATTCAGGGTGAGTCTAGGCAGGGAGTGACGAGGGTCACGCTGTCCTTGTGGGGGCGGCGAAGAAAGAAAAGACTTGAGAGGTGTCTCAGAGGGAGGTGGCGTCACCAGGATGTGGGGGCCGCGGGTGAGCAGTGGGGTCGTGTTGCTGGGTTTGGCACTGGTCGCTCGTAGATGATAGATGGTGGAGGGCGAGGTAGTGGAGTGGCACAGGCAGGGGTGAGGCACAGCGCTGGCAGAGTGGCCCGCGTGTTTGTGGGAGGACAGACCCGGATGTTGAGGACCGGCTGTGGGGGCGGGGGGCGCTGTTTTGGGAGTCCTGCAGAGGATCTCACTTGGTTTCCAGCAAACTCCGCGGAGCAGATTCTCTTGGTCGTTGTTATGTTTAATAGTTGAGGGAACGGAGGCTCACGGAGGTCAAGGAACTTGCCCCAAGGTCATCCGGCGAGTGACGCAGAGTCGGCCGTTAAGCTGCGTGTTTGGGGTACAGAGCACGCGTCCCCCGCAGCAGGCCGTGTTCCTTTTCAAGCGGGACACTCCTAGTGTCCTCTGCTTCAAGATCATATCTAGTATATAATGAAATTTTGTTTAGCGCAGTTTTTCAAGTGAGTTCACACCCATGGTCTGATTGGAAAAGTAATTAGTATTCAGATTAGAGCTTACCAAACAATTCTCTGATATTTGAGCATCAGCAGAGGAGCAAAGCAGAACTGTGTTGTGATCTTTGATTTATAGCCGCCTGGGCCCAACAGGCTCTGGGCAGAAGGCTATAAATAAAATTAAAATAAATGGAAACAATGCACCTATAAATTGTGTTGCAGGAACCTCCAATTGCCTTTTAGAGGAAATCCCCAATAAAATGCTGTTTGGCAATCCATTTGGAAGAGAAGGGGCCATAGATCATCGTGGCAGAGAGAGTCAGGAACGTGAAGGACAGGGGACGGCGTTGGAATATTTTAAATATGGAAATCAGCTGACCACTGAAACTTGCCGTTCAGTGCTAACCGTGTCGGAAAGTCCTGGTAGTCAGTCGAAGGCACAGGATTTCGAGAGGCAAGCCGGTATTTCTGTCCCTCCTTTGGTTTTTTCAAGTCAGCCTCTGGGCTTGTGTCCTAGAGGACGGCGGAGGCCCACAGAGACGCGAAGCTTGGGACTGTGGCCGGGAAGGCTGCGCTGGAGGCAGGTGCCCGGGGAACCTGGGGTCAGGCGCAGAGGAGGGGCCGAGGCTCGGGGCACGAGAAGTCACCTGGTCCCCCTTTGGAAACCCTGCTGTGTTCCATTTAACGGAGGATCAGAATGTCACAGTCTATGCAAAAGGGTACGTTCTCTCTAAGAATAGGTTGTCTGTTTTAATGAAGTACTGAAATATTTTAATAAGACTTAAAAAAAAAGTCTTTGTGCTCGTTCTGCATAGTTACATAAATAACCACGTAAAGGAAGCCTATCTGTATTGCCAGTTTCTAGATTCCCAGTGCTGACGACTTACGGAACATGTCACGGAGTGGCTGCGCGACGGCTTTCTCACCGGCCACGCGTTCCCAGGCGAGCGTTTCGGAGCCCGCCTGCCCTTCTGGGGTGTGGCGGGCCCTGCGGAGGGTGTGCGGGAGGGGGGTCTTCTCTTGGAGAGCTAGTGTGCGTGTGGACAGCAGCCCCAAGAGAAACGAAGCACACGGGTGGCCTGAGATCCCGCCCGAGTGAGAAGGGGCCCCCGGGGCTTGGCTGGACTCGAAGAAGGGGCGCCGGATGCCCGTGGAGGCCGTGGTCTGAAGCTGGCAGGTTCGAGGGAGGACACATGTGTGTCCGTGTCCCGCGTGTGTCCGTGGGTGCTGGCGTGGCGGTGCTCAGAGTCCCTGTTTGCTGTGGCTGCTGCCTCGGCTGCCGGTGCTCGTGACAAGGCTGCCCCGTGTGGACTTGAGGGTCACAGCTCGGGCCCCGCCGAGTACGTTCCTCAGGTTGGCGAGGCGTAGCTGACACCAGTACTGGGTTCGTTTCGGGCGTACGGCACGGTGACTCCACGTGAGCGTGCGTTGAGGGGCCGTCGCAGGCAGGCTGGCCCCCGTCTGCCATCGTCACACACGGGTGTGGGGGTGTTACTGCGTTCCCGGTGCTGGACTTTGTATGTTACTGCTGGAAGTTCGCACCGGGCCCCACTGTAAGTGTCCTTGACTGTAGGCGGACAGCTCACAGCCGGAGTGGCCTGGGGGGCCCTGAGGCAGGCTGCCCATGAGCTCCCGAGGGCCTTCCGGGGTGGGTGGCGGAGAGCAGGGTGGGCTGCACGCTCCCTGTGGTCACTGCCCTCACCGAGTCCTGCGGAGCATTCCTGTGCCGGGCCAGCGCTGCCCCTCCCGAGAGCTACCCGTCCCTGGGGCTTCTGGGCCCCCGGTGGGGGGGGGTGGGCACTAAGACTCAGGGAGCCACGGAGGAAGGCAGAGTGCTCAGAGAAGGGAGGAGAGGTGTGGCCAGAGGGGTCAGGGGACGGTTTCGGCTCCTGTAGGAGGAGACAGCGAGTGGTGTTTCATCAACAGTTGGCCGAGGGTGGCTGGAGGACCGAGTAGCCTGGTTTGGGGGGGACATAGTGGCTGCATCCTAACTGGACACAGGCCCACCCCCTCTGGGTGGACGCAGCCCTGCCACAGAGGGGACCTGGGGTGCCGTCTCCCCTCACTGCCTCTGCCGGGTGCCTTCACACTTGTGTTACTCGTATTTTATTCAGATCGCGTCTCGATATTCCTGGTGCCCCTGCAGAGGGCTTCCGTGATGTCGTCATTTGGCCCATCAGTTTGAGACAAGCACGGACGGACTTGGAAGTCACGGGTCTAGGTATTTTCACTGCAGCTTTTCAGACTTCTTGGTCCGGACCGTGCTCTGCCGGGTTTCCATTTTCTGGCATAGTCACGAGCAACCCAGAGCCGAAATCCCAGGCTCCCTTCTTCTGGGTCACTCGAGACAGAGGACCATTCGGATGTGGAACGTTATTTGGCCAAAATGCAAATAGGCTGACCAGTCGTTGGGTTTGGGCCTCTATGGGATCCAAGACGAGTAATTTATTTTGAACACTTTATTGTGAAACATTCAAATGCAGAGAGAGGCTGGAAGACTTGTCATCGATCACCCATGTAAGCCACCATCTGGAGCGCGTTCCATTTCTCTCCATCTGTCCATCCATTAATCCATCTTTTAGAAAAACGAATTCCAAAGTAAGATGTTCATGTCATTTCACCCCTAAACACTTAAGCATGTGTGTCACTAACTAGGCTGATTGATTTATTTTTGGAGGTAAAAGTTACGTTGTGAAGTGCTGAAACCTCACGCACAAAACTCAGTGCGATCAGATTATAGATTTTCGCCCTCACCCCAGAAAGTTGTCCAGGTGTGTTTTTTGCAGTGCATAGACTGTACAACCGCACATGGCAGGCAGCCCTGGTGGGTGAGGGTGGAGAGGAAGGCCATGGTGCCTGGAAGGGTTTGCGTGCGGGGCTGCTGTCGGGAACCGAGGGGCGGCGCGGACGATTGCCTCTGTGCCTGCCCAGTGCTCCAGGTGAGTTGAGCCGTGCCTGGGGCGCGTGGAAAACAAGGGGCCTGAGTGAGGCGGACGGCACCTGCTGAGGAGACAGGAGGCGAGGACAGAGCAGGGAGGGGGCTGGCACCCCTGCGGACCGGGTCTGGTCCTCCTTGAGCGTCCACGTGGCCTCACGGATGCTCTGTTGGTGGGAGATGCATTCAACCCCGCCTCCTCTGTGGGGTCACTGTGCATTTCGAGACACCCCTCCGTCCCTCCTGGTTCTGCAACTTTGAGCAAGTTCTTGGCCTCTCCAAATGTCCTTTGTGTGAGATGGTCCGTGGGGCGTGGGCGCACGGTGTGCAGGCTGGTGGCCATCCCGGCAGGATGAGGGGAGTGAGGTCCTTCTGTGTCCCTGCCTCCGTGTCCCCATCTGTCAAGTGGGAGTCGCGATGCTACCTGCTCCCTGGGCTTGCCCTGAGCATTACGTCCACCGATGCGCATGCAGGCTCTTAGAGCGGTGCTCCGTGTTAGCTGCCGTTATTCTTGTTACCCTTACACGCGGTTGGATAGTGATAGCGGTAGCCGCCTCGCAGAGATCGAGGCGACAGTGGGTATGAAGTGACCGGCTCTGTAAGCCGCTCGTCCGGGGGCCCTTGGCTCTGTTGTAAAGCCGTCCTGCACGCCAACCACGTCCTGTCGCTGAGCTGCAGAAAGGCATCCTTGTTATCTGCACGCGAGAGAGCTCACGGTGTGGCCGTAGCACGTTGGGGGTGGAGGCTCTGCACCCAGTCGGAAGTGATTTGGTGCGGAGAGCGTCATTGTTGCAGGGTTGACTCCTAGACCCTCCTGGAAAGGAGTCAGGAGCGGGGCTCTGTTGTTCACCATCTGCTTGTTCTGAAGGGAAGGGGACTACTGTTGACGGTTAAAGGAGGACGGGTGGGGAGTGGCCTGGCCGACCGGGGCGTGTGGCAGCCTACCTCTCTGGGATGAAGGAGGCCAGGCTCCTTCGTGTTTCTGCAAGTAGATTGCGTCTCGTTCCAAGGAGCTTCGCCTGTGAGAACCACGCTGGGTTCTCGGGAGGACGGCAGCTGCTTCCCACCCCTCGTAGGGACAGATGTGCCCGGCGGGCATCCGGGGAGGTGGGCCAGTCCTGGGAGGGCCGTGCGGTCTCTGTCTGTGAGAGCGTAGGCCTGGGCGGGGCTGGCCGGCCCGGTGCGGCGTGTGCGCGTGAGCCCGTGCGGGGACGCGCTGGGGACAGGCTGGGTTCCGCGCTCTTCTCGTACAGCTACATGACATGCTGCCAGGAGTGCTGGGGCCTGCCTCTTCCCCGCCCCGCCGTGGCCATGCCACGCAGGCCGTGGCCACTGGGTCCTCTGTTCGCTGCTGCTGAGGGCAGAAGCCTTCCTTCCCTCCCCTCTTTCTGAGAAGTTGATGAGCTCCGGGTGACAACCCAACGCATACCCATAAAGCCCTGGGGCCTCCCTTTGTTTGTATGTCCCCGGACGCTCATTAAGTGCTAGCCACAGTCACGGAGCTGGTGCGGGAGCCTCGTGAGCCTGAGTCTAGTGGGTCATCGGGTGCATAGCCTCCGGCGGGTGGGCCTGGAGGTGGGACGGGGACGGGGCGGGCAGGGGACCTGGCGGAGCTCGTAGGGGGCGGACGGTACACCAGCCCAGCACTGCCAGAACCGGCCAGGCGCGGGCGGGGCCGAAGGTCTGCGACAGGGTTAGGTTGGGCCGGATGGTTCCGCGTGGTTCCCGAGGGCCCTGTTGCTGAGACCTTACCTGGTCGTAGGCTTTAGGAAGTTCCGCTCCCACTTGCCGGCACTGCCGCAGCCTACGGCTGAGCACGGGGAGGCAGGACTCCGGTCTGAGCCACGTGGCAGGCTCGTGGCCCCGGCGTGGCTGTAGGCCGGGGAGCTGTAGGAGAGCTCTGGTTGGGGGCGGCAGGTCCCGGCCCACCCTGGAGGCGCGGCGGCCTCGTGTGGCACAGCCTGTGTTGCGCAGGTGGCTTCCCGCAGCCACACCCTGCTTCCTGAGCACCTGCGCTCTGGAGCCCTCCGGTGCCCAGGCGCCCCGCGTTCCTGGCCTTGGACTCCTGCCTCACCTTCAGACGGCTCCCTGCTCTCCGGACGTGGCCGTGTTGGCCAGGTGAGCAGTGCCTTCAGGTTGCTGGGCAGGGAAGAGAACAGCGTAACAGGGAGATATGCAGAGTTTTAATTGTTTGAGGAGAAAACCCCAACTTCCTAATGTCAGCTGATTACGTTCATCTTTCTCTTTGCTTCAGACTTAAGGACGTCTGTGCTCAGGCACACAGTCGTGTCTGACGTTACTCTCTGTCTTCTGCTTGTATTCTGAGTAAGCCTTTTGTTCCATTGAGAAGATTAAGGGCAGTATTTGGTTGAAAAAATTTTAATGAAGCACCTAACAGAGCTATTATTCATTTTTGAAACAAGTTGCTGTGGTTACCATAGTAATATTAAACCTTTTATTAAATATTTTTCTTTTGAGTCTGTAGTCAGTTTTTGTTAAATGCTGATGGGGGAGCTACAGATCCACGGACCTGGCATCTGGAAAGAATTTTCTAGCTCCGTTGAGTTAAATCATTCAAGGAATTTATGTTATAGGAACATAAAGCTTATAAATCTAGTTTATCATATCTATCATTTAATTGTTCATGCAAGCCAGCTCTTCATGTAGCGATTTACAGTAATCTCAGTGAAATAACAGTTTTGTGTCACAAAATGAATAATGCACGCAAAGAGATTGTTGAGCTCCTTAAAATCATTATGCTCAAAATATTGGGCTCTTTTATTTGAAAGTGATAGAATGATGATCATGGACCGGTTGCAGGCTGGGGGCTTCTGAGTCTGTCGTTCTTGTGCATGTGGGTCGCCAGCTCGCAGGACGGGAAATCGGGGACGAGCCGTGTCGGGGAGGACCGTGCACCTCACTGCCGTTCCCCCGAGAGCGGGCTGTACGTGACCGAGGGTGCCGGGAGCGTCGGGGTGCTGACCTAGAGAGCGCAGCTGTGTTTAAAACAGGAGGTGCTTCTCGGGCACCCTTCTGCCGTTGGGTTTCGGTGCAAGGTGTGAGCCACGGAGCGCAAGCGTGGAAATCTGGACGGCAGACTGGGCCCCGCGTGTGTGTCTCAGCAGCACGCGCACGTATCGTGTTTCGTTGTTTTGTTGTTGTTTGTTCCGCGACGAGGTGACGAGCACCAGGTGCCGTGGTCTTCCGGCTGCAGGGACTGGCGAGCGAGGGGAGGGCTGTCGTCGGTAGCCTTTCTCCCTCGCGCGCGTTTCCCACTGGGCGTGGCGACGTGGCCTCCTTGCCTGGGTCCGAGACCTCTGAGCAGATACACACTGCGAGGAGTGTGGGGGTCTCAGGAGGCAGCCCTGGGGCCTGCGGTGGGGGCCGCATGTGAAGGGAGAGGCTCTCTCCTCGGGGAACCCGAGTGTGATCGGTCACTGTCAGCAGGGCTGGGCCACCTTTACCTTCTCTCACGCTTTAAAACAGTCATCTTACGGAAAATTTCAGACCCACGCAGAGGTCGAGACAGCAGCACGCTGAAGCCGGTATGCCTGTCCCCCACGTTCCCGGGACGCTGCCACGATGGCCTTATCTGGCCCCTTTGCCTTTTCTTCCTTCGCTGGAGTGTTTTCAGCGCGGGTTCCAGACATCACGTCATTTCACGTGTCTGTGCTTAGGTGTGTATTTGCCCCTCCCCCCCCCCCCCCCCCCCCCAAAATATGCTCTTTTAAGACCATAGCGTGACAGAGCGGGCCCGGTGGGCAGGCGCATCCTCCGCGAGTCCCGTGTGGGTTCCAGGGTCCAAGGTGGGCGGTGGGGGTCCCGGCCTGCCTTGGGAGGCCCTGAGCCGCGTGGTCTCGGGTAATTGGGGTTGGGCACGAGGCTTCACAGTTTGGAAAACCGCTTCTGTTGGTGAGTCCTTCCTCGTGTTTGAGACCCTGGCTCGGGTGGGCCTGACCGAGAGGCATTGTTACGGCTTGTGGCTCTGCTTTTGAGGTTTGTATTATCATATTTGAGGAATGTGGTAGGAGGTACTGCCTTGCGGGGGTTCGGGGGGGGGGGGCGCTGGCAGGCACAGTCACCGGACGGAGGCCGTCCCGTGTGGTTCTGAACGTCAGAGGAGCGTCGGTCTGCAGTGTCTGCCATTGACGTGGCTTTTTATTACCGCTTTTGTTAGTTTAGGGAGAGTGGGAGAGAGGGAGAGAGGGAGAGGGAGAGAGAATCTGAAGCAGGCTCCACACTCAGCACGGAGCCCGACATGGGGCTCGATCCCACCACCCTGGGATCACGACCTGAGCGGAAATCAAGAGTCAGAAGCTCCGCTGACCGAGCCGCCCGGGCGCCCCTGCGAGCGACGTGTCTAATAGGTTCCGAGGTGTCAGGATGGGTTTGGTCTCCGGTGTTTGTCGTTTTCCCCATTTCTGTTTTTCAAAGATACCTTCAGACATCGGGGTTTATCATGAGCGGTGGCCTTATGCTGCCGCGTCTTTTCTCCTCACCGTCTCTCCCCTCCCTCCCCCACGCTTACGTGACCCTGGGGAAACTGCTGGGGTCTCCTCTCCATCTTCCCTCCTGCCTGCCGGCTGCGCTGATGGAGTCTGAGGTTTCTGTTTGCCCAGGTAGGCCCTTTGAGTCCTTTGTCACAAGACGTACCGGACGGTCCTGTACCGGAGGCGGCCGGGCTTGGTGTGGCGCCCTGTGTTTGCAGAGGGGACGCGGGGTTTGAAACGCAGTAGGTTTAGTTCCAAATGGACGTTTGTAGGGGCGCCTGGGTGGCTCAGGCAGTGAGCGTCCGACTCTTGGTTTCCGCTCAGGTCGTGGTCTCGTGG